>NW_018127898.1:7089025-7137199 GCF_001952655.1 Monopterus albus | reverse complement strand
CTGTGAAGCAAGTCAGACCGTGTGGTAAAAATAAATAAATGTAAAAAAAAAACAATACAATAAAAATAAAAAAATAAAGATTATGTATGATATATGGCATCAACAGCCACGACGTAGATACAACATAGTAGTGCTATGAAGTTAACATTAACGTTATAAAACACAATCAAGTCCACGACATAAGCGGTGTTAAGTATTAACAACTAGGCTATTGCACCTCAGAATCACAGAGCCTGTCCCGTAAACTTTGTTGCTAGCGGATCATGGGAACACCAACACATAACATAACCCATATGAACGGAACATTACCAGGTCAGACTTAACATAAACTACTGTCTTATTTATTGTTGATGAGTCAATACTGCCAAAACAAACATTCCGAAACAAATATACGTTGTGTATGGCTCGTTGTATCACGGTAGCTTAAAAACCACAGGCTGCTCGGAAGCGGACCAATGCCAACTGAATCGTTGACAATTATGTGCATTCAAACACACGTTAGCATCCGTGTTTAAAACATGGTTATACATGAATAATATACAACTTGCAGAAAACTCACCGGCTTCGACGCTTTCATTGAGCAGAGCAGTTTCTTTTACGCCTCTACAAACTCTCCGCCATCTTCGACAGGCTCGTGTTTGTTTAAATGAGAAACACTCCCAGAGCAGAAGGAGCCAGCTTGTAGCATAGCGAAGGGGCCTCTGGGTAATGTAGTTGCTTTTCTTTGCGAGGCGCATCAAACCGTGCTTGACGCGTTATGCAAATGAACTACACGTACGCTAATACCCACAGCTGATATGAGCAGCAGTCACTGATATTATTAGAGGCCACATTTAAAAATGTATTTATAGGCTGGCAGAACATCAGCTTAATGCAAATGACTTATAAGACCCATAGAATATCAGTATGATGCTGTTTAGTTTACATAAAATTACAAAAATACTTTTTCACAAAAACTAAAGATTGGATTTTCCATTTCGAATTTATTTAAGGAACATGTAATTTTTTTTTTTTTTTTTTACTGAAGCACAGTCTAAAAAGCTCTCTGTTTTTTCAATATTATTTTTCTGGGGCATTACAAATGTCTCAATTATGATGGTAAAACGTTGCCCCTGACCTAAATTAGGGCAAATACACTGACAAGATATTAGTTCACAGTGATGTTTTATGTACCCTGTATTGTTAAACAGAGCACCCATCCCCTGCATCACACCTGGCCTTTTAGAACCTTGCAGTCATCACAGCAATAAAATGACCACACTCACAAACACCATTAAGTAAAGCATGATACCTCACACATTTAGGGTTTGCGGTCAGTTATTCTAACTAGAGTGAAGCCTCTGTGGTTATTCAGGAGCCAGAAAAGATGGAAGAAATGGTCACTGCAGCACACTAGTGTTAGGTATTTTTAGTCAGATAGATATTGGATAGATACTTTATGTATTAGAAATGTTTAGTGGAGATAGGATGTCTAGTTAGACTGTTAAATGCTTAGGCCTGCTTATGAGTTTCTACAGGGTACTTCTGGTCAAGGATATTAGAGAGAAGAGTTGATGACTGTCAGCAGACAGGGTGTTTAATATTATTATTACGACGTGTATAACTGTAGCCTTAGCCATAATATGTTCTTATGTTTAAGACACGACATGTACTAGAGGTCGTGAGAATGTTTTTAGTTACACACCACTTAATCAACAGACACACACACATTCACACATTGATTTGCTTCATGTTTTGACTATGGCTAGGGCCAGCTGCAAAGCTGGCAACAGAGACGTCCCGGTTGACGTTTCTGTGTAGTATGGGGATAGCCCAACCGAAGTGATAAAATGTATAGGCCTGGTGGGTTCAGGGTCTTTCATCTTACATCTGCCTGTGTGCATGTTGGAGGTGCAAGATACTTGAGCGTGTAATGTTAATTTTACCTGTGATCCTTTGAATAAATCAGCACTGTTTTGAAGTTACTTGGACTGCCTCATCTCTCAGAGTTAGCATGGTAAGACGGACCATATCCTACACTAGTTTTAAATTTTTACTAGGGGGGGAATGAGGGCCTAAGATAGAAGGTGAGCAGCAGGATGGGGGTGAAGGAAGTGAAGAAGTGTAAAATACTAGGAAGTTACTTGCTTATTACTGTCTGAACATAATCTTCTCTGTCAATCAACACAAAAAAATGACATGGACAAAAAGAAAAGGCATGTATGGAGAACAGAAATATCCTCAAAGTTTACTTGGTTACAGCATAGCTGCTGAGAAGGCAGTGAAGTTCATTGCCAGTGTCGCAGCATTTTCCCTCATATGCAAAGTTCACAATGAGAACTGGCTATTGTTGGCAAGACACTGGCTCTTCCCTTAAGTGTCATACAACTTGTAAATTTGGATAACAAGTTGTAGATTTAAAAACATTTCTGAAGCAAACCATGACTACATATCTGTTTTAGGTATATTTTTTGCTAGAGGTTTCTTGATAATTTATTGCATGATGTTAGGTATTTTTTAGTCAGATAGATATTGGTTAGATACTTGTTGTATTAGAAATGTTTAGTGGACACAGGATGTCTAGCTCAGGCTGTTAAATGCTTACTCATTTCCAGGAGTTACTCAAGGTTGTTTATGTTCCAGGATAACTAGATAGAAAGTGGCTATTGTATGATATGTTTAGCTGTAATCTTAATCATAATATCTTCCTAGGCTTAATGTCCGGACATGTCCCTGAATGTCCTGTATGTTCTTAGATACACACCACATAATCAACACTCACACACATTGATTTTCTCCATGTTTTGACTACTGCTACGGTCAGCTGTGAAGCTGGCATATCAGGTGACGTCACGGTTTGACGTGCCTGTGTAGAATGGGGTTAGCCCAAACCAGATATAATGTACAGGCCTGTTGGGTTCGGGGTCTTTCATTCTTCATCTGCCTGCATGCAGTATTGGAGGTGGAAGGTGCCTGGACGTGTAATGTTAATTTTACCTGTGATTCTTTGAATAAACCAGCATGGTTTTTTTTATATATCCAAGTGGTCCGCTTCGTCTCTCTGAGTTCCTGGTTAAAAGAACTGGGAAATATCTTTCAATGATGAAATAACCAAGAGTAAAAAAGTTTTTGTTTTGTGTATTTTTAGTCTGTTTGTATGACTGCTTGTGTGAAAGAGCCTCAATTACATTCCATAGAGACCCAATGAGGGGCCCCGTGGCCCTCTGTTTGTGCCCCTTCCCCCACAAAACACGACAAACTGACCTTCCCCCTCAGTGACTGTAAGACACTTTATCCCCTCCCCACTTGCCCTCTCTAGTTTGAAAGGACAGGAGATAACAGTTTGAAAGGACAGGAGATAGCCCCACAATCATTAATGCATTCAGATGGGTTTACCTGCAAACAGCCCACAGCATGCCTTTCTTGGCTGCAAACCCACTCCCATCCCCCAATTTCTCAACACTATGCAGATGCAAAAAAGCTCAAGAAACAGCAAGATATTGCATGATCATTATCAGCTGTAACACAAGCTATAACTAAACAGGATGACAATAAACAGACAAACTGTTTTTGAGATTTCTTTTCCAAACAGTTTAGATACACATCCACTGGTTAATAAATAGTGTGCACTGCACTGGGTATAATACCGTGTGTCTAAAAAGTTTTCAAAGTTCAATACAGCATAATGATTGTCTCATTAGTTACCAGTGTCATTTCAGTTGTTTTTATTAAGTGTGCAAGAAAGCGATACAAAATGAGGAAAATCTGTGGTACAAATTGGCCTTGTATTGTCTATTTAACTAAGCTAATGTAATACCCCAATTCTTTTATTGGACAGATCTGAATAAGGAAGGAGTCTGTCTTTCTTCATTTAGTGCTGATTTATTTTAAACCACAAGTAAAATTACAAAACATAACCTGGGTTGTTCATTCCTCCAGAGAACACACATATTCTGGCTGCTGGAGAGAAGAGCTCCTGGCCACACAGAGCCTAATACATTTATAAGTTTTGGGCTAACCCCTTATACAGACGGATAAAAACATCACGAGATGGAGTCAGTCCGACAACTCCATCCCCTATCTTATGCTCTACATGCTTCGAGCAATCTAGTCATAACAAAATGAGGAATCTCAATGTGTAGCTAAACATTCATTCAGACATAATATTCTAACACAAGATTAATACAAGAAAACAATTGGTGCCATGGTTCACTTTTCAGAATCAACAACCTCAGCTAACCTTGAAATAAAGCAGACTAGAGTAGACTTTAAATATTACTAAACTGCATTACTTACACATCTGATTCAACACATTAATGTCTAATAATTATCTGACTGATTTACTAATATCTAACACTAACACCAATCATTAAACATAGTAAAAACAGAAAATTACACCCATGCTTTTTAAACACACGACTGGTGTAAAATAAAGAAAAGCTACATTAATATAATGTGTCTGACATTGTTTTAACTTTTCAAGATTATTGCCACAGAAACCAGAAGTCTGTAAGTCCTATGAAAAATGACTCAGTGGTTTCAGTGGTCCCTTGTGATTGATCCCATATGTGTGTCTCAAAGAATATGGTCTCAAACTGTGGGTAAAAAGACATTTTACAGATTACTACATACTGTAGTTTTCTGCAGACTTTTCATTGTTAGCTCAGATGAATGGCTTTTAGTGAAAAATAAAAGAATAATGGTGCATCAGAAAACAGCATGGCACCAATGACATTTATTTCATGTTTATAATGCGTGCACTGAGAAAAAAGCACGTATTGCTTGTTCTGATCATTGACGGTTCTGATACTGGAGCAGTGAAAGTCTGACTAGGGCGCCACCTTGGGGGCTGAAGGAACATCAAACGGTATAGTGGAGACTCACAAAATGTGACAGTATATACTGTACATGCTAGCTTTATATGTGTCGCCAGAATAAAAATGCTCAATGGTTAATACAACTTTGAAATTGATCTAGTGTTTTCAGGACGCCTGACATCTTAGAATTGCTTATTGTGTCCATGCAGGGCACCCAAAAGAGCAATTAATTAACAGTGGCTTCACTTAGGCTATGAGCTAATTAAGCCACGTTACAAGTTAATTATGCATGTGAGATGTAAAAATGGACTCAGGGTCCCAAATCTTTAAAATGTCTTTAGTTGAAATTAGGAACCGCAACGTTATTCACTGTTTATTTTTGTCATAGTTAACTACACACATTTTAGTTGTGCATGTGGCTGTAAGTTAGGTAAAGATAGCAGCGAAGCAGACAAGCTAGCTAAATCAAAGAGTAGCTAGCTTTATTACGAACTAACACTAGTGGGATAAACAGACTTAGCATACTTAATTTGCTGATAGTACATTGAATGCTTTATTCATTCAAGGCCATTTCCCACCAATTTAAGAATTAGACCTGCTAGTTTCTTAGACTTATTCCGCTGCCTTGAGTCAGTGCGTCTTGGCCCGCGGTAAAGGACTCATACTGTTGGTAAACCCTTGGAGAGATGCCCAAAAGCCCCAAAGCGAGGTTGGATAACTAACGCTAAATTCACATTTGTCATTTGGTTTGTCTAATTTTGGAGTCCTGCTTCAAAATGTAGTTGTAAGACATGTCTTGTTGATATTGTTCTAAGATTAGGCACATTTCTAAATAAATGTGTTTCACTAAACAGCTAATCTGAGGGCAGGTAGTATTCTAATATAGAATTACTGATTTGGTTTAAGATTTATGACTCACACAGCACCCAGAGAGTGGAGGAATGGGGTGTGGAGTCCCACAGCCCATTTCTGCCTTTGGGTCTCCCTTGTAGATAAATCTGACCCACTGACTGCATGAATATTTTATATATATTATATTTATATACATATATATTTTCTTATATTTTATACAGTCTATGATCTGACCATGTTCAGGAGTCCAAATCTAAATGAGGATTTCTTTCTTTCAAAGATCTTTTGCACTCAACAGGTTCCCAATGAGTGAATACATAATCACTACAGTGATGTAGGCCTCACAGCTCATTATTATCCACTCTACATAATACACTTTTATTCTTCCCCTGCTTAATCATAGCAACAAATCTATTGGGCTTTTTAAACCAAGTCTATCAAGCAGACTACTGGGTTTACTTTGTGCTTTTGGTGGTTTGTTGACAAATTGTGAGAATCTCTGAACTAGTGTGTAGTCTGCAGTTTTAAAGGATTCCCACATGAGGTCGCTACAGTCTTCTTGTTCAAGTGGCCATCAGATATTATAAAAAAAACAAAAACGGAAGATTGTTAGCATTATCACCACCGACCACCAACTGAAATGAACAATGAATTTTGGTATAATCTTTTACCTACAGAGAAGCAATGATTCCCAACCCCAGGTCCAGGTCCAGAAGGCAGCAAAGCAGCCCCAGTCTATAGACAGTTGCTTTTTGCTTTTTTTATGCAGTGCATAACCCAATACAGTATATCCCAGTACAGTATAGCTTAATGCTATGATGCCTCTAACACATGACTATCTGCCTGAAGGGGTGGGTAGCCTATTGTTCAGCTGAATGCTCAGTAGGTGGCTCTACTGACCGTTAATTCACTAAGTGCATTTTTGATTTGGCAGGGAATACTGGACCTCTCAGTGCATAACCCTTCATTATACAGGCTGGGGGACAATTGTCTGGTGACGTATTGATCAATAATAACAGTGGTGGAGGAAGTACTCAGATCCCTTACTTAAGTAAAAGTAGCAATACAACAGTGTAAAAATACTAAGTAAAAGACCTGCATTCAAAATGTTACTTAAAAGTACTCAAAAGTACAAAAGTATTAGCATCAAAACATGCTTAAAGTACCAAAGGTAAAAGTGTTCATTATGCAGAATGGCATATTTCACATGAATGCATATTAGGTTATTGGATGATAATTATCGATGTATTATTGTGTACATCACATTTAATGATGAGGTAAAGCTGAACCCTAGAGTAACACCTAAAAAAACTGAAGGATTCACTGGACTTGGTTAACATCTCTGTTCATGATTCAGCCATAGGACAGTATTAACCATAGCAGGACATCATGGAGGAAGCCATTGCTCTCACACTGCAGCATGGCCGAAGTTTGCCAAAGACCACCCTGACACTCCACAACAGTACTGGGAAAATGTCCAGTGGACAGATGAAACGAAGGTAGAATTGTGTGGGAAGAACACACAGCACTACATATAGCATAAAAAGAGAACTGCGTGGAGGGAGCATTATGGTTTGGGGCTGCTTTGCTGCCTTCTGGACCTGGACTGCTTGCCATTGTGGAGGGGGAAGTGAATTCCCAAGTTTATCAAGGTGTCCTACAGGTTAGATGATGTAAAAAAAAAAAAGATAATTTTTAACAGTGTGCAAGCAAGCGAAAATAAAAATTTTGTTCAATGGATAAAAAGGAACAGCTGTGTGGACATTAGAACTTCCTCCTCCAGTGAATATTTAACAGCAGAGTGGTAACATGTCCTAACATGTTTTTAACGATGTTAAAATAATCTCATATGTGTCTAGAGGTTCTTTAGACCAAATGGAGATATGAAGAATTACACAACAGAAAATTAAAGTGTCTTTATGTTTAACTGAATAATGCTGGCCTATCTGGAACCATACTGTTAACATGTGATCACACCAGTTTAAGGGTCGGTGTCAGTCAAATTACATCTGTCAGTTAGTCTGGTTTTTCAGCATTATCATTAAACTAATATAGGTCAGAGAAATAGTGTCTGTTTGCCCATTTGTTCTTTTTATACAGCAGTTTTTGTTTGTCTTTCCCATGAAGGTTAGTTTATTGTGAGGGTGGGAACTAGTGAAGCACATTCATCCTACACATTCCAGTTACACCACAGGCCTCCTCTATAGCATGCTGTTATGAAACAGCAACAGTTGTACACAGTCTTCTCAGCAGCTGATAGGTGTGCAGTGGCTGACTGGCTTGATCTGGGCCTAGCTCCTCTTGCTCAGAGAACTGTGTTTCAGCTTGTCTGTGCTAAACAAAAGACAAGCAGCCAGGAAATGCAGTAACCAATCAGCAGCTGCCTTACATTTAGTCAGCATGCATGGCCAGTCTCAGTGGGCCTTATATGAGAGCAGTGAGTTGGACAGCTTGGAAAGCCGTGGCTGTGCTCTGAGTAGGGTGAGGGCTGACAGGGCTGTCCTCCATGTTTTAATAAGCACTGACATATCACAAAGAGTTTTTTAGCCATGCATCCACAGAGGTAAGCATTATTTTCATTCTTTCAGATATACTACTCTGTTGATAAGGCACCAGCCACTGCGTGTGATCTGTGCCTGAGTAATAATACAGATTTGTCTGACAGAATGGGGGAGGGGGACTAGTATTTGTCACCTCAAGGCATAGGAGTAGGACTTGGAAAGAGAGCATAGTACAGTGCAACAGCCTCTGCTAACTGGGTGGCTGTCTGGACACATATGGCAGGGGGCCGCAGGTCAAGTGTAAGGTCATTGTATGTTCATAGAATACTCACTGGGAAAACATGCTCTCTTTTGTTAAGATCAAAAGAAGATTTGAGTTTTTGAGGCTCCCCCTGGCCTGTGCTGTCAAGATGGCAGACCTGGTGGGGGGTCCAGGCAGTGCAGAGGGGAGTCCCCAGAGGAGTTAACAGATGGTAAACTGACAGCACAGCAGCTTTAATATAGGCCTCACATTGGCATGAGAGCAGGGCACCAGGGCACTGTTATTAATTGTTTGCCAGACTAACATGGCCATGAACAATATGTAAACTGTCTATAGCGGCCTCATTTTCTACATTACACCCAAAACCTGGTTCACCTCACCATAATTCTCATTTTACTTGGTGAAAAAAAGATGTGTTTTACAGGCCTGGTCCTGTAAGCTGCTGACCAGTTTTCTAAAATACCAATTATCTACAGACTCATGCCATAGCAGCTCATATCAAAGGATAGGAAGAACAGCCTGTGCTTATTGGTGTGCACTGCCTCCCAGCGTTGTTCTTTGCTGTCGAGTGTCAGCCATTTTAGAGAGCTTCCCCTCTCTGTGTGATCCAAGCACACTGGGTATTTGTATGTGGGAGAAGTAAAGAAGGGAAGGACTTCCTCTGAAAAGCCTCAGCATAGAGACCTCATCTCATCCAAAGAGGCTTGAAAACCTGTTTGAGGTTTGATTGAATTCTGTTTATATGGAATGATGTTGGATTTCTGCAGGCAGGAATATACTTTTAAAAATAATTTTTTAAATGAATGTTTCTATTTGTATTGTTGTTTTATATTTCAGTTGGAGTATGTGATATGCGGATTGTCATTCATAGTGGTGATGGCTGACAAAGGCTCTGTTTTAAATATAACCAGGGTAACTTTGGCCTGGATATAAAGGCACCCATAATGTTGCATGGATCAGGGTTCAGGAGCAGTCTGCACTGACTGAAACATCCCCCTCCCCACTGTTTTGTTAATGGTACTTGGTAGCACATTTAATCCCTTCATTCCACTAGTGTGTTAGGATTGGTATAGGTGCACACTGACACACAGCCTGTTTAGTTTGGTGTTGGTAAAATCTCCTCCGGCTGATCTTCCAGGACCTGTCGAGACTCTGTAGCCAGCCTTGACATTTTGCCCTGGATGTATTTATGTACTGAAGGATGGTTTATACTTGTGTTGCACTGTACTGTTGTGTTTTAAGTGCATACATTATTAGTATTCATGCTTTAAAGTTATTCAAAATTTAAAATGCATATTTGATCAAACAGGAATGAGGTGTAAAGACCTATAGCCTTGATTTCAGTTGTTTATTCATGTTGTTTGCAGCTCACTGTTGCTCACACTCAACTCTCCTGGCACATATTGATTATGAGAGTGTATGCTGAAGAAGCACCAGTGGGATAGGGTGAGAGGGGGTTATGCCTTCCATGCTGTCTGGGAGGCCTGTGACATTTTCATTTCTGCCTTTGTATCCACTATTAGGCCCCACGCTGCATATCAAACATGCTGGGGCACATAATAAGCTGCATGTGGTCCTTTACAGCAGATTTGACTGGTGCTCTGAGTGTCGTGTGTACGTGTCGTGTGTGTGGTGCGCACAGTGGTCAGAGAGAGAGAGAGAAGGAGAGAGAGTGTGTCTTCAAAATGGATGCCATACACATACATTGGCTGAGAGCACAGCGAGGGAGGGAATCTGATCCTCTGCCTCTCAAGCCTGTAGAGCTGCTTTCTACTTGTCTGATAAAAGGCACACAGCCAGTATATGTCGGTAGTGGTTTTGAAAGGAGTGAGGGACTTGGTTTTCAGGAGGTTTTTAGCAACAGGGAGGAATAGTCCTCTCTGCATTGCAGCACTGTGGCTGAAGAGAGCGGGGAGAAGAGAGTCCGTGTGGCACACCGAGACTGTGCACCCAATCAGGCACCTCCGTGTGGTGCTTGAGCCAATCGGCAGCCTGCAGCCGAGGTTAAAGATTGACAATTGCAGGAGAGAGCAGCAGGGAGAGAAGGCCTTCTGGGAAACCTGGACCCATCTTTTCCCTCATCCCCCAATGCCCTCAATAATGGAAAAAGATTAAAGAATAGGCTGAAGAATCTGTATGTAAGTAAGGAAAAAGGTATGCTGTTGATTTCCTACATAGAAGTATGGATGTTTAGGCAGTGGTGGGTGTGGAAAGATATGATGTTTCAGTTGGCTATATTGTCTGCTGTGTGGTCTTTAATTTAGAAATGCTTTTTGTCATTGATTTGACCCCCTTGTTCTTGTCCAAGCTTCTGTCTGTGTCTCTTGTTGCTGTATTTCCTGGCCTGGATGTTGCTGGGGTAGATTGTCTGAGGCTGTCCAGACAGGTTAGATGAAGAGGCCAGTGAAGCCATTTCACTGCACTCATATGTGTGTCTGCGGATGAGCTGTGTTTCTGTCTGTCATTTTACCCTTCCTCCGTGATGGAGGAGGATGGGGGTGGGGGCGTGTCACCATGAAAATTGAAATGAAACTGTTGTCAGTGAATTAGTATCTGGCTTTCAACACAAACCATTCAAATGGTGCTTTCGTTAGGAGTCGGTGAAATAAGAATAGTTGAAGACGTCTGAGCAGTGAGGCCAGTGCATCTGCTGTGGCGTCAGAGAAAATGGCAACAATAACCGGTTCGACAACAGGGTGCCTGCAAGCCAAGGTGAATCCTGTTGAACTGATGCTTAGAAAACAAACTGGGCAGATTTTGCATAACCCATGACACACTGTGGTTCGTATTTCAGGGAAGATCTTCTTGACCAAACTCGAGCTGTGATTGTGCAATCTATTGTTTGTTATTAGGGCACCTCATGCATGAATTATTTTCTAGTGACCTGTTTATCTATTTACAGGCTTTTCACTTGTTGGATTTCAGAAGGTTCAGGCACTATAGGTTACACTGCTCTATGTTTTTATGTCTGCTGATTATAGGTCTGTGGCCAGTGCCTGCTATTTGTAATTGGACAATGGCACAACACATCGAGGTGCCATTGGTTCAATTTTGGTTCAATTTTTACTTTGAGATAAAGACATTTTTAACATTTAGAAGTCATGCAAGGGTTGTCTTCAGGCTGTTGGTGTATGAATTGTGTAATATAGTATATAGTTACAGTGACAGTATACAGTATTTAGTCACAGTGGGTCCTAAAAGTTGCAAAGCGGTTAGGTTTTATTAAAACATCTGAGCAGCACCTGTAACATAGACAGGATGTCCCATAATAGGCATTTTGCAGGTGCCCAGAGGCCAGTTTGTTTTTATGTAGTGTGGTCCTACAATTAAGTTTGCGTTTATTGAAGTCATGTAAATTTCAGCAGATTAGAGTACAGATGTTTTTGTCAAGTGCACAGTGCTGATGAAGTTATTTTGCGGTATTTCACTGTCCTAGACAAGGACATATATTTTGAAATATAGGGTTGGTGAAAAACCAATTTAACAAGCTGACTTAATCATTGTTGCCAGGTTTGAAATCCTCTGTTGTTAGCACAGTGCTTTGCTAGAAATAGTGATTTGAAGATGTTTTTTTAAGATGGATTTTTACAAGTAAGATTTGTGGTGCTTCTGTTTCCAGCGGGGCACCACAAATCTAACCAGAATTATGTTAACAAAGGAGACTTTTGACAAAATATTGACCTTTCTCATCTAGAATAACCCCACTGTACTATTAAGAGAGGGGATGTATTACATGGTAGGTGACGTCACAGATATTATCAGAAACATTAGCGGGAAAAGTTTTAAAGTCTCTCAGAGGAATGAGTGTCTCTCACTTCAGTTTGTGTTGCAGAACATTCCAGTAGTGATGTGCGTAGTACTGGAAACCAGTTCTCCCCAGTTCAGAACTGGTAGGAAGAATTTCTAAAGCCAGGCTGTCCTGTGATCTGGTGTCATGGTTCTGAGTCCTGAACTCAGACAGCGAGGCCTTTTAGACAAAGACACAGGCTTGTGAGGCCTTCTTGATGCCAGGGCCAAACGTCCGACCTTTTTGTTATGACTCACAGTGGTGAGGACGATACCTGTCTTGTGAACAGAGTTGAATGGCACTGTCGACAGCGCCCAGTAGTTTAAAGACGGCGGCAGCAGTGTGAGCATCCAGGATATCTTCATAATCCAGTGTAAACAGTGTGGTGGATTGTATAATGGCTCTTTGTTTTCAATGGAGAAACAAGCTCTGCTTTAAGAAATCAATTTGAATTTGAATTAGTATGCAAGTATAATAAACTTTATTTATAGAGCACCATTTTAAAAGTGTTTGTTGGCACCTACTAAAATCATGGTAGCTGCATTTTGTACTAATTGCAGTTTAACAAGGTTTTTTTCTTCTTTTTTGCTACAAACAGAAAAAAGAAAGTTGCAGTGATCCAGATTGAGATAAAATGAAGACATAACAGTTTCTAGACAAAAATTGCTTGATCTTTGAGATTCTCCTAAGTTGATAGAAACAAACCTGCTCAAGTGAGGAGGATGTTCAATTTTACTTTTGTAGGACTGTCTACTGTCTCACAAACTATCTCCATTCAGAACAAAAACTGGGAACATCATTAGTGTGTGCTCTTGTGAAATGCACACATTTTGTCTTTCTGGAATTTAGAACAAGCTTTAAATTAAAGGGAGAGCAGAAAACAGTGCAGGCATACAGTAACAGTCTGTAATCTGGAGAAGACTTGGTCTACACTGATGGTATTTATAAGCATAAGCATAAACTTTATTGCCATGTATTATCAAACTTCTACAGGAAAGCAGGGCCCAACATTTAAAACCCCTTGGCAGGATGCTCCAGCTATAGTGTACTTTTAAAGAACATGTTGTTTTAAGGAACAATTTCTGATAACTTTTAAACTTAATCATGATAGCAAAATAATAGATTTGAAAAATCTTCAGCTGTGGGGTACATTTGACTGGCAACCCATTGACAGTGCTCTTTTCTGCATCAGTGTTGCAGAGGAAGAGGAAAAAACTGAGGCTGTAACAGAAGGAATGGAGATCTCAACCAGATCCAAAGGTAATAACATATATAGATTTGTTTTTAGATAGATTGGCAAAGCTCTACTTTTGTTCTTGTGAAACTGTGTGCAGTGGGGTTATTTTGGCTTAATATTCTACTGTACGTCATCATGTTTACTGTGAGCACGAGTGGACTCTAGTGTAGGGCTGCAGCTAACAACTATTTTAATAACCAGTTAATCTGTGCAGTGTTACTAAACAAAAAAATCTAATTATTTTACAAAAACTGAGCTTTTTAAAATTGCACAATAGGTCCTCACAGTGTTCACAAAAGTACTAGAATGTTTATGATTTAAAATAAATTCAATGCTCATAAAACCCACCATGCCTGTGTAAAGGGACAGTACACACATGACTGCTACTGCTGATGGTTAAAGGTAAATATGAGTATGCAATATCAATCCTCAACACATTTACTCTGCACTGTCCCCATTAACTTACATATGTGTCATCGGTGTTCCTGAACACACCTACTGTATAAAACTTAGATTGATCTTTTTGTGTTTAATATAATGCTTGGCTGTTTGCATGTATTTCATGTTTACATGAATGCACCACAAATGCAAACACATTTAGCAGCTGCTATTAGCAGCCAACACAACCCACCCTTATGTTCCTAAATATATAATTAACATCATACTATATGGAACCATTTTACTTATGAAACTAAAGTTACTCGATCTTAATTTCTTAAATTCGTTTTCTTCACAATGTGTAAAGTTAAAGACTCAGCTCCAGTCTTCCCTTCTTCTCTACATCCAACCCATCGTTTCTTTAGGCCACGACAGATAGGTTTTGCACATTTGGCACCAGACAGTCTTCTTTCTGATTGTAAAATACAATGACCGAAAACTTTAGACGACCTCAGATGTCCACCTTTCTTTGCTGTAACTATGCTCACTACTATCCACTGATGTAGTCGCCCAGTTGCTGACCCAGTTGTCTCACACAGCTACGTGACTAGACCCAACAAACTGACAATTGAATTTATTGCCAACTATTTTTGTCACTGGTTTTTAGCGCTTAGTTGTTGCAGCTCTACTAAGAGGCCATGAGTGTTACTCCCTGGTTTGTGTAATCTCTTGACTTTTGCTGCAGGTTCAGACACAGGGTCAACAGAGCGGATTGTCCAAAAACGAAGGATACCTAGTCCCTCTCACTCATCAAATGGTCATTCTTCTGCTGAAACATCCCCCTGCCCAGTAAAAAAGAAGAAGAAACCCGGTGCTGTTAGCAGCAGCAAAGACCAGGTAATAATCACTGCGCAGCTTACATATGATCCAAATGTAAACACACAGGTCACAGTGCATTATATTATATTATATTTTCACTTTTTCCATAATCCCCAACAAGTTTAAATTTTTCTTTAATTGTATCTACAATTCTATCTGTATTCGATTTGTATCTATTTGTAGTTGCCAGGTGACTACTTTGGTACCTGTAAATGACAGTGAACACTGTCTTGTGCAGCAGGAAATTTTGTATTTGTGAGGATACAAAATCTAGTTCTATCAGTTGAACTCAGTGTGCTTTCATAGTGCTATTCATATAATTGCAATATTCAGTAATAAAATCAAAATATTCCGAGCCGCCATGCTGAGCCCTTCAGATGGAGGAAGTTACAAATGTACTATAGGTGCACCACTGTGATCTGTAGCATGTGTGCAGATGGGAAGAAATGGTTGGTTGTGCTCACTAATTCATATTCTACCAATGTTTTAAGGCCTGCATTTAGTCAGGGTAGATTCACTGAGCATGAATTCTCTTTTGGGGGAAGGTGTCATCAACACTCATTACACAGTTATGCACATTTACATCTGGAAGTTGCCCAGTATGACCAGCTGTTGGCCACTAAGCAGCTTCAGTGGAGCAGATAGAAGTAAAGTTCTTTCAGTTAACTTAATTTCATTTACTGTAAAATGCAAGGTGATGTTTTTGTAGACTTTTATATTCTTCTTAAATCACCTCCTCCTGCCCTTGACTTTTACCAGAACACAAAGTGCTTTTGTGTTCTGCTTTATATTATTGCTAAACATGGTTCAGTAGCACTGTGCCTTCCTTTGTGATACTGAGGCAGAGGTATTTTATTTTTTGCTTACATTTAAGCTCTCAGCTGTTCTTTTTTTGGTAGTTCAGACTTTTGCAAGATTAAGTCTGTGGCATGTTTTCATGGTCTTGAAACTATTTTCACTTCGAAAAATACAGTTTAATTTCAGCCGGGTGTTATAAATTTGATTACGGATCCCATGAGGGGTGAAAAATTATGATAGTACTACAGGAAGTATATTATGAGTTACCATGTGATTGTTATCTCCAATCTGCTCCATTTAGACCTAATTATTGAGGTTTTTGAGGCACAGTATGCTGTGAAATGTAAAATGGTAAATGAAAATTTTGGAGGGGGTGGACAGGTTGGGGCACTGCCTCAGATGAGTGGCACATTAACATACATGTAAAAAGTAAAATGATCTCCTAGTCTTTTGAAATAACAAAACTATACATTATTATGTGTAAGTGTTTATTATCTTATTAACAATAAGACACACACTGTGCTTTCTTTAGCTAACTTTGGCTGCACTCTTTATTTACTCTCAACTGGGGACATTGCTGGTGCACATAGGTGCCCCCCCACTACCACCATTGAGGTGAATCATGCCAAGTACGCCACAACAATACAATCTGAGAAATGAATGCAAATATCAGCCTGTATGCATGATACAAAATAAAACTAATTTGACCAATACCAATAAAGTACCAGAAAAATGTTAGCTGTATTTAAGACAAGTTTGTCATTGTTTTTATTTTTCACACATTAATACTGACAAGCACGGCTTTTTGACTCTGGCAGGAGTGGCACTGAGGTGGCCAATAAGGATCTGGGGCTGGCCAGTGCCACCCCTGTCCACCCCTTGGCTCCGCCCATTCCTGTTATGCAATAGTGAAATCTGCAATTTAATGATCAGTCAGATTATCACTCAAAGTTGGCCTTTTCACTACTTTATATTCTTGACTACTGAGTTTTATGCATCTCTAATTTGAGCAAAAGCTTTTATAGTTTCCACTATTTTAGCGAAGTTCTCTATTGTTTGTTAGAATCAAACACTTGTGCTTTTTCTTTAAGCTTGTGGGTTTTTTTATCTGCATGTTCTGCTGGCTTTGTTCACAAATACACAGTAGGTAAATGCTGTACTCTTGGTACATTAGATTGACCTTTGTATATGATTAATCACCACTGTAACTATTTGAGCTTTTGCCAGCTTAATCAAGGCTGTCCACAGTGTTTACCCTTTCACACACGGGTGATGATTGTGCCCTGAAACACAGACTAAAGCTAGAGAACTGAGCAAGTCACATGCATATCAGGAAATATTGTCTTTTGATACAAACTGAATCACGATGGATTTTTAAAAAATGTGTTGTTGACTATGTATATGGCATACTTATCTACCAGCAGTTGCACTTGCAGTACTGGGGCTCACAGCAATCTGTGTTTTGGACTTTGGTGCCGTGTACTTTCTGCTGATGCTATGCATGTCTGTTTGGTTTTGCTATTCTTTGACCTGATTTTGACCTTCCCCAACTTTGTGTTTCTTTTGCCTGCATTCCAGTCAGAACTAAGACATGGTCCGTTTTACTATGTGAAGCAGCCAGCACTCACCACAGACCCTGTTGATGTTGTACCGCAGGACGGCAGGAATGACTTCTACTGCTGGCTGTGCCACCGCGAGGGCCAGGTGCTCTGCTGTGAGCTCTGCCCCAGGGTGTACCACGCCAAGTGCCTCAAACTACCAGCCGAGCCCGAGGGCGACTGGTTCTGTCCGGAGTGTGAGGTACTCACCCAGGAAAGTGTTTAGTGTGTTATGAGTGTTAGAAAACATACTTCAAAGCCTGAAGTCAATTTTTTGTTGTTGTATTTGTTTAGTTAGGAGCTCTGAGTAAGTTTGGACATAAGTGACAAACCCATGTACACATTGTGTGTCATAATGAGATATAAACAAAACTGTCAACATTTTTGCTCTTGGTGTCTTTTAGAAAATAACTGTTGCAGAGTGTATAGAGACTCAGAGCAAAGCCATGATGATGCTAACAATAGACCAGCTGTCTTACCTACTAAAGTTTGCCCTTCAGAAGATGAAACAACCAGGTGTAAGTATTCTGGGCCCTCTGTCTCTACAAAATGCTACCAAACTGATTATGTAGAATTGGGGCAGGTAGCTTTATTACAGATGGGTTACTCTGTTTATTCTGATTTTAAGTTCTGCCTTTTGTAATTGTATATTGAGATTAATGTATTGGATATGGGCATGCATTCTTCTCAATTGCTTATGCAGCCAAAAGACGCTTTTTTTCTGGTCGTCCTCCCATCAGTCGTGTCAGACGTAAAATCTGCACCCTGAAGTACTGCCTGTCCACATATAAGTCTAGCATGTTATATTTGCATGTGAAAATGATCTCTAATAACAGAACTAACAATCATAGTCTTTGTACTAGAATGGGCCTGTCATGGCTGGAAAACATGAAGGTAAACATGCTAGCTGGTGGTGAGGATACAGCTGCCCCTCTCACTCTCTTTCAGGATCATCCCCGCTTGTCATCTCGCTCCCCCCATGCAGCTTCCACGCAGAGAAAGACTTTTAATTGGGTAATAAATTACACCACTAAGACCCCGTCATGATTTCTTCCTCCACTAGTTTTCCCTTTTTTTTGAAGCGGCTTTTAGAGTTTTTACTAGTAGCATGGTGGTAACATGTTGATATGCAGTTGAGGGGAAAGTTGGTCAGGTAGTTTGACCTGAGAGTTTGTTTACCTTCACTCTCTTTCCTGTCTACTCATTTTTATAGACTGAACCATTCCAGAAACCCGTCTCTCTTGAGCAGCATCCAGATTATGCAGAGTACATTTTTCACCCTATGGACCTTTGCACCCTTGAGAAGGTAAAACACATGTTGTCACACATTTAGTTGAAACAATAAATGTAAAATAAGTTGAACAGTTTGACAGCTGAGCACTGTCTTTTCTCTTTGCACTACAGAATATCAAAAAGAAAATGTATGGCTGCACAGAGGCCTTCCTGGCAGATGCAAAATGGATTTTGCACAACTGTATTATATACAATGGAGGTATGTTGCATATTGTGGGTACAATATGAAACAATGACTGTATAAGCCTTGGTGATAGGAACTAAATTATAGTTATAATAATAATTTTTTGCAGTGTTGGTATATATTATTGTATAACAAGTATGGTATATTCAAAATTATATATATTCTAATTTAAATTAAAGGTGAATGCAATTTACAAATAAACATCAATGCCAGCAACTTGTTTTGTTGGTAATTACAATTTGCTCAGATTAAATAACAATACAGTTTCACTGAGAGACAACTGCTAATAGTGTTTGTCATCATCAGTCATCATGCTTTCCAGTCTGTGTATAAGCTCTTTAACATAAATATATGTCCTTGTTTCAGGCAATCACAAACTCACAGCTACAGCTAAAGTAATAGTAAAAATCTGTGAACACGAGGTGAGTGTGTAGTTTGGGTCATAAAAGATTTTAAGACATGACAGTGGACATGACAGCTGAAACTTACTTTATATGCATTTTGATTCTGTTTTGCAGATGAATGAAATTGAAGTTTGTCCTGAGTGTTATCTGTCTGCTTGCCAAAAGAGAGACAACTGGTTTTGTGAGCCTTGTGTAAGTTATTAGAGTAACTGGAAGTTTCTGTTGATGATTCCACCAGATTGTTTATTCATTCAAACATAGATCACTGGGATAGTTGCACTTAGGTCCAGTGTTTTACTGTATGTTTGCAGAGTAACCCTCACCCTCTAGTCTGGGCAAAATTGAAAGGATTTCCATTCTGGCCTGCAAAAGCTCTGCGGGACAAAGATGGACAGGTGGACGCCCGCTTCTTTGGACAGCATGACAGGTATCAGCCCTTGCTGCTTCACTTACTTGGGCTTGTTGACACATTTCAGGCTTTGTTGTAACACAGAATATTTAACTGAATGTTTATCCTTCAGGGCATGGGTTCCTTTAAACAACTGCTACCTCATGTCCAAAGAGATTCCCTTCACTGTGAAGAAGACCAAAAGCATCTTCAACAGTGCCATGCAAGAGATGGAGGTCTATGTGGAGAACATGAGGAAGAAGTTTGGAGTGTTTAACTATGCCCCCTTCAGGTCACCTTACACTCCTGACAACAACTTCCAGATGCTGCTGGATCCCTCCAACCCCTCATCCACTCCCGTCAAACCTGAGAAACAGGAAAAGATCAAGCTGAGCTTTGATATGACATCATCACCCAAGATACCTTTGGCCAGGACCATGTTGTCTGGGGCCGGGGTGGGAGGGAGCACAGCTGGGCGGCGGCTCCCTCTCAGTGACATGCCTCGCTCCCCCATGAGCACTAACTCCTCTGCCCATACTGGTTCAGATGCGGAACAGGAAACAGTGGACAAATTGCAGACAAAAGCCCCAAACAGCCAGTGTAGTACAGGAGAAGAGAACATAGAGTGTACAGGTATTCCACCAGATGCATTTTATATTAGCTAAAGTCTGTAAAATAGCAGTACAAGTGTCTAATGGGAGCTGACTTCATTTAACAGTAAATCTCTCTGAGCAGCATCACCTGCCCATCCTCGACCTGGCCCTACAGGCAGTTCATTGGACAGCCCTAAATCATTCCACACGCAAGCTCCTAGCACACCCAAGCAGGAGAAGACCCCACCGACAGGAAGCATTCTTAACCTCAATCTAGGTTGATCTTTTATCTCATATATGTAATATACATGAAAGTGTTTAATAATGTCTATTCCTTGTGAGCAAAACAGGACACAATTCTCTTATAATCAACACTGAATCATAATAAACTTCTTTCTCTTTGGAATTATTTTACGTTGGATTCTTCCAGATCGGAGCAAAGCAGAAATGGACCTGAAGGAGCTTAGTGAAACAGTTCAGCAGAAGCAAGCGCCCGCACCAGTCCTTACCTCTCCAAAAAGACAGATCAAAAGCCGTTTCCAGCTGAACCTGGACAAAACCATTGAGAGTTGCAAGGCACAACTGGGTCAGTACAGAAGAAGTAGAAAAAATAGAAACACATCAAAAATGGCTAGGTTGTTGTTGTTATCCAGCACTATAGGTGTCTTCATTGAATGGTAGCCCAGTGAAACACATTTTAGGGATGTGTTTTTGATGTAATGTATGTCAGTTATTATTACATTTTGAGTCTATAATCTTGCTTCTTGGTAGCTGAATTCTAAAACATGTTGAATAGCAGTGGACTATCCTGCCTCTACCTTTGCTTTGCAGGTATTGATGAGATCTCTGTGGATGTGTATAAAGGTGTGGAACACAGTGACTCAGAAGACTCAGATAAATCCGACTCAAGTGACAGTGAGTTTGCTAGTGATGAAGAGCAAAAGACCACAGAGAGCCAGGACAGAGCACCCAATGATGAAGCCCAGAAGAACCCCACAAAAATTAAAGTCAAAGACCAACCTTCCTCAAGTCAAGATGACGAGGGTAAAGTTGATACACCTGTGGCATCTGAGTCTGTAGTAGGCAACGCCACTGCAACAGCAGCAGATGTTCCAACTAAAGAGAAGACAAGCACAGATTCTGATAAAGAGAGTGCAGAAAAAAACAAAGCACCCCCGGCATCACCGGGTCCCAGGGTGAAGCCCCAGGTAAAAGAAGAGGCAAAGGAGCCTGTGCCAGTGGAAGACACTGACTCAGAGAGGGAGCTGGTTATTGACCTTGGAGAGGAACAGGGAGGCAAGGACAGGAAGAGGTGCAGGAAAGAAAACACCACTGTTAAAGAGTCATCTACTGGTAAACCTGAAGGTGAGAGAAGTGCTTTCCTAGGCTGAGTCCACAAGAAAAAAAAAAATCAAACACACACTAAATATGGTTTCCATTTTTAGCAGTTGTAACATGTGGAAACAGCAGCAGCTTTGTACAGACAGAACTGTTTAATGATGTAGGTACTTCTAATTGTAGGTAAAGCCCTGACCCCATCGACACTCCCATCTCAAAGCAGTACAGCTCCTTCCACACCCTCCAGTGTTTCCATGCAGTCCCCTATGGCCATTCCTGTCACCATGGTCTCCTTCACTACTCCCTCTCCTGCAGCCATAAGCCTTGCGACTGTGTCCAGTGCTGCAGCAACACCCTCCTCTTCCTCCTCCTCCCCCTCGGCCTCGACCACACCAGCCTTGAAGAAGCAGCGCCCTCTGCTGCCCAGAGAGACTGTACCAGTGGTGCAGAGAGCTGTAGTGTGGAATCCCACTACCAAGTTCCAGACTTCCTCGCAGAAGTGGCACATGCAGAAGGTGCAGCGTCAGCAACAGAACCAGCAACCTGTGGCAACTGCACAAGTCCAGGCGTCATCATCCAAGCAAGGCCAGGCTCAAGTGCTGACCCAGACACAGAATGCTGGAAATGTGTCGACAGCAGTTTCCTCATCTTCAGCACAGCAGTCTTCACAGAGCACACGCTATCAGACCAGACAGGCTGTCAAAGGTGGATTACATGGTTTTAATTATTTTAATCTTTGACTGACAGAATTCAAGTATGACTTTACATACTGTGTGGACCAGTATGTATCAAGTTTCCTTCAGGGAATAAGGATAAGAAAATGTGGGAGGGGTAAAAATGTTTGATGCTCATGATGCATACAGTATATATGCAAAATAAATCATCTTTTGCAATATCAGTTTACACTCCACAGCAATCATTATACCTATGATATGTTAACAGTTTGTCCATAATGATGTTGTTGTTTAATCTGGTTTTCTATACTAGCTGTTCAACAAAAGGACAGTCTACTCAGCACATCCACTTCAGCTGTCACCCTGGTGTCCAGCAGTCCAGCTTCTGCTGCAGTGATGGCAGCATCAAGTGTAGGCACAGTTGCTTCATCTTCATCAGTGGCAACAGACCTGTATATCCCCACTGCCTCAGCAGATGTGGCTGCAGACATCGCCAAGTACACTAACAAAGTTAGCATCTTTTTTTTTTTTGCTTTGTAAGATGCCATCTCCACTGTATTGTCTATTCACATAATATTATGATCTTCTGGTTTTCAGATAATGGATGCAATCAAAGGTACAATGACGGAAATCTACAATGACCTTTCTAAGAGTACTTCAGGGAATACAATAGCAGAGGTGGGACTTTACTCTTGATCATTCAGAGAGTGCGTTTGAGTGCATGAGTATCCCGGTTATTAAGAGTACCCTGGTTTTGTTTATGTTCAGCATATATTGTTTACATGGAACAGAGAAATGTGGTTATGTATATCCCTGTATACATGGTAAAAACTAGTAACCTGGTTAATGATGGGTTGTAGGCTAAATCTTCGTCCTCCTCAGCTGTGTAATCTTCTAAATCTATCCATATGTTAGATTTTAATTAGGAAAATGTTTGGTAACTGTATTTAGGCCTATTTGTTTTTCTAAATGAAAAAGACTGAGGAGCTACATATGCACTAATGTTAATAACTGTTCAATGCTACCTGGTGTTGATGTACTATCTCCTTCTGGAGGCTCAGTGTGCAGTGGACAGGGAAAGCTGATGTCAGCGCCTCCATCCTCTATGGTGGAAAGTGAACAGTGACCAAGCAGCTCATCCAGTATTTTCAAGAATTTGAAAGTTGCTGGACTAAACACACTGCTTTTGTTTTTCTGTCTGGCCACAAATTAATTTTTCATCAAGGTTTTCCGCCCTGATCTGACTGTCCCACTGTAGTGTTGGGAAACCTGCATCCCGTAAATTGTCCACTACAGATTTAGAGAGGTCAGCACTCCTATGCTTTCTTCCATCTAAATTACCTTGTGCATTTAACTCTTTCATTACCAAAAGACAAAATTAAATCTCTTCTCGTACCAAACGTGAGATTTCTTCACTGCTGACAAGGTGTTTATCTTAAGCCACTCTGATGTTGCAGCTGCACCTGCACAGTCTGGAACATTCAGAAACCTGGATAAGCCATATACATGCAACAGTACCTGGTTTCTTTCAGTGTACTCCACCATGCATATTCAGGTTTCTCAAAACTGGGATAAGAACATATCTGGGTTTATGAAATTGGGATATCATGTTTACATGCACAAACACAAAAAATGGATACCTCAAAAACCCGGTCATAACTGGGATACTCATGTCCATGTAAACACACTGAGAGACTAAATATAATTCAGATCATAAAAGTGGCTTTGCATATGACCCTCTATGTATCCCAAACTGCCTATGTGCTATTCCTTCAGATAAGACGACTGAGAATTGAAATAGAAAAATTACAGTGGTTGCATCAACAAGAGTTGTCAGAGATGAAGCACAATCTTGGTGAGAGCATGGGACATCAGAACAATACTTTGCACGTAGACCTAAAACAGTGTAAAGAGTTCTGCTTGTGTTTCATCATGTTTATGTACTTTAATTTAGAGCTGACAATGGCAGAGATGAGGCAAAGTCTTGAGCAGGAGAGAGAGAGGTTGGTGACTGAAGTGAAGAAACAGATGGAACTGGAGAAGCAACAAGCAGTGGATGAGACAAAGAAGAAACAGTGGTGTGCTAACTGCAGGAAAGAGGCCATCTTCTACTGTTGCTGGAACACCAGCTACTGTGATTACCCCTGTCAGCAAGCCCACTGGCCAGAACACATGAAGTCCTGCACTCAGTCAGGTAACAGCATGTGCCAGCATCAACATGTTGCTGGAGACATTCATGCAAACGAGAACTGTTGTTTTCTGTTGTGGCAGTTTTTAACCCTTTCTGGAAGTCTCCAGTTCTTTGCTTGCCTGTATAATCATCAGCCACTTTACTCCTGACATTTTCATACATGTAATACATTTTGTTACTTTTGTTCTATTTGTAGCCACAGCCCCACAGCAAGAACCTGAGGCTGAATCGACAGCAGACCTCCCAAACAAGGGTTTAGGGCAGATTGGCAGTGGCCCAAATGCTCTCAGAGACACACCAGTCTCTGCACCATCAGACAAAGACTGTGACATAGAGAAGAGCACTGACAGTGGTGCTGTCACTTTGCCATAACTGAGCTTACCATACTTGAAAATGTAAATGTACAGATTGTTTTTTTTTTTTCACTGCAAGAATATGTTTATGTAAATCCTTCTGTTCAAGCAGCTGTTGAAGGGAGCAATCCAAATTATTTTTATTTATATATTTTCATTTGCCTTTCTGGACTCAAATAAAGGTCTTATTTTAAATGTAGAACATGGCTGACAGGAGACAGGTAGTAACCACTAGAGGGGGCAGTTAAAATATATTCTACATATTCATGCACTCCGTTGCAGTCTGTAGAGCTGTTGAGGAGCAAATCTTAAGAACATGTATGAGTGTCACAAAACGTACAGTACACATAGTATAAAAGTCAACGGTTAAGCAGTTTAAGACTGCAAAAATGAAACCCATGTTGATGGACCACCTCAGTTTTAGATTAGAAGACTGTTGACAGAAATGTCTGTAAATTACCTATTTTGTAGTCTGTTAATTTATTTGTTGTTTAATGTTGCCTGCTGTACACTGCGAAGAAAGTAAATATAAACATTTTAAACAAGTTGTTTCCATTGTTACACTGTGGTTTAATTAGTTATGAAGCAGCCTGCAGTCAGTTAACATACAGTAGGTTCAACTGTAGTTTGCATATGTAAATAGGATTTAAACAGAACACAATTTCTAAAACACAACACAGATAAAATAATCTTTATAAAGTGTTATAGTTGTCCCAAAGGGACTTGGGTTGGTTTTGGTATGTTAAATATTTTAGAACTGTACTGGACTTTTGTTTCAAATGCCAAAAGTCAAGAATTCTCACATTTCAGCTTGCTGCAAACTCTTAAAATGAATAGTTAAAATGAACTATCCCACTGTATAATAATATGATGAGGAAAAGGTTAAACAAATGCAACAAATAAGCAGTAGCCTATACTTAAGATGATTCAGATTCAGGTAGCTCAAAGTTGTTTCCAATAAAAAAAAGTCACTAATAAAAAAGCCACATATTCACTTTTGATTATCTGAATCTATAGATTTACTAATGTTAGGGTATTTATGGTGCACATTTGGCTCGATGTTATAAAATGCCAAACTACTTAAACTGGTGCGCTTAGGCCTGTCAGCCATTACCAGTCTTTGCTTAGTTCTCCTCCTGACCAATGGAGGCGCTGTAGACACATCGAGCAGATTGTGTGAACCGTCAGCCATCTGCCGCAGTCAGTTAGCTCCAGCGGGAATGGAAAATGGAGGACTGACTGATAAAAGAACGCAGGCATATCATCGGTATTTCCAAAGCTTGGGTGGGTAGAATATAATAATTTAATATTTTGATAGTGTAGCGCAGATTTTTGTGGGGTGCGTTCGGGTTGTTTTTTTGTTTTCCTGCGGATGTTGTCCTACTCCAGATGTCCGAAGCAAGGTTGAACATGATGCGTTAGCTGTGGCGTTATCGTCAGCTTGGTAACTACAATCAAACTACGCTGTTAAATGTTACTCTGCCTAGTCACAATTAGTTAGTTGGCTAACTGTATGGTTTAAACAACATAATGAATGCCACTCATGGTTCCGTTTTTCCTGGTTTTGTGTCCAATTTTTGTTATTATTTAAATGCTAATAGCTTAGCTACAGATTGAGGTCGCTCACTCGTAGTGGCTAATAGCGTTAGCCAGGCGTGCTAGGCATAAGTGTACATTTGGCAGTGCTCTGTCCCTATGTCTGTCCGTCACGAATAAGTTACAAAATGGAAACCGACGAGAAAGAGTCAAGTCTTACATATTAAACATTATACACACAGTTGCCCGGTGTGCTCCGCCTAATAATTAGCGTAAACAGTATTTTTCTCGAGCTAGTTAACGGCAACGTTAGCTAACTGTTAACTAAATGGGTCGGTTAACTTTTGAAGCTACTGGTTCGGTCGAGTGTGAGCTCTGAAGCCATCGTAGGCTGGGTCTGTTGTACATGAGGTGTAGTGTTAATGTTAATCTGTTTTCGCAGTTTGTTTTCTGTAACGTTAACGTTACCTCTCTAATACAGTCTGGATGCACGTACTTATTGGCCACATTTAACAGTATAACGTTAAGCTACGGTGTGATCGAGAATTAAAGGCTGTTGGCGTAATGTACCGCGCACCAAGGCCGTGTGCAGCTGCCCTCGTAGAGCAGCAGCCATTAGACATAGTTTGTCTATTACACTCACAATAACAGGCCATACCGCAGAAGCTGCACGCGTCAAAGTTTATAGCTTTGAGTGAATGTGCAATAGCTGTTGTTAAATTTGATTTACGCCTCGGGCCCCTCCCACCGTCCTGCTTTTCTTGAATTCACGTGGCACCGAGACGTGACCGCTCGCGCACGGCTGGAGGGAGCCAGATTCCTTCTTTATCACCATTAGTATTTGGGTTGATTTGATTTCATGTGTTAACGGTGCAGTGTACAACGCTCTTTAATAGTTTTAAAATGAGGTGTAAATGATATAGACATATTTAAACTCCAATTGTGTATGAATGCATTCGTTTATTAAATGGCTGGTCACTGAGGTTTCTAACCTGCTGTGAATTGTCAGCAAATTGCACATAATTCTGTCATGGGTTTTGCACAGCTCATATTAATTCGAGTAATTGCAAAGTTATCATTTGCAACATATGGAATCTTTAAATCTGGTATAAAGTTCAGATTTAAGTTGCAGTTTGTATATCTCCATTTTCTAGAAAACAGAAGATTTTCTTGTCATTTGCATCATATTAACTGAATTCATAACGTAATTGCAGCTCAGCCTTTCTGTGAAGCACTTTGTATTTTGTTCTTAATTTAACTTGTTCTCTTTCTGGCAGGTCATTTAACCTTATACCAAGACTCATGGTTACTGCTCCAAAGCCTTTGTTTTGTTTGAAGAAGCACTGTTGCCCATCACTGCTGAACTGCAGGTACAGATATTGGCTGTTTTCATAATGTGTGCTAAATTAAAAAATAGAAACATTTTGTCCAAAATGAAGTGCATCTTCCTTAATTTTCATTACCAGGAAAACTTAACAGTCATTCACCAGTCACAAACGGCTATAAGAGTTTTTGAATTGTGTTGGGCCACTGTAAATCTGGTTTTAGACTTTCGAGTGCCTGGCATTGGCAAATTATTAAACACGGTATTCTGCTTTTGA
Source organism: Monopterus albus (assembly GCF_001952655.1). NCBI lineage: Eukaryota > Metazoa > Chordata > Actinopteri > Synbranchiformes > Synbranchidae > Monopterus > Monopterus albus. The sequence continues at coordinate 7,109,556 of NW_018127898.1, read as the reverse complement.
TCTCACAGTTTGACCAATAAATTAAACTTCAGCATAAACATTAATAATGTGTATTTTTAGGTTAAAAATATTCACTGTGTTGTCATCTTCTGCCACTGTTCTTGCTATTAAATAATATTAATTTAGTCTAGACTGTTGAATGTGATGTCTGTGTACAGAAATTGCTACAGTCCCTTTGTGTGGGGAAACGTGCTACAATCGGCTTGTCATCATGCTTTCACATGGGAACTGCTTATGAAATGCAATCTACCACAAAGATACAGAAAAGAAAATCCAGCCAAAAGTTTTTAGCTTGCAGTAGGATAAACAGAAGTGAAGCAATAGATGTGACACTTACTAGGGGCTGTGTAATGACAAAAGACTTAAGTACACATTTTTATTACATTTTCATAAAGAAATGTAGCAAATTTGTAACTGTTTTGGAATGAAAATGTAAACAAGTATATTTGCATTAAGACATGGATCAATCCCAGCACTAGGTAATTAATAAATAACCTAGCAGCCCTGAGTATTTCTCCTAATATGAATTGAAAAGAGTGACTCATAGTTGGTCTCTTGTTCTTTTCTCTTAACTGTAGACATTGAGTTTGAAAGTAGTGATTGACTCCATCATCTATGGAGGAGAATGTGAACCCTGAGCTCTCTCTAGCTCCTGAGCCAGAGCAGAGCCAGGAACATATGGAGAGCTGCTCTCAAGGTACCTTGGATGAGCTTCTTCTCCTTTATGAGTAAGGGGTGGTGGGGGTGGTGTTGTAATACTAGGCACAAGTGTGGTGGCAGGTTCTGTGATTCTTTGGGCGTTTTTAAATGAAAATGTAGGGTAGGTAAGGTTCATGTCCAAGACAAGAAATCATTTTCAGTTTTGGTTTATATGTATGCATGCATGATCAAAGAATAATTAGCACTTTCTTGGAAGTATTGCTATGTTGCACTCTGGTAATTGCATGCCATGATTTCTTTTCCCATGGACTTCTTTAAATGTCTGTTTGCAGGTGTTGGAGAAGGGGATAGTGAACAGAAGGAAAAGATTCAAACTGAAAGTGAGAATGTGGCCAAAGAAACAGTAGAGGAGCCAGATAAATTGTCCAAAGCCAGCAGTGAAATAAAGAAGACTTGGGGTTTCCGTCGGTCCACTGTATTAAAGAGAGAAATGCCAGTGGAGGCAGCAACCAACAGCCCTGAAAACCGCTGTCCAGTACGGCGCAGTGGTAGGCAGTCTAAACGTACTGACAAACTAGAAGAATTCCTCTTGACAGCGAAAAGAGGGTCAAGAAAGAGCGCCCCTCCCACTTTGGAAAGTGGAGATCCTCCTTCACAAACCCCAACTGATGCTGAGACTGCCTCAGAGGCCAGCTTTGATGGCAATGCTGACACCAAGGCCATAGAAGACAAGGTAGAGTCCCCAGAGAGGAGGACAAGAAGTGGCACCACAAGGAAGCAGACCCAAAGAAAAGCTCGAGGTGCCAGACAGACCAGAGGAAGTGGCGGAGTGACAGCGAAAGATGAGGGAAGCTCTGAGAATGAGGAGGACAGCAGAGATGCCCCTAAGAAAGACGAGTTGCATCATAACAGTGAGGAGAAAAAAGATGCCAAGAGTGATCCCACTCCTGAAGCGACAGGGAGCACCAATAAAGCACAGTCTCTGTCAGAGCTGGACTCTGAGAAGAAAGAAGTTGCTGAGAAGGATGAACTTGAAGATACAAATGATAAAGTGGAAACAGAGAAGGAGACTGATGAAGACACTGCAGACAAGTGTGCGGCAATGCAGGTAAAACGTGGACCAATAAGAACTTATGTCAATAAAAAGAAGGCAGCCAATAAGAACACTGCTCCTGCTAACAAGAGTGATACTCATGTCAAGAGGGAAGCTAAGCCCAAAGTGACCCAAACTGCTGTAAAGATTCGCACGCCCCAAAAGGAAGAGGACAACGATGATGAGAATGGCTCTTCAGCATCTTCGTCATCTTCTTCTGTTGAGTCTGATGATGGAGGATATGACCCCAATGCACTTTACTGCATCTGTCGTCAGAAACACAACAAAAGGTATTAGCTATCATTGTCTTATTAGTTCTTACTTTTTTGTCCCATTGTCTACTTAAAAAAAGAAAAGATATCATTCTATATTTCACACTAAACGCAGCCATTTTGAGTTGCTACAGCCACTGTCTTGAGTCCATGTTGTCATTTTTTATTCCTAAGTCCAGTATTGGGAGAAAAAGCAGTAAGTTTGTTTTGAGATTTAAAGTTTATCAGCAAGACTACAGATATCTTGTTCTTAATAGGTTCATGATCTGCTGTGACCGCTGTGAGGAGTGGTTCCATGGAGACTGTGTGGGCATCACTGAGGCCCGTGGGCGCTTGATGGAGAGGAACGGTGAGGACTATATCTGCCCGAACTGCACTGCTAAGAAAAACCAGGTGGTTAGGCCTGCCACATCTGTCCTTTCTACAAGTACAGAGACTGGGAAGCCCAAAGCTGAGGTTGCTTCTCTGTCTTCTACTGTCACCACCTCTTTAACTGTTGAGAGAGCGACTATCAGCGGAGCAGACACCCGTCCATCAATTGTTCAGCCAGCAGCTGCAACTCTGTCTTTCACTTCTACTGGAACTGAAGAGAAAGGAGCAGAGGACCTGGGCATTAAAGGCAGGATAGAGAAAGCCACTAATCCAACTGGAAAGAAGAAGATAAAGATATTTCAGCCGGTACGTCCCCATAACTGATTGTAACTTAAACACTTGAAATAGCTGTCTTTAACTGACTGCAGCCCTAAAATTATTGTCTGAGCTGGTCTATGCATTAAGGGGCAGTGGGTGCTGAGCTCAGTTATTAAACCCATTCATTTCTATGTGTTGCATGGCTCAAGAACATCTGTGCTGTGCATGTACTGTCCCTGTGCGCTGCGTTGAAGTTAAAGTTCAACTTGGGGCGCAGCGCTCTGTGATGACACCTCGATGCGTCCAATTGCAGAGAACCTGATAGGCCACAAAGAAAATGGAGGAGAAGCTGATTTTACGTGATCCAAACCCAAAATTCTTCTTTGCTGCAGCTTGTCTCCTCTCCCTCATCAATACAACTAAAGCCAGAGTGTTTTTACTGACACGTAGATAGATACATCGTGCATCCAAGTCAGCTGTTCAAAAACTAGTTCATATCTATTAACTGGAAAGCTTTTTGGTCACCTAGCAACTGGTGGCGAACATTTATGCATGTGCGCCTCCTTCCCCTTTGCTGCGACCAACCCTCGTGGCGAGCACAGCACATACCACCTCCTATCTGAAAGCCCTTTTACTCAGTCGTCTATTGTTGCAGTGCATGTGCAGTGTTTTCCCCATCAACGTTACTATGTCATGGTTAATATTTTAATCCCTATTTTATTTTGTAAACGGGTAATACTTGAACTGGGTTTAACTCAGTTTCACTGCATCGTAGTCTTGTTTCTAGTGAATGTAGCAATGTAGATTAAGGCTCAAAAATAGAGGTCAGAGGCTCCAGTACTGCTCTGTTGTTGATACTATGACATAAATCTCTGTGGACCAACAAATAGCTTTTTACAAATCACTGTTGTTATTGGTAAGAGGAATATTAAATTTAGCATGAATTTCAGATTTCTGATGTTGTGGCAGCACTGTTTGTCACTAGTGATTTATTGTGTACTGAATTGGAGCAGGCAATACAGCAGCCAGATGAACCAAAAGCAGATCAGAAGGCCGCACCGACTGTGGACAAGGCTGCAGCGCCCACAGCAGAGCACAGAGCGCTAGAAGATACAGAGCAGAAAGTGGCATCAAACGTGGAGGTGAAAACCACGCCACCAGTGGGGATACCAGATGAGAAGGCTGGGGCAAGGGCTGAGGAGGCATCTTCCCTTCCCAAATGTATCGGGCCTGGCTGTGATAATAACGCCCAGCCAGATTCTGTATACTGTGGAAACGACTGTATCCTGAGGCATGCTGCTGCAGCCATGAAGTCCATCACTGATGTCAAAGAGCCCAAGCAGAAGGACAAGGACAAGGCTAAGGCTCAGAAAACCAAGTCGACACCAAAGGTAACTTGGACCACCTGAAATGAAATGGCCTTTGCCTGTCCTTAAAGCCTTTCAACTAGTGAGAAATGTTGTGCAGGTTTTAATATCAGTAATAGCTGTGGAAAGCACTTTAGTAGAAGTTGTATATGACTGCTAAATAATGTGCATCACAGTCATATAGATATTAGACTTTGGATCTTGTGTCTTCACCAATTTTGGTAATAATTTCTTAACATGTTTTGCTTGCTGAATGTTTCATTTATTCACTTCATTATTAGCGTGGCGTTGCAGTAGTCATGTCCTATGCTTGAGTCTGGTGCAACTATTGAAGACAAGTACTTTGATGTCCTGTCTCTGAATGATTTGAATCATAGCATAATTTGCAAGTTTTTATTTATGCCTGCATAAATAGCTGAAATGGTGCAAAAGTTTTTTTTCACTTTTGATTAGCACTAGAGCAAACATGTAACCATATCTACACAACTAACATGACCTAAAATGAACTTGCAAGTGTTATGGTCATATTTGGGATTTAATAAATTAAAAACCACATTTTAAGATTTGTGGCAGGTTTCCTTGCTGTGGTTTTATCCTTTACTTTCCAGTACTGTCAGATGAAGTCAGATCTTGATCTGTTTAGAAATCTTTGCACCTAGTCTAAAACCTATGTGGAAGCTGAATTAACTAAGAAATGGTAGCTCTTACTTTGTGATATCCGAGAGTAGCAGCTACCAGAAGCAAAGTTCTTGGGTTGTGGTCTTAACATTGGCTGTTTTGTGATATAAAACTGGATTGCATTTAAGCAGGTCAGAGCATACGCTCCATCTTGGGAGCTGGTTAATTTCAGAGATTTTGATCAAAACTATAAAATGGCTTGTCCATTGACTAGTCAGCTCAGTGGAACAATGGAGTCATCATTCCAACTGGATCATGTCATTGACAAAAGCACTGCATGCAGATTAAACTGACAAGTATTTAAAAGTGTAGAGGAATGTGTTTAGATGCCCAGAACTTGTAGTATCTGTTGTAGCCCAGTGCGGCTGCTGACAATTAATGTGTTCACTTTTTAAGAAGGTAAGATGACTTTATAGATGCATTGCCATGGGTTGAATACATTAATCATTTTTCCAGTGCACTGTATTAATTATAGATGAGCTTGTTTTTAACTATACAAATATCCAAAAGAATGTGGCTCTTAAAGCTTAATCTGTACAACATTTTTACATTACTATTACTATTTACTATTACACATTGTGTGTTTGCTGTACAAATTATTAGTAAAAGTACAGAGAGGAAATGTATTTATAGAATTCAATACTGGCAATATATTGCTACCTCATAATAACCAGACAGATTTGTGTTTTTGTGTGTGTATTTTGAGGGTTTTAATGTATTGTATAAAATTTGTGCTTCTGTTTTGTTTTAAGTAATATCATTTTCATCTGCAACAATGAAAATTATCTATTGGCATCAATAGTCCTCGTCTTGTTAGATGCTCTTCATTTGTTGCTCTTAAAAGTGATTGGCATTGGGAAGGGGGGAGTGTATTGATGAATACAGAGACATATCTTATTCTCAGGCGAAAACAAATGCTCAGGGAAATGATCTTTATAGGGTATAAACTACGAGCCAGGCCTGGAGTCTGCAGAGATGCCATTAATTTACTTTGAATTTTACTTAGTATGCAGGGGTTAGAAAGGACAAAAATAGTGTGAGTAGACCAAAGACTAAGACGTAATTTTTTTGTTGAGAAAGGGCTGAGCTTTCCTGTTTGACAGTAATTAATTGGGGAATAAAAAGCATATGTAGCTCCTGTCAAACATTTCTGTAGTAGGATTGCAATGTTAGACTGGCCTCACAAAGTACTGTTACTACAAGGCCTGAATGTGTTTTTCTTCTGTCCACCTAGGGGAGCACCGCTGGTGGGGGGAGGATGCGGAAGAGGAGCCAGGAGGAGTCTGATAGCGAGGAACACAGTCCTGATCCAGATGAGGACGATGAAGACGAGCACGCTGAGGAACAACCGCCCCCGCCGGCCACTGCATCCTGGTCCAGCGACCATAATTACATTGCAGTAACACCAGAAAAGACTACACCCATATCACCAACAGTGTTAAACAAAAAGTGTATGTATCTCTTTGAAGGTCTTGGAATTGCTGTTTTTCCATTATGAATGTGGTTCTTGTCATGCTAACATCGGTTAGAAATGAGCCATATGTTTGGGAGGAACATGATGAACTCATCTGTGACTTTTTAATGCTTTGCAAGGTGTTTTGAGTTATCAGTTTAAAGGCTTTGTTACTCAGTGAAGTGTTGACAGCTGTGGAAAAGGTAAGTGTCATCTGTGGCTTTGGGTAAGTATTTAATAATCCAGAACATATTTGTTTTCAAAGGGGCATTCTGTAGATTGCACACAGTGAAATCACGTTATAAGTGAAGGTGGAATACTACTCAGCCTGTCACAATAGTTGTGTAATGTTCTGTGGCTCTGGATGGGCTTTGACAAGTCTGACAAACCAACCCTGATGATGATATCAGGGCTGTCTCGGCTCGGGGTCATTCAAATCTTAATAGGAAGGCAGCATAACAAAATAGAGGCAGTGCTTTGAGAGATGTAGGAAGTTAGCAGACACTTATTATGGGAATTGTAAGATCCAGTGTTGGATGCTTTTTTTTCTCCTTGACCCATATGGTCTGAAAGTCAGGATACCTCGGCCTTAGCAATGAGATTTGGTAATTTCTTTAATGCCACCCTTGAATCCCTCAACTTTTTGGAAGTGCAACACTAAATTGCTGGAAGCACCCCTTATGAATACACTGGGGATAAAATGAGGGGAAAGTAGATAAAAGCTTATAAAGGAATGTGATCCCAATCTCTCAGTAGATTATCTTTAGAGGAGATGTATGGTTGTGACAGATAGAATGGTCTCTGTGCGTATTTGGGGCATGATGTAAATTACTTGCTTTATTTGCTTCTGTGAGCTTCTCCACGTCCTGGTTCATCACTTCAGCTGTTGGTCCCAATAATGCCCCCCCCCCCTCCCTTTTCAGCAGGTAGGTGTCTGACTACCCCCATGTTAATGTGGGCAGATGACGCTAATATAGCTCATAATGAGCTGTTAAGCACAGCTTTTTTTTCCCCTTAACTGCCCTTCGTTTTGTGGGTTACAAATTGAAAAAAGTCAAGTTTTTAATTCATTTTTCATATGATGCATCACTTCTCATGGGAAACTGGCTTTAAAATAAAAGGTGATTTAACAGATTTTTGGATGCCTGGATTGATTATGTGAGCAGTGTTGGCTTGCTGTAGGATATCCTGACACTTCAGCTCAAACAAATTTATACAACTGATTAATCTGTGCACACTGGAGCTGTGACACCTCAGAGCCCCGAGATGGTGAATAGTCAGAAAAGAGGGAACCTCTGGCCGACCACTCCACCCACACTGCTGTGACAGACCACACCACCTGGCGATGCTGCACTGAAGCTAAGGAAGACCACAGCCGAAGAGAAGCTCAAGTCCAGACCCAAGAGCACTGAGTCAGAGGAGGGAGATGTTTTCACACACATTTTGCACCTGATTGGATATATTTATATTGTTGGGAAAATAAGTTTCATTGAAATGTGGACTTTTCACCCCTCCTTTATAAGAGGTTTTTGAAGGCACTATAAGGATATAAAATCATAGGACAGTATCTGCTTATGTTTTGTAAATTGATCCTGTCACTTCAGGAGATCAGTATGATCAGTGATTAATGTGTGATTGGTAGTAAAATGTTGCTTAGTCATGGGCCCTATTTTGCTGTTGTGATTAGTATGATAACCTATGATCCTCAAAGTGGCTGACCTTGGTTGCTCTTGGTCTCTACTCACACATCATTATGTTTAATGTTTTATACATTTTAGTGGGTGCAGTGTGTTGTGTGGCTAATGCATATACTATTGTGGCCTTAATGTGATGTGGAGATGATAGACTAACATTGTAGATGAGTTGAAAGCGATTTTGCAAGTTGTGTTGTCATTAGGCTTGGTGCGAAGTAGTTGATGTACTTTATATATTTTATGTGAATGTTGATAAGAAATGTATTCATGTTTACTGCACCCATTATTCAAATGACAAGAATTAACCACCTCGGGTCTAGTTGTTTTGAGGTCAGATCTCATACCTTTATGAGCAGGTAATAGTTTTTATAGCTGACTTGTGATACGTTATATTTTTAGACTTGCAGGTTTAGGATGAGTAGAGTTAATTATTCCCCAATTACATTGTGATTTTTATTCAGATGCATTGTTTTGTTTTGTTTTGTTTTAGTATGCAGTGACTCAGGTGAAGTAAACATTTCAGCCTGGTTGGTTGATGCAGCTTGTCCTGTGCCAGTGAGTGAACATGGTGTTTTTAGTGTTTTCTTTAGCAGGTACTGATCATAAGGTTTTCTTAAAATTATGAACAAGACAAGTGTCAGCTCTTTATTTCCTGTTTGGATATATGCATACTGAGAGTACAGCTGTTTTATGAGGTGGTATTTAATTCCTCTTATTGAAAACTAAGGCAGCCTCTTGATATCCTAAAAGTTTTTTTTTTTACAGCACAATGTATTGGTCATCCACTAGTACAAATAAAAAAGGACTATATCTGCTTAGTTGTCAACTTTGTGTTTATTTCACAATGTTTAGTTCTTTAAATATTGTATATTTTGGCTTGTTAAAACTTTCATTACATTTTACTAATTTGTAACATTTTGTGATTTGAGTTATTGGCATTGAAGTTGGATGTTGTCATAATTTGCTTTTTTTAGTCATGGCATTTGAGTGCTACATGCCAAATGATATTCTGCATACTGTCACTACATATCACAGACCTGATATTGTAAATGATTTAAAAATGTTCTCTCTTGTTCTTGATTTGCAGCCCCTCCCAAAGAAGAGAAGCAGAGTGAGAAGGAGCACAAAGAGAAGGAAGCAGCCCCGGCTCCTGAGAAACCTTCCTTAGCATCTGCAACACCGGTCAAAGGAAACAAGAAATGCCCAACCACTAAAGTAGCCAAGGTTTCCCCAAAGCGCAAGAAGTCTTCCCCTCAAAATACCACCTCAAAAGCATCCAAGAAAACTGTGACAACTCCAAGCAAAACTGCAGCAAAGTCTAAGAAACCAAGTACTCCACCTGCCCGTCCCCCGGTTCCCTTCCCTCCAGGTCCAATCCATGTCACAGGAGCATTGAGAGTCACCAAATCAAACTTCACCATTCCTAAGAAGCAACCACAACAGAAGGACTCTCCATCCCACAGTCAGTCCTCTTCATCCTCCAGAGTCCCATCATCTCCAGTTTCTTCACCTCCCCCCAGCCACTCCTCATCCTCCAGACCCCCACATCCAGCTGCTTCAGCACCTCCTGTGTCCCCCATGCCGCCTCCGCCAAACAACCAGATGAGACAGAACATCCGCCGCTCGCTCACAGACATCCTCTATAAGAGGTAAGTGTCCCACAAAGCCCAGTTCAGGAAACCTTTATAATTTCTACAGTAAATCCTTGGCTTAACACATTCAAGCACCAGTATGCTGTCTTCCTTGCTACCAGGGTGACTGACAGTGATGATCTGAAAATGACTGAGGGTGAGGTGGGAAGGCTGGCATATGCCATTGAGAAGGAAATGTTCAACCTCTGCCTTAGCACTGACAGCAAGTACAAGAACAAATACAGGTCCCTCATGTTCAACCTGAAGGACCCTAAAAACAAAGTGAGTCAACACAGACATGCATGAAGCTTATACTTGCAAAGAAATATAATTCTGTTTGTGTTTATTAGTTTTTATTTGAAGGTATCACCTGCACCTTGAAAGACTCAGCTTTTCTCATTTTATATGACTTCCATCATGTAGAGTTGTTAAATAACTGGGGTGTTTCTCTCAGGGCTTGTTCTACAGGGTGGTGGGCGGTGAGGTTAGTCCCTTCAGACTGGTGAGACTGAGTGCTGAAGAGCTGCTTTCCAAAGAGATGTCTGAATGGAGAAAGCCTGATGCTTCTGGGGTAATGTTAATCACCTTTAACTAAATGCAAAGCATGGGGCAATGACATGTAGAATTAAGAGGTTTTGTATTTGGCATTTAGAGCACCATTTTAAACATTTACATAAAGGAGCTGTTCTATATTATGCATAAAACTGCAACAGACTGTATGGTTGTCTCCTGCAGGCCCAGTCTCCCACTACAAGACTGCATTCAGGGCAGTCCAGACTGGGCAACAGACCCGACTCTAGCTCTCATAGCATGGATATGGAGGATGCTCCACCAACATCTGATGCAGATGTATGTATCTCTGCCCCCACTTCCTCTACTCGCATGGCTTCTGCTGCTGTAAGTGGTAGCATGCTTTTCTTCTGTAGCTCTCACACCTTTTTTTCCACTTTTGCATGGAGGTCCTGGCTTTCAAACTGTAGCCAAGATATCACTATTTAGTTACGTTGCCAGCGGCCCATTCTTCATTGCAGTTTTTCTTTCTGAAGCTTTATCTTTCTTAATTGTTTGCACTAAACCTACAGTTGTGCATATCATAGTAATTGAGAATTATTGTGCTGTGTGAGGGATTATAATCTATTATAGTTGATCTGAGAATTGACAGATTCTCTTTTCTGTGTCAGGAGCAAGACGAGTCTGGCTCCACTCCTTCAGTTTCAGCACAGGCCTGTGTTGCTGAGGGGAACAGTGGCAGCAGCATGCCAGACATTTTCAGTAGCATGCTCAAAGACACCACTTCAGAACACAGGACTCATCTGTTTGACCTCAACTGTAAAATATGCACAGGTAAATAAGAGGTTGATGGTGAAAGGGTAAATATTCCTCCAGTGAATTAATAATTTGTTATATAATGATACAGTATATACAACAGATAACTTTATTAGTTTTTCCATCTTTCCCTCTAGGTCAGAAGATGGAAGATGAGCCAGCAGCTAAGAAAGCCAAACTGAACAAGAAGCCTGAAACTAAGTCACCCAGACAAGACCTACATTCATCAAGGTCAGGGGATCTCTCTCCTGTTGGCCAACCACAGGGCACAGCCTATCAGCACCAAGACCCCTTAGTCTACCAACATCCGGCCCCTTCATTGTACCAGTCCAACATGGAAGCAGCTCTCTCTGAATCACAGCCACAGCTTTACCAAGAGGAACCCAGTATGATAGCACCTCCAGCCCAGGCCTCCACAGCTGTTGCCCCCACTGTTTCCTCTGTGACCATCACCCGCAGGGACCCACGCATGGCTAGACACAGCTCTGTTGTGAATGTCACCTATACAGCTCCAGAAAAGCCCTCCAACAGCTCAGCAGAACCACTCCCATCTCCTGTTAGTCCTCTGGTGGAACTTGGACCCAAGCCACCACTGCCAATGCCCCCAGCACCACCACCTTCAGTGGCTGTTTCCAAATCAGTTAAAACAAGGTAATATTTCTCATACTGGTAATATATTTTATATATAGTGTGATAAAGGTGAGAATATAAATTTAAAATTCAGTTTTATTGGTGTTGCTGCAGTAGAGTCGCTCTGTTATGAAAAGCCCTATATATGATAAACTGTGTACAGGTCTGAGGTCTGGCTTTTGATGCTTATCTAAAAGGTAGATGGTTTTGGTTTTACAGTACATCTGAGCCTCCTCCTGAGGGTGAGACCGCAATCTTCCTCCATGGTCAAGAAAAGATTTGGAAAGGATTTATCAACATGCAGTCAGTGGCTAAGTTTGTGACCAAGGCTTATCTGGTCTCGGGATCCTTTGAACACCTGAAGGAGGTTAGTAATTGTTGCTAATTATAGGAGAAGACTAATTTGTCACATCAAATATAAATTATTAATGAATACAAAACTTTGTATAAAAGCTAAAGTACCATTCATGGTTCTGTCAATGTTGTGCAGGATTTGCCAGACACCATTCATATTGGGGGACGGATATCTCCAAACACAGTGTGGGACTATGTTGGGAAGCTGAGAACATCACTCTCCAAGGTGTGTTTGCACAAAGATCAGCTTGCAGAAAAGCACTTAACATTTTTAATTTAAAGGGCTTGATTTGCTTACATGCTGGTTTTTGCTCTCTCTTAAATCCATGCTCACAGGAGCTGTGTCTGATCCGTTTCCACCCAGCCACAGAGGAAGAGGAGGTGGCATATGTCTCTCTCTTCTCTTACTTTAGCAGCAGGAAACGCTTCGGCGTGGTGGCCAACAACAACCGCCGCATCAGAGACCTTTATCTCATCCCACTAGGCTCAAAGGACCCTTTACCCTCCAAATTATTACCATTTGATGGGCCAGGTAAGTATTTACAGGGATCCACAAATATGTCTTTGTGGTTACTTGAATGTATTTGTTTTAATGTTATCTTGTTCAGTTATGGTGTTTTTCTTTGTCTTTTCATACATGTGGTGAGTATATTTAGTTCCCAGTTTTTGGACTCAGGTTGAAATGAGAGCTATTGGATTTGTGGGTTTGAACTGTAGGGGGCACTCACACTCCTTTTTGAGTCTTTTCTGGACAATACCTCTGTGCATGTAGCAGTTGCTGTGTTCTCTGATATGTATCTGACTTTGTATGGCACATTTCTAATAAAGCAAGTTTTCATTGCAGATTGGTGCCATTTGAGTCCAATCTCACCCTGTTTTTTAAGACTTGGCTCAATTTTAACATAATTGAATGTGTATTCTCAATAAACTTCTATGAGGTAACTTGTCCATCACTTTATATTATGCTGTTGATTTTATGGTAACTTGCTGCACTGCTGGAAAAACACAGTAACATCCTTAAAAGTGCACTCCTAAATGAACAGTCAGTACATAATGCAGTCAGTGATTGCGAAACACTCTTAACACACATGGCATTTGCAGCTGCGGTAAGTAAAAGGTTGTCCATCTCAGAGGGTCTCAAACATAAGTAGATCTATTCTTGCACAGAAAATTTTGATTAAATTTATCTTTAAATTATTTAATGACTTCAAAAAAATTTGATTATACTTCTATTTGTCTGATGTTTTAGTAAACAGGCTGGTAATAATCCCAAATCAAATTTGAATAGGAACTCATTTATGGATGGATGATACTGGAATTAACCATAACAATATCATAGTTGACCATCTGGTGCAGTCATTTTAGCAATTTTGTTATGCCAACTTATGGGTGCAGTCAGCGGATCTTTTTTAGTTTGTATGTTGGGTATATCTGGCAGAACATCTACAAACCACCTCAATTATTTATCTGCAGCTGGTGCCTGTTTACCAATGAGTGCAACTTTTTTTTAACTTTGCAATTTAAAGTTGCAAACAGGTGTAACACCTACTGACTTGTTGCAAAAATGTGAGCAAGGAGTGTTGCACAGTTGTATTTGTTCTATAAAACAGATTTATGTGCTGTTTTCTGTGTGTATCAAACATTTTTAAAAGCTCTCATTTCACCTGGTGTCTACGTTAGTCACAAATGCTCACACCCTAATCACACCTTTTTGTTCTAGCAGTTTTATGGAAAGTGTGGTAGTTTTTTTTGTCAAAGTGTATCAATAAGTTGACATGGAAGTGTTTTCAATGATTCTTTTTTTTTTTTTTTTTTTTTTTTTTTTTTTTTTTTTTTTTGTTACCCTTAAAATAGTCAGCCCTGAAGGACTCGAACCAGCTCGTCCCAACCTCCTCTTGGGGCTGCTGATCTGCCAGAAAGACAGAAAGCGTGCTGGGCCTCCATTAGAAACTGAGGAGAAACGATCCAAGACTCAAACCAAAGATCCTGATGACACTGGCCTTCCAAAGCCCTCTCCTTCAGTTAGAGCAGAGAGGAGTGCACAGCAGAGTCTGGAAATTCCCTTAAGCACAACTCCTCCAGGATCACCTCCATACAGCTTCTCTGAGACCTCAAGCAGCAATGTGACAGCCTCCTCAGTCCTTTCCCTTTTGTCCTCTGTCAAAGCTCCAGCGACATCCACTGTCACAGGCAAGGACTCTCCATCCTCATCCAGCTCTGTTGCTTCTTCTGCAGCAGCTGCCACTCCTCTTCAGACCATCCTCAATACTCTTTTTAGGAAGAAAAAGCATGACTCAGATGCTTCTAACTCTCCATCTGATCAGGGAGGGGAACTCTCTATCCCACCCTGTACAATGTTAGACCCCATTGTGCAGAAGTTTGCACAGACTTCTAAAGAGAAACCGGTGGAGGAGGATGAAGATGACCGACCATATGACCCGGAAGAAGAGTATGACCCTAGCAGAGGCTACAGTGTGCCTAAGAAGCCCGTTGAGGTTGTAAGCAAACCTGAGCCAACCAAGCAGTTTGAGGTGGTAGTGAGTGAAGCTGATGATGTTGCATATGACCCAGAGGATGACTCTATCTTTGAAGAAGTTAAAACTTTAGTACCGGGTCAAGCTAAGCCTGCATCCAAATGTGTAACTGGTCCACAAAAGGTCCAGGAGATCCTTAAACAGACTGGTGATCAATCATTCCAGAAACAAGGAGAACAGCAAATTTCTTCCACAGGAACACCTGATGCCTCACTGACACTTCCAGACACGCTCTTAACTGAACCGACAAAATCCCTTTTGGCCAGTAGTCAGCTTCTGCAACTTGGCAAAAAGGTTGAGGAACTTGTGAAGTCTTCATCAGTTGCTCCCTTGATCAATCTGAGCAGAGATCCCAGACAGAGCAGAGATCCTCGCCAGCCTGCAATCGACAGGAACCTGACAGATGAACCCAAAGTGAAAGAGGAGACACCTCCTGTGTTGGCAGACTCTACTCCCCCCGCACAGCCTGTGGTTCAAAAGAGACAGCTGCCTGATGTTGCTGAACTCCCAGAGCTCTCACAAACCCCGGAGACATCACTGTCTCAAGAAGAAATAAAAAGTGAGGCACTACCTTTCGTAGAGTCAGACAAGGTGGAAGTGTCAATTCCTTTATTAGGAGAGGAGGTGGAACCTGATACTGAGGTGAACTACATGGATGAGAAAAAAGTGAAAAATGAGAAAGCTGAGCCCATCAAAATAGACACAGAGATGGACAAGTACAATATTTGGCCAAACGCTGCCAGTATTTTAAAAGCTGGTGAGGATTCAGAGTATGAGGAGAATAGCCAAGATACACCAACTACAAGTTATTATAATGAGCCTGAAAACACCTCCACAATCACATCCACAATCCCAGTACTCACTCAGTGCACAACAATGGTTGACACTCAGTCCCATCACATGCCGCATCACATGTCAGTGCCAGGTTTTGACAGCAAGTACAGACCTCCAGCTGACATTCCTCCACCATCCAACTTCCCCCCACCTCATCCAATACAGGGACAAAACATGAGGCCTCCACCAATGTCTATACCACCGCCCATGCAAGGACTTCCCCCCATATCAGGACCCCCTCCCATTCAGGGACCTCCCCCACCCATCCACGTTCCTCCGCCTGTACGTGGTCCTCCCCCCATGCAAGCTGACATCAATCAGCAGTATGGCCCACCTCCAGCTTCATACCCACCCTATCAGAACCAATGGACAGGCCAGCCACCGCAGCTGCAGCAGCATCTTCCTGGACCACCGCCACAGAATATCTTGCCGCCCAGAGGACCACCACCACCACCATTCCCCCCCATGGCCCAGAGAGGCCCTCCTCCTCAAATGTTTGATCCCTCCATTCCCCCACAGCACATTGGTCAACAAGGCCCTCCTCCAGGTCTTCCCCCACCCTCTGCTTTTGATGGACAGAACAGCTTACCTCCACCCAGATTCACTGGTCCTCCACCACCTTTTAATTTCTCTGCAAACAGAGGTCCTCCTCCACCTTTCACAGGGCCACCTCCTGGTCACTTTGATAACAGGCTTCCCCCTCTGTCCCACTTTCCAGGACCTAGGGGTCCCCCACCATCTCAGTACAGTGACCTTGGGGCCCAACCCTCAATAGTAGACCAGCCTCGAGGCCCTGTGGAACAGTATAACAAAGACACCACTGCTAACTCTTTCAGTCTAAATGTGGATCAGAATCCAAACTCTGTCCATATTTTTAAAGACAATCAAGGTCCTCTGCCAGGTCCAGGATACCGTGGGCCTCCACTTACCCAGTATGAGGACAAAAGAGGCCCACCTTCAAGTGGGGAGCCAACTGGGCAACACTTCAATCCACATCACCAGTATGGGGGCTCCAGACCACACTCCTCACCTCCACATCGAGGATCTTTTGAGGAGCATCGAGGTCCTCTCCCCCAGGAGAGTAGGCCGCTCCCTTCTCTGCCGTTTGCAGGATCAGAGCGATACTGCTTCGATAGGCACTCAGATGAGCCTAGACCTGTTCGGCACAGTGGGCCACTCCTGCCAACTCCTCCAGAGGGTCCCATAGGTCCTCCAATTCACATGGGAGGCCACAGTCCAGATATGCACAGGGATGACCACTGGCGCCGCCTCTCTCCTGAAATAAGGAGGAGAAGCAGTACCACCCGTGAGGAGTCAGAACCTCACAGTGGAGATCGCATCAGTCGCTTTGAAGGAGGGCACCGAGAACCTGCTTCTGGTCCCCTGCAACCATCTGAAGACAAACAGAGGGAGCTGTCTGAGGATCGCAGGAGGGAAAGGGAGAGGGACGTCCCCCACACTGTCAGGCCTTCATGGGACAGGGGACAAGGGAAGCATTGGAGCCGAGAGCGAGAGTGGGACAGAGGCAGAGAAAGGGACCGGGATCGAGAGCGTAGTCGAGAAAGAGACCGCAGCAGAGGGAGAGAAGGTGAGAGGCACAGGGAGACGGAGGGAGAGCGACACAGGGATCCAGAGACGGACAAGAGGAGAGACCGGGAGAGAGACAGGGAAAAAGACAGAGGGACTACGACCGTGACAGAGTGAGAAACCGTGACCGAGAACGTGACCGAGAACGTGACCGAGAGCGTGACCGTGACCGTGACCGTGACCGTGACACTGTTTATGACAGGAGACGGGACAGATCTAGAAGCAGAGAGCGAGACCGGGATCGGGAACGTGGGAAAGACCGAGGCAGGGACAGGGACAGAGAGAGGGATAGAGAGAGGGAGAGGGATAGGGATAGGGACCGGGACAAAGACAGAGGTCGCCGAGACAGGAGCAGAAGCAGGGAAAAGAGAGAGGAGAAAAAGGACAGTAAACAGTCCAAGGAGAGTGATAAAACTACAGAAAATGACAAAACAACGTCCTAGTCTCCATTTCATGGACTGCATTAGTTTTGAGAGTCTTAAATCTTTCAGCAGTTGAAATCAGTGTAAATGTTAATGAGCAGTATTTTGTTAAATTTCCAGTTTTGTTCCTACTAGAAAAATACATTTGACATTTGTATTCTTTGTCACTTCGAGGTTTGTTTGTTTAATCACTTCTGGAAAAAAACAGCTAAAGGGCCATGTAAGTTGCTTGTGTACAGTGTGTTAAGAAGCCTGCAGTTCTGTCAGAGCATTGTTTTAAAAAAGACAACAAACCTGTTCCAGACTAACACACCATTTGCGATATGTAAATATGAATGTATTTGTGTATATACTGATGTTTTTAACCATACTTTTCTAAGTAGAGAAAATAAAAGCCATATATCTGAGATGGATAATGTGAAAGGAAACGCTGTTGACACACAACTGGGTGTTTACATGTCTAACAGCTTTGAACTATAAGGCCCCAACAGTCTACAGTATACACCCTATCAGTGGTTGTTAATGGAATGTCCTGAGTTTGTTTCGGCTCAACTAATTAAACCAGTCTGATGACACTGGTGTTATGTTATTTATTACACATTTTGTGCAGACTCTTATGAATTACAGCTTGGTTCCAAAGTAATACAAAGTTTCTTTGCATTCATGTTGCTTCAATCATCCCAGAGTGAATTACATCACAGAACATTAGGCCAGTGCATACAGTAAAAAAAAATGCCTTGTGCTTTTGCAGTACTCATCCACAAAGATATTTAACTGCTTTATGATATCATAGGTCATACTTAAATCACAGTTTAAAGTAGCCTCAAAGTATTCTCAGCCCTTTGCTTTTTTACAATTTACTGTGTTGTAGATTTCATTTTAAATACATAAAATGTTGCCTCTCAATGTACACTCACAAAGTAAAAACATTTTTTAGAAATATTTGTATATTTACTGGAGATCAAAAACTGAAATCTCGTGCACAAAGTATTCACCTTAATTAAGTGCTTTGGAGAAACTTGGTACAAAATATTGAGAGCAAAGTCTTAAATGTAACCTTACAAGATGTGATAATAGCCTTATATCTGGCAGCTTCTACAAAGAGCAGACACACCTTGGGGGGCTAAAGACAAGACAGATATTGGAGGAACCTGATCCTTTAAGAACTTATATGCATGATTAAAGTGCTTGATTGATAATTTATATGTTTGTCTCTTATCCATACAGTTGAAGTCAGATGTTTACATACTTTCTTGTTAAACCTTGGCACACTTGTTTTGTCAAGTCAGTTAGGACATGTACTTTATGCTTGACAAGTATTTTTTTTTTTTTACATACACTCAGTTCGCTGCATCCTTAAACAGCCCGGAAAAGCAATTTCCAAACACCTGAAGGTACCACGTTCATTGGAAACAAACAATACTACACACGTATAAACACCATGGGAAAACGCAGCCATCATACCACTCAGGAAGGACACGTGTTCTGTCTCCTAGAGACAAACGTACTTTGGTCCAAACAGTACAAATCAATCCCAGAACAACAGCAAACCGAATACACTGGAGGAAACAGGTACCAAAGGATCTATATCCACAGTAAAACGTGTCCTATAGCTCAGCCAGGAACACGCCAATATTCCAAGACCGCCACAAAAAAGGCAGACTACGGTTTGTAACTGCACATGGGGACAGAGATCTGACCTTTTGGACAAATGTCCTCTGGTCTGATGAAACAAAAATGTAACTGTTTGCCCATAATGACCATCATTATGTCTGGAGTAAAAAGGGGGTGGCTCGCACACAGAACAACACCATTCCAACCATAAAAGCACGGGGGTGGCAGCATCATGTTGGGCTTTGCTGCAGGAGGGACTGGGGCACCTCACCAAATAGATGGCATCATGAGGAAGGAAGTGGATATATTGATGATTGGATATATTGAAGCGACATCTCAAGACATCAGCCAAGAAGTTAAAATGTGGCCACCAATGTGTCTTCCAAATGGGCAATGACCCCAAGCAGACTTCCAAAGTTGTGGCAAAATGGCTTCAGGACAACAAAGTCAAGGCATTGGAGCGGCCATCACAAAGGCCTGACCTCAATCCAATAGAACATTTGTGGGCAGAACTGAAAAAGCATGCGCGAGCAAGGAGGCCTCCAAACCTGACTCAGTTCCACCAGTTCTGTCTGGAACAGGCTCAGATTCCAGCAACTTATTGTGAGAAGCCTGTGGAAGGGATCCTGAAACGTTTGACCCAAGTTCAACAGTTTAATACTGACTGAGTGTATGTAAACTTTTGACCCATTGGGAATGTGGTGAGAGAAATAAAAGCTGAAATAAGGTGTATGTAAACATACGACTTCAACTGTAGATCACTTTACTGCAGTTGGACAGTATTATTAAATGCAACAGAGGCAGTACAAAACCACTATGGAACATTATTTTGACCATAAACTCTACTAAAACTTTGTGAAGATAATCAGATTATATATGCACTATACTGTTATTTTAAGAAGAATAAATGAATGAGTAATGTGATCATTTTCTACAAGGCAGCTTTGTAGGAAATAACATGAACATACTGAATAAGAAACAAGAATGAAAACTGAAGAAGATTTAATCACAGTGAAGCTGATGATTGCTTGTTAATTTTCACATCCTACCCAACACCATAGCACAAGTGTTTGTTTTACATAAAGCTCAGTTGTAATATAATGTAGTTTAGATCCTGCACATTTTATCAGAGCAAAAAAAAAAGATCAATTATGGAGAAAATTCCAGAAAAATTAAACGGTAAACACCAAAGTTAATAGACATTTGTACGAGTAACTATGCTGTGATTCAGTATATAGAGAGAAATGAAATGGGTCCTAGGGCTGGATAATTTAACTGCATTAATTTAGCAGACTTGCATAAGCTGTTTAAGCTTTGCAGTTATCTCCTCCATCAGCTGCTATGAAGGCAAATCTCCTGCAACTGTTGCTCTACAGATGACTCATGTCAACCTCACATGTGTCGTTTTCCCCATTCGTTCTCTTCTGTGGTTTGGACGCTGACCACATCATCTGCAGTTTCACTGGACACCACACAAACTCATCTTTAGGCTCATAGTGCAAATAAGCAAACTTGATGAGACGCCTGCGTTGCCTCTTATCGAGTACAGCAAACACAAAGTAGCTGAGGACACTCTCCTTGACACGTGGAAGTTCTCCGTTAATGAGTGTCTCCTTCAGGAAGAACAGTACCAGGGGGTATTGGTACTGAGGGTACCCCAGGGTTCCCAGGCACTTCAGGATGCGGGTGATGCGCAGGTTGTTGTGAGTGTGGCTGTCAGAGATAAACAGTAAATGTTTTTTTTTTTTTTTT
>NW_018127898.1:7077553-7088926 GCF_001952655.1 Monopterus albus | reverse complement strand
CGTGGCAGGAAAAAAAAGTAAATGTTTTTTTTTTTTTTTTACAAAAAAAGGGGGAGGGTACTTTCAGTGAGCACTGCATTTTATTTATCAGACAGCTCACCTGTCCAGATTATTGAATCTATCTCTCCAGTTTGGGGCTCTCGTGACTTGTCCTGTTTCCTTATTGCACAGCTCAATACCATAGAAGTCCAACATGAGCTCGTATGACTTCAGCAGATTTTCCCTCGCTTTACTGTTTTCAAGGAACTCCTAAAGGAAAGGCAGGGTTTCTGTCAGAATATGCACTTTCTTTTAAAAATTTTATTTGGTAGCTTTTAGCAGTTTACCTTAATTTCTTCTTTTGTCAGTGTACTGGCTTTTGGGTTCACCCCTGGTTCTTGCAGTGGGAATAACCTTAGAAGAAAAAATGTAAAACATTTCAGAAGCAGGAACTGAACATGTCAGATCACAACTGTGATTACAGCGCAACTTACCACTGAATATAGTTGTGTGCATACTCCAGTTTCTCATAGTCTCCCTTCCATTTATCATGGAAATCATCTATGCGGAGATCTGATAACAAAAACAAAAAAAGCAGACATGTCAGATGGATGACAGATGTCAAGCTACTTACACAGATAATGATTAATCCTAATATGAGACTGAAAAATGTTTTACCGATGCAGATTTATACTGAAAAATAAATCACACACATTACACACCGTACAACCAACAAGCCCATGGCCTACTAGCTATAGACCTACCATCAGGTGAAGAGTACCCCTCTCCAAGGTAGAAGGACAGATTAGGCTTGTTATCCTGCTCAACATTAGAAAAAGGAAGTTCACAATACAATTGCACATAAGCACTTTAATGCATTTCAAATGAAGTGACATCTTAGTTATATAAAAGCACAGCCCATGCAAACTGCCAACATGTGTGTGTTCTTACATTCTGGTTACAGTGTTGCCTCATGAGCTGGAACAGTTGGTACATGTAAAAGAGAAATGTGAGCATGGATTATGATTTATTAAAATGTTTGTCATTGTACATCTGTAGGCCATAACATTATGACCACCTGTCTAATACTGTGTACACAGGAGTCAACGCAGCAGTTGGTTGACACTCGTGTCACTGTACAGCTCACTGTGCATCTTCACTGAATCTTTGCTTCAGATTCAGTGATGTTATTCAGATGTTTGCTGCTGTAGTTCAACCTCATCATCAGTGAGCGTTGTGTGTCCATGACCCTGTCACTAGTTTGCTCTCTGTCCTTCCTTAGACAGTGGTAGGTAGTGACCAGTGCAGACAGGAACACCCACCAAGACCTGCAGCATGGGAGACGCTCTGACCCAGTCATCTGCAATCACAGTCTGGCCCTTGTCAGAGTCACTCAGATCTTTTCTCTGGCCCGTTCTTCCTGCTTCCAACACACCAACTTCAAGGACTGAATGGTCACTTGCTGCTTCACCTGTCAGTGGTCATAATGCTATGGCTGATCGGTGTGGACGTGTGTGTAGGAGGATATGCACAGTCACACTGTGTGGACTTGACATCCTTATGGGGACAAAAAGCAAGTCCCTAAAATGTAAATCATTAAAATCTAGAGTGACAGTTTGAATTAGGGGTTAGACGAGTAGTGGTTATTGTTATGGTTGTGTGTGTGTGTGTGTAACATACACGGTAGTCATGCCTGTAGTTCTGCATGTCTCTTGCAGCACTTTCAAATCTGCTAAACTTGTACTGAAACACAGAAAATAACTTAAGTTTAGTTTACATCTTAAACATTTAGTAATTATAGCAGGTATACAGAAAAAAACTAACAAAAACAAAAAAATTGCTGAAAGTTTTGCCAAGTAACCCTCTGGGAAATGCAGGTTTCCCTGCTGGCCTCAAGTGAAAGCTTTCCTTTCCAGGAGTGCATACAGCAGACTATTGGTTGACTCACTCTTGTGGTCCCTGGTAGACGCCTAGTCGTCTTCGCTGGGCTCTCCTGGGGCTCCTCAACCTCCCAGGTTGAATCATAGCCGCAGTACAACTCATCTGTGGTGTCCACTCGGTACTCACGACTGTCAAAATCGTCTTCATCCAGACAGTCTGTGGAGGAGGCCTCAGGGTGCCCCTCATTTTGGTTTCTGCGATTCTTTCGCCAACCTATCGCAAAAACATTATCGAATAATGAGCCTAGTGCGCGGCGTACGAACCTGTCCACACGAGAACCAGCTCCAAACGAACTCACTACAGCTCCAAACGAGCGCACCAGCCAGCTGAGGCAACGCAACACGATATGGATCATGTCTGCATATGTCTGACTGCCTGTTAGTGTTAGTGTTAGTGTTGGTCTGTTTCACTTTCGTTTTGTTTCCAGTTTTGCTTACACAGAGCCGAAACCAGTGGTAACGCCCAGAAGTAACTTCTTCAGCAGGTGCTGGCTAATAAAACGTGCACAAATAGCAACGGTGACACAAACAGAAACATTTCTCCTTATTTCCTTCCTGTTGTGCTGTGACTGTAGTAAAAGCCTGTTGCCTTGTGTTTTTCTGCAGGTCAGAACAGTCTGCAGGTACAACTGGGCTGAATTTGGGGAAAATGTGCTCACGTTTTAGACGTAACAGACCATGGGTAACAGACGTTGTTTTAACAGAATTTAAATGGTTATTAAATTCAGTTAAAGTAAATTAAATGTAAGTGTTTGAGTAACCAAAACATCCACATGCTTTCACTTCCATCTGTGGCCAATATGTCGGTTAAAGGCCAGAGAGGTGACACTGGAGTGAGCTGAGTCACAATGACCAGAAAACTGATTTTCTGTTTTTTCTGGTGACAGTGGGGTAATAAATGTAAACACAAGTTGGCAAGGTTTGAAGTAAGACAATCATGCAAAGCTAAGATGACCTGCAGCCCACTGTTATTGTGAAACTTGCCCTGTTCCATATATTTAGCCTACACAGTGGCCTACTAGTTTAGGTTATTTAAATGCAGACATTTCTTTTTATTATTTGGTTACTTCTACTTTTTTATGTGCATATAACCATCCTTTGGATTATATAAAACTTACATGAATCTAATTGTATTTGAGTGCCATCAGAGTCTAAACACTTTTTCTTATTGGCTCTCCTCTTATCCAACAGTTGTGGGTATTCTGATATTTTTTTTTTAGAAGTGGGTATCATTAAGTTAAACAAGAAAATAAAACTGTGAGGAAACCCATAGATCATGGCCCCCTTTCTATTTGAACTAATAATAATTTATGAAAGGATCCTGTTATCAATAAATCTACTAGTTAAAATAAAAACTCATCATTCCAAAATGATTAACAATATCTAAATAATAAATCTATTTACCATAGCGCAAATTTTAGCTAAAAACAAACAAGAAAAAAATCAGCTGTGATTATTTTCTGATAAATTTGTTTCCTTTTTTCTATTCAACTCATCTGGAACCTTCAAATGTGAACAGCACAGCTGATGTAGTCTGGTCACCTGGACCAAGGTTCGAATATGTAGACAGATCTTTATTTCAACTCTGTGATCGTGCACAGAAAGAAACTCAATGACTATAATTTCAAAATGCAAGACTGTAGCCAGCTACAAGTCAATTTGAAAAACAACGATCTATATGATATAGAAACCACTTTTTCTGTAGCCACAGTCATCCTCACACCAGGCGCCTCCAAAAGAACCTTTCCCTGAAGGTGACGCAGAGGAATTAAAGACCACATCCCTGCCCTTTTACGTAATTAAACTCAAAGGACTGTTCACATTAGCTGCAAAGTTCAAGCTTGTTTTCTTTTGTCACCAAAGAAACATTTACCTGGAAGTTCATGTAAAGCTTTTATTTATGTAGTAAACAGGGTATAAAAAGATTTAAGTGGTATTTTTTATCATTATAACAAAAAACAGACTCTCATATTACTCATCATAACCACTGTCTTTATCTCCACGACCATGTCCCACTGCTATCAGTGTAGAATAGCATCGTGCAGTATGTTTCCCCACTTCATGGCACTTGGACAGATGTGTGTCTCGTCTCCTGTTGGAGACATCCTGTTCTTAATGTCTTCCTGTGTAGATGTGTGTCTTGTCTCCTGTTGGTGGACATCCTGTTCTTAATGTCTTCCTGTGGAAGATAAAGGGATGCATGAGCTGAGAGATATGAGATTTGTACATGAGATAAAGCGTAATTAGTTCATGGACAGTTGTTAAACCACAAGATGCTTATTATAAAAGTCTTGCCTTTTGCAGTGATTACACAGTAGACTGCAAAAGCGAGTGTCTGTCTTTATAAAATTCTTTTGTGCTTTGCGTCCTACATGCAATGTGAAATTTACATAAGGAATTGATCTTGAATAATCCTGATGTACATGCTGCACGCTCTGTTTGAACTGACAAGGCTATTATCTCTGAGACGCCTTTCAAATGGGGATAATTGCTCTTACTGCCAGTAGAGAAAATCAAGACTTATCTGTACGCTGTTAACATCTGCACAGCAATAAATTGATTTGTGCTTACTAAAGCAGGATGAGGTCCTGTACTGTCTCTAGAAGATAAAAGTACAGTGTAGAGATAGCTAGATGTTCATGCAAGGACTGGAGGCAATGTATGTGGCTTTTAATGACAGATCTCAGGGTCTTTATGACCTGGTTTAATGCACTAATAGGCCTCACAAATTGGAATGCCCTCCTGAAATAGATGGAAACCTCATGCAAGATATGAAACAGAAATAACTTTCAGCAAGCGCTACAGCAGTCAGGTTATTTTCTGGTTGCTCTGCTGTGAACCCAGTTAGCATGACACTGAGTAAAGACCCAGCAGATGCCGCTGAAAACTTCAGTGAGGCTCCACCAACTGGGCCTCTGGGTAGCTGCACTGATACATATACACACAAATCATCTCTCTCACAGAGTCTCTGCTGGAGTTAATGATGACAGCTCAGCAGATCGCCCAGTGACTAAGTGTGCTTGATAAAGGTCAGTGCTGCCACCAGCTAATGCTTCATCGCTCAGAGTAATACTTTAGCCGAGCGTATTGTGAATACTCTGCACATGAACGCTTCACAGGGCAAAATAATCAAGAGAGTAGAATCTGGAAAGGCCAGCTGTTTCTGTTGTGCTTCTGTGTGGCAGACACTGATGCAACACACACACATACTGTACACTCTGATACATGTGTTTCCCAAACCTCTCCAAACACAGGTTCAGTGACTAACAGCTAGACAGTCAGAGAATGGCTGCAGCATATATATTCAACAAAATGGAATGATCTCTTAAGTGTGTGTGTGTGTGTGTGTGTAGGGGGTGATAACTGAGAACTAACACTTTGTTTTTGCTTTGGCAATCCGTGGGGCACCCATGGAGAACTAAAACCTTTCCATGTCAGCCTGCACTGAACATTTTCATTATTTATGTTTCTGCATCATTTACATTTGTAACAATAAACTTGTCATAAAATCAATAGTCCCATACCAAGATAGGATATTGAATATGAAGATCGATTGTTACCACACACTTTACTCGGTATTCATGGTAATAAAGTTTATAGGTACCCTCCAGATATGCTTTACGACAGGGGTTTTCAACTGATTAATGTCCAGGGACCAGCACTCTGACCAAGAGGCAACTTGAGGATCACTGTTGTGGGGTGGCCAGACCGAACGGGCATTATTTTAATCCTGAAAATCACCTTGGCTTTTATAAATGTTATATGAATGCAAAATGTGATTAGTCACAAACAATAATTAATACATGGAAATTTGTAAATTAAATAAATAGTGATGCCCACAGTGAAACAAAATCACTGAATACATGATCAAACTAGCTCCAGCTTTACCAGCTGCAACATTAAAATGATGAACACAATCATGCATCAACAATTATAATCTAATCATATGATAAACATTAATGTGAAATGTGCCATTCTGCATAATGAGCACTTTTAGTACTTAAAGATGTGTTTTGATGCTCATACACTGGTACTTTTAAGTAACATTTTGAATGCGGGACTTTTACTTGTAGCAGAACAGTTTTATAAGCAATCGCTCTTTTGTGTGGAGGGGGTCTGCAATGAATCTGTAGCCAGGGAGTTCATGTGTGTGGAGGGGGTCTGTAATGAATCTGTAGCCAGGGAGTTCATGTGTGTGGAGGGGGTCTGTAATGAATCTGTAGCCAGGGAGTTCATGTGTGTGAACGCACCTGTAAAAACCTTTGCGGATACTTTCAAGGTTCAGTAAGTGAAGCCACGTGAGTATCTTTATGGGCCGGACTAACACCTTGAAGAGCTGCACACAGGTTTGGTGCCATTTCACCTCTCAACACATCAGTCCCCTGAAGACGAATGGAGCCCATTGAGGATGCTGCTGTGTCCTCTGTGCGTGTGAGCAGCAGCGCCCTCAGTTCCGCGCGCACCCTCGAGTTGAGGATGAAGACACAGAACATCAGGACCCTCTCGCTCGTCCTGTCTATTGTTTTCTACCTGCTTATAGGAGCCACCGTCTTTAACGCACTAGAGTCGGAAAGTGAGAGTTCAAGGACAGGAGCACTGGGGCAGAAACTGAACGAGTTGGGGGAAAAGTATGGCTTCACCGAGGATGACTACCGGGAGATCGAGAAAGTGGTGCTCCTGTACGAGCCGCACCGAGCCGGGAGGCAGTGGAAGTTCGCCGGTTCTTTTTACTTTGCCATCACTGTTATCACCACGATTGGCAAGTAAATAGTTTCTCCATACGTGTTTGTCATCCGAAACACAGGGTACGAGGTAGTCCTATTTTTACGTACCTGCGCCTGTGGCGTGTTTTTTTGGCTCTCTATGGTGTAAAACGGGGTCACAGGGCCCCCAGCTGGAAGGGCCACTGTACAGGGCTGTGGTGCAGTGTGAGGTACTGTGAACCTGGGGGCAAATGGGGTGAAGTTTGCCTTCGCGATTTAACGATCTCCTCTGACCAGCACCTTGGCACCCACAAACTAACTAAACGACTGGTGTTTTGACAGAATTAAACAGATATTCCACCAAAAACAAGACAAAATAAAACAAAACAAGAAGAAGAACAAAAACCTCCCATGGAGTATTTACTCCTCTGCTTTTCATCCTGTACATATATATGGTATATGTTCAAAATATGGCAAATGCACTCCCTCTTGCAGGACCCTTTGACTTGGGGGCAGGCATGTGTGACAGTGTTGTTGTAGTTTACATTAACTTTCCAGTGTAAACATGTCAGCATCCTCTGTGAAGACTGAAATGGAAGAGGCCTATTTAACATTGCTGCTATTTAGCATTATTTTGATGAAAATATTTAAGGAGAGTAGAGAAGTGCGTTACAGCCGGCTATTGGCGTGCTGAAGTTTGAAAAGGTTCTGTGAATTTTGTCCTTCACCAACCACAGCCCTGCTCTTATGTAGATTTAATTAATACATCTAAATGCAATTTTGATTTGTGCTGATACAAAACAACATCTTTGTGGTACAACAGCAGCTGAATTGCCTTTTGAAATACAGTAGCTGGCAAAAAATGAAACCAATAAAGCACAATAAAATTTTCCATATCAAACCTGTTAACATTCAACATGTTCATTGAAGTGTTTCAAAGTTACTGCTGGTCACTGATGGCAATATTTAGATGGATATTAACTGAGAGCCAAAGGAATACAACAAACTGGACTGGAGGAATCAGGGCAAAGGAAAACTTGAAGGCTGTGTTTCCCTCTCTTCTCCTTCAGATGATCAAGACTTTGTGATCTTGCGTTGTGTTGTATTTGCACAGCAGCAAATATTTGGAGAATGGAAATATAATGTGTCTGTATCTTATGGTGGAAGAGGTTACACCTTCAGTTTGGCCACCTTCTGAACAGAGGTCTACTTAGCTGGAATAAGTGAAAACACAGATGCAGGACCTGTAATGTTAAGAAGCTGAACTGTTATTATGTTTTCATACAGCTGAGTAGTGCAATACACGTTATTATGTATTTCTCAGTACTCTTGTATTGTGTTTGTAGGTCTGTATTCTCTGTTGTTTTGTCACAAAGAGCAGCTAAAGTACCCACATTTCAGTCTGCTGGTTGTACTCATGGTTTAAGCTGCATGTGCTTGAGATGTTAACGTAAAGAGCTGAGATTTGACTTGGGCTTAGAGCAGGTGACAAGTGAGCACCATTTATAGATTTCTAGAAAATAAACAGTAGTAGAAGACATTGAGTGACCTGCATTGTACTGTGGCTTTGCAGGTTATGGCCATGTTGCTCCTCGCACGGATGCTGGCAAGACCTTCTGCATGCTTTATGCAGTCTTGGGCATTCCTCTGACACTGATCATGTTCCAGAGCCTGGGCGAGAGAATCAACGCCTTTGTCCGCTACCTCCTGCGCCGAGCCAAGCAGGGCCTGGGCTTACAGAGGACAGAGGTGTCCATGGGGAACATGGTCCTGGTAGGTCTGCTGTCCTGCATGAGCACTCTGTGCATCGGGGCTCTGACCTTCTCCCAGTTTGAGGACTGGACCTTCTTCAACGCCTACTACTTCTGCTTCATCACGCTCACCACCATCGGCTTTGGGGATTTTGTGGCTCTGCAGAAGAAAGATGCTCTGGGGGAGCAACCCCCTTATGTGGCTTTCAGCTTCATGTACATTTTGGTTGGGCTAACAGTTATTGGAGCTTTTCTCAATCTGGTGGTGTTGAGGTTTCTCACTGTGAGCTCAGATGAGCCTGATGTGAGGCCCGAGGCAGGAGGGGAGGAGCAGGGACCACGGTCTAAGGACACACAGGAAGACAGGGATATGTTGAACACTGAAGCAGAAACTGCTGAGCTGGGGTACAAAGACAGAGAAGCAGGACAAAATAGACATCACAACCTGCCAATGGAGGGCAGCACCAGCTCCATGGACCTCCTCCCTTCTGCAGAGGAGCGCAAGCTTATATCTGAGCAGAGAGAGCACTCTGAGCTCCCTGCTCCCAACAGACTCACCGCCTTGTTCTCCCGCATCTGCTGTGGCCCGTACATCTATGACAGCCCCCCTACATCTTATTGTGATGAGGACTGCGGCCACAGCAACCCCATCTTCTACAATTCCATCTCCTACAGGGTGGAGCGGGCCTTGTGCAGCTCCTGCACAGTGTCGTCACAGGTCTCTCCCAGCAGTGCAGCTCTGTGCCTGGACAAGGACAATCCTCACACCCGAAGGAAATCAATCTAACTCTGTGAACTCTTGACTCAGATTCTAAGTGGCTTTTGTTTACCTTTTTTCTCACCACAGAACAGATAAAACCCAGATTTTCTGCTTGGTGGAACAAATTTCCCTGTGCTATACTAGTCATGAATGTAGCATTTCTTGTTATCAGATAAAATATAGCATATCATAAAAATTCTACAGTTTATAATGTATTTTTTTACATTAAACATTACAGCTAAACTAAAAATCTTAAAACAAATATAAATTATGTGATATCTGTAAACTCATGTTTTTCACCATGTCAGTCAGCGGAAAGTGCAGCACATGCATCTGAGAAAGGTGGAGTCACCTGTGTGAATATTTTAGATGTCAGACTTGCTGCGGTGTTGTCACCCGTGACCTTCAGTTATTTCCAGTCAGTAATCATGGCTGTCTTCTAATAGGAACATACACTCTGTTGCTCTGACTGGTTCCCTAGGTAACAATTTCATCCCTATTGCTTAGTGCAGTGGAAAACTGGAGGCGGACACGTTCAGTACAGTGAGCGGTGAGCCCCAGTTAAAACTGTGATTTCCAGACCGTGTCCTCTGTGTAAAATAGTGGAAAATTAGAAATGTCTCCAAATGAGTGTTTAATTGCATTCTCAGATGTGCGGTTGTCTCACATGATGCTATTATTCAAATTAGATTGGTAAAACAAGGCACTAATATGAGGAAATGTTGCTTTATTCACACTTTAAAAATATTTAAAATAAAAAAGTGTTATCTTTATGTAACCTTCTATAGGGCACTCACTGAAATACTTAGAAATTCAAAGTTTCAACCCTAGACCATTATTGGAAGATATTATTTTTTGGACTTTAAAAAAATCATTGTCATGTTACAAATCATGGTCAGTATATATATTTATATATAGTCATTGACAGAAAATATTGCCCCCCCCCCACCACTTCTCCCAGAAAATTGTTGCAGTCACAAATTCTTTGGTATTCTCATGTTTATTTCTTTTGTTTGCATTGGAACAACAAAAAAAACAGGGGAAAAAAGCCACAGAACTCCAAAAATAGACTGGACAGAATTATTGACACAATCAGCTTAATATTTGGTAGCACACTCTTTGGACAAAATAACTGAAATCAGTTGCTTCTTGTAAACATCAGTGAGTTTCTTCCACCTCTCTACTGGAATTTTGGACCACTCTTCTTGTGCCAACTCCAGGTCTCTGATTTGAAGGGTTCCTTCTTCCAGCTGCTGTTTGAGATCTCTCCACAGGGGCTCTATGGGATTTAGACTTGGATTCATTGCCGGCCACTTCTGATCTCCCCAGCACATTGTCTGAAACCATTTCTGGTGCTTTTTAAGATAAGATAATCCTTGATTGTCATTGTAACAATGAAAATTTAAAGTGATCTTCAGTCGGTACAGGCATAAAAAACATAACATGTAAAATAAAAATATATGAAAACATAACAGCTAAAAACAAAATAATCAACAGACCCTTTGAGGCATATTACATTTTAGCAGCATTGAGGGTGGTAACTGCTGTTGGGTAAAAACTATTCCTGAATCTAGTGGCCCTTGATTTGATTGCTCTAAACCGTCTACCTGATGGCAGCAGTTCAAAGAGTGAACGTCCTGGGTGTGATGTGTCCTTAATGATGTTTTGGGCTTTTTTGAGGCAGTGGGAACTGTGTAGTTCTTCCAGAGTGAGCAGAGGGCAGCTGGCGATCTCCTGGGCCACATTAATGACCCTGTGGAGTGTTTTCCTCTGAGCCACTGTGCTGCTGCTGTACCATACACATATACAGTATGTTAGGATGCTCTCAGTGGAGCACCGATAGAAGGACACCAGTGGTCTCTGGGAGATGTTGTTCTTCCTGAGCACCTGTAGGAAGTACAGTCTCTGCTGGACCCTTTTAAGCAGTCCAGAGGTATTCATGCCCCAGGTCAGATCCTCCCAGAAAGCGCAAGACCGGCACCCTCTCCACAGGGTCCCCGCTGATATACAGTGGCAAGATGTCGTTTTTTTTCCTCCTGAAGTTGACAATGACCTCCTTAGTCTTTGAGGTATTAAGGAGCAGATTGTTCTCTCTGCACCACACTATCAGTATCTCCGCCTCATCCCTGTAGGGAGTCTCATTCCCTCAGAGAAAAGCCCCACCACCGTGGTGTCATCAGCAAATCTTACAACGGTATTGCCGTGGTAGGCGAGGGGGCAGTCGTGGGGGTGCGGAGGAT
>NW_018127898.1:7068684-7075929 GCF_001952655.1 Monopterus albus | reverse complement strand
ACTGGCACCCTCTCCACAGGGTCCCCGCTGGATATGGAGTAGAGTGTGTATCCTTCATTTACTCCAAACATTTGAGCACCAAACTCATTTCTGCCTGTTCAACTTTATGCCTGCTAAACACTGGAGTTATAATTTGACATCAAACCACCTCTTGGTCGGTGAGCAAATGTTACAAACAGTACAGAGTCATCTTTCATCCCCATCGTATAAATCTTTAAACTTATTGCCGTGGTAGGCGAGGGTGCAGTCGTGGGTGTACAGAGTATAGAGCAGGGGGCTCAGCACATAACCTTGTGGGGAACCAGTACTGAGGCTTAGAGCTGTGGATGTGTGTGGGCCCACTCTCATCCTCCGGCCGCATCTGGACAGGAGGCTCCAGACTTTTGAAGTCTGCTTTGGGTCATTGTCCTGCTAGAAGACCCATGACCTCTGACAGAGACCCACCTTTCTGACACTGGGCCCCACATTGTGTCCTAGAATTCATTGGTTCTCTTCAGATTTCATAAAGCCACACACACAGTCAAGACATCCAGAGCCTGAAGCAACAAATCAACCCCAAAACATCAGTGAACCTCCACTGTGTTTGATTGTAGGGACCATGTTCTTTTCTTTGAGGGCCTCATTTCATTTTCTGAAAACAGTAGAATGATGTGCTCGACCAAAAAGCTCTATTTTAGTCTCATCTGTCCACAGGACATTCTCCCAGAAGGACTGTGGCTTCCTCTGGTCAGTTCTGGCAAACTCCAGTCCAACTTTTTTATGTCTCTGTGTCAGCAGTGGGGCCCCCTGGGTCTCCTACCATAGTGTCTCTTGTCTTGGCAACGGAAAGTGCGAGCTGATAGTGTTGCACCCTGTGCCTGCAGGTCAGATTGGATTTGTTTGGATGCTGATCGAAGTTCTTTATCCACATTCAAACAATCCTTCATTGCAATCTGTCATCTATTCTTCTCTTTTGTCCATGTCCAGGGAAAACATTTCATAAAAGGCGATTCAAACTTTTACACCAATATGATTTTCATTATTTTACTATAACTTTCTTTTTATACACTCCCTGACCCTTTTAGTTACTTCTGTTCTGAACATTTTTTACTACCTGAATGTGCATTCTATATTATATTGATGAGACAAAAAAAATCTTTGTTTTACTCTTTTTGTCAAGCTGTCCCTTGTAGGCTAGTGGTTAAGGCGCGGAGCTCTCGCCGCTGCGCCCCAGGTTTGAATCAGGGTTGTGTCAGGAAGGGTATCCGGTGTAAAACATGTGCTAAATGTCAACATGTGAGTCGTCAGTGTGACGATTCACTGTGGCGACCCTTAAACGGGAAAAGCTGAAAGTCACTTCCTCTTACTCTTTTTGTCATTTCAAAGTAAGGGGGTGCAAACTTTTGCACTCAACTGTATAGTAAAAGTCATGTTTTTGGACAAGGGACAAAAAATCTGAACATCTGTTGCTTCAGTTTTGACATTTCTTTGTTTAATCTGTCTCTTGTGAGTTCCACAACTTTATGGAACCGCAACACTAAACTATTGCAGTGATCCTCTGTGGTTTCACCTGTATTTTTATTCAGTTTCTTGGCACTAATGATGTAGAAAGGTTCTGTGATACATGTTTTAACAGAGGAGCCACATTCATATGTTCTGCTGAAAACTATTGAGAAAGGCACTGAGGCTCCAGGAGCGCTGCTGATCCTTGAATCAGAATAAAAGTGACCACTACTAGCTTCTCATGATGGCCTCATTTGAAATGACAGTTTCTCTCCCTTCCTTTCAATTTTTCAGTAATCTGTAGCTGACCTGTGCTCTGACCTCACAGTGGAGGCTTAACGTGAGGATCACTTTAGTTTTGCATCACATTATCTTATTAACTGAAGCCTCTAGTGGTCGAGGTTGAGTTGCATTTAATTTATCGTCTTGCTCACATTTTTCACACTAGGGGGCAGCATTGCTCTTAGTAAAACACAGACTGGCCTCTGTGATGTCTGCAACTCATGCAATCATATTTGCTATAATGTTTGGTAAAGTTTTATTTTTGGATTTAAGGAACCTAAAGAATGGCATTAATTTACACAGCTTATATACTCATATTGTGTGTGTGTGTTAAACCATTCACTTCACAGGAGACTACACTTCGTCCTATAGGGGTTTATTCCTACTGCAGAAATGAGTTTTCTTCTGACAGCAAGAGCTAGAAAACAGATTACTTCTGTGAGAATAAATGTTCAGGGACTTGATAAGTGAGCACAAGCTTTTCAGTCGAGCATGCAGACATGTATCAGCCTCCGGCTCTATCAACTCTGATTAAGAAAGATGGTTGTGAAGCAGTTGAAAGAAAAGGTCTGAGCAATGAGCTTCATGTCTGTGTGTTGCACAAAGATCACTGTCTGGTGAGTGATGAAAGCTGGTATTTAATTCGCATAAATGCCCCATTAATACTGTAGATGGTGGCTTCCTTTTATTCTGTTATGATGCCTCAGATGCCCCCACATGACTGCCACTGTCTATAAGTATTGAAAACCACCCACACAGGCCAGTGATCAAATACCACAATACAGAAGAGGCAAATAATGGTATGAAATTGAACAGAATGGGCGGCTTTACTCCTTCACAAAGACCTTTATATGATGCTTTTCTGCTGTTCTGTTACCTCATATGGCAAAGAATGGCAGCCCTGATAGAGGCTTTTGCAAGCACCTTGTGTGGCTTGTTGTAAGGCAATCAATTGAACTGTTTTCTTAGACATGTAATATAGTATTTTATGTGTATATAATGGATGCTATTCTAAGTAAGAGCTGCAGGTGGTGGTAGTGACTTCTGAAAATACAAATTTGTCTGAATACTTTTCTGTACAAGCTCAAGTATGCCCATTCATTCTGTTCACATTTAAAGCAGGTCTGTGGGAAGTCCAGTAATTTTGTATTATGGGTTATTTTTTATGGGTGACTTTGCACTGAGGTTCCTCAATAACCTCTGCTGAGGTTATGGAACATTATTCTCAGCTCTGAAAGAGTGAAAAATGACTGCAAATCTATAAACTTGTAATTCACTATGTTAATAGCCACACAGCACTGTTTTGGTTCATTAACAGTGACCTTCCATTTACCTCGCTGTTTATCGATTACAATGTTGAACTCCATTAAGACAAAGCAATGCGCATATACTTATCCACTGCTGTACTATTGTAGTTCAGGGCTCAGAGTGTGTGTAAATAATTGATTATATCATTAGATATTTCTCTTTGTGAACATGCTATGTTAAGTCATTACTATCCCATGTCAAAGGATCTTTCATGTGTAGTTGCATGGTAGGGGATACAAGATTGAATCGGAAACAAGCTGTCGGTTCAAGCAGAGCACAGCGCATCCCTTTTCCAAAGGGTGAATAACTTTAATATGGCAGAAATATAAACAAGAGGCTCATAATAGAAGCTGAAATCAAATAAAGTATGTACAAATATACAAAAAAACTGTAGTGGTTGCCATGTTTTGATTAGGGAGAAATATGCTTGTCTGTGTACACTGTATTCACAGTCTTCCAGGAGGAGCTGGGTGATTATGAGTTATATTCTTGGATGCTTGTCAGAATGCAAAAGCACATTCTCGGTGGCTGACAGTGAACACAATGAACGATTAAGGACCTAAAAACAAGTGTTATATTTATTCACACTAATTAAATAAGTAAAAATTAAGATTCAGTGGGAGAGCATTGAGAAAACAGGCATTAATAGAAGTTCATTGGTGGGGTAATTGCTCATTAGTTTTAATTTCCAGCCAATTTGCTGCTTGTGTGGAACAGTGTGAAATGCCTGTTTTTACTTGGTGGTTGACATCTTCAATCAGATACTGTGTTTGACATGCTGTGTTTCTTTAATATTTTCTGTCATAGAGATCACCCTGCTTGATTATTTGCAGTTTCAATTAGGAGTTAAAGGAAAGTTTGAATCGCCCCCATCAACGGGTCTACAGGTAATAAAGACATTCAAACTGGATGACAGAATTCGCAAACTGGCAGTCACTTGAATAATATCATTTTCTATGTTTGCTATTAAAGCCCATATCACCTCAGAGCTAGTAGACCTGAGCCTTCAAGTAGCTGCATTACTGTTCATGAAGTGTTTAATTTTTACACAGTGTCAATCAGTTAGTATTCATACCACATTATTACAAAAACAGCTCACTGAATTCATGTCTTACTGCAACAGAAAACTGTTTGTTTTACAGGCATGTCTGCTGAACTATTCACCACTTTGGTTTAGCCAGTAATTATTAGATTGATTGTGATGGAATTTTTTATAGACATCTGTAGTTCCCAGAGGATAAACCCCTCTTGTTTTGGGAATCCCCTGACTCTTCTTGTAGTGCCACCATGAGTGATTCAAAGTGAAAGATTTCCACAACTACTGACTGGATTTCTATGAAATTTACCACAGATCTTCCAAAAATGAGGATGCTTTTCAATGGTGATGCTTTAAAGGATAAGGGTGGTCATTTTATTTTAAACACTTCCCACACAGAGACTAAAACCAACAATGTTTTGCCTCTACCCACTGTTAAAAGTCCATTGCTGTCAGTCTTGGATTAGCTTATTTGTCTGTGCCATAGACCTCCAATGTTGTTCAAAAATGATCAAAAACACTTCAGCAAAACACACCGCTGTAATGCACATATTTCCTAATTACACAAGACACTATTTAAAAAAAAGTTGCCCCAAAGGTTCCAAATAGCGATAACGTTTTACAGCATCAGAAGTAAGCAAGAGTCAAGGAGTCATGCCCAAGATCTCTGGATATTCTTACCAGATATCAGGATCTTGTGTTTCGTAATGAAGAAACACTTCCCTGAGGTGCTTTTAATTGTTTTTGAACAACAATGGAGGTCTATGGCAAAGATAAATAAACAAATCCAGGACTGACAGACATTAATCATGAATAGAGGCAAATCATTGTTGGTTTTAGTCTCTGTATGGGGAGTTTTGAAAATACTTTTAAAACAGAAAATGACAGGCCATAATCTAACACCATCATCAGGTCAAAAATATCTTCAAAGCAGATGCCATTCCCATCAGCCTCAGTTATAGTTACTAATTAGCAAATGTTAACATGCTATAATGTTAACTACATTATTTTTTTTTTTTTGGTTTGTTAGTTTAGTTTTAAATAAGGCTAACTAAGATGATGAACATACCTGGTAGACACCAGCATGTTAGCATTGCCACTGTAAGCATGTTAGCTTGCATTTAGCTTATCACCTCTGTAGCATGGCTAATGACTTACAATAACAGGGAGTTTGTGGTATAGACATGACAGCACCAACTAATAAAGCAGTATAAGAGAGTAGGTTTTGAGGCAGGTCACTCCTAGTAATTGTGTCTGTTGTCTGAGGCAGAGGATGTAAAATTACAGTATCAAGGTTGGATGTTATCCATTTCCTCCACAGCTGTACCACAGCAGCATCTCTGGGCGCTTGGCTTCCTGTCCAAACAGCGGTTTTGAAGATAGGGTGAGAAATAGGAGAAGGTTGAAGTAAACTTTTTATTCTCCACAGACAGTATATTTGCAGCCATGAAGCAAGGCTGTGGCCAGGGACAGATTAATGCCCGCGTGAAAGTGCCTGCATCGGGTCTGAGTGTTCCTCTGTTGAAGGACAGGTTGTAAAAATGTAAGAAGTGAAGTCAAAAGCTTATCATGGAAGTAATAGCACACAAGAGTCTCAGCAATGTAGAACAAAATAGATGCTGAGTTTAAGAGATACATTGTTGTGAGATTGGGGATTTCTGTCTGTTCTACACAGTCTATGGCTGGCAGTCCTACAGGTCACATTTATCTCTTGTATAGCAGCACTGTATTTTTCTCACTGTTTGCAGCTCTACATGGAACTTGCATAAATGTGTTTTTTCCTGTAAGTAAGACTGATTCAGAAGTTGCTGTCAGGGCAGAATTTGTATGAGTGAGATAAGGCTGTGGAGAAAAATGCAACACAATGGCCCTCAGTGTCGCTGGATAACAAAAGCATAATTTTTTATTTTTAGGCCTAGTGTGCAGGGAAGAGGGGAAAGGACGACCCTCGTAAAGAAATGTTCCCGCTGGAGATGTGAAACCTGATTTATCCATAGTTCTGCTGCTCGGAATGTTAAAAGTTTGATAACAGAGTGAGTTTCCACATCTACTAATCTTCCCTATATGAGCAAGTAGTCAGATCTTGGCTACAACTCCTGCACTAAGTCAATCAATCCACTGCATTTCACTTTTATTCGTTTGATATGTTTTCTAACTGTCAGGAGCCCAAATCACTGGCACTGCAACAAGAGTGTGTTGCATTTTCATTTTTTATTTTTGGATTTTTTTCCATAGAAAGCTGCGATTATTAGGAACAGCCTTTTGGGAATAGGTGATAACAACAAACAGAAACAACAAGAAAGGGGAACATTTATTTGACCATTTAGCACCTTCTCCACATGGTGACATAAAAGTGATGCATTTTACTGTAATAGTTCTTCCAATATATGCATATGTTCCTCTACTAAGACCTTACTGAGTCTCACGGCCAATTAAAGTAAAGCCATCTTTTTATGCAGCATTTCATTGTCCGTCCTAAACAGACATTTTATCTGCACTGGGAATATCAGCGATGACCACAGAACTATCTGAGAAATTCCAGTCGGGTGAAATGGTTCCTTTTGAACCACCAGTGCTGTTTATTGTGGCACCATTTTCTTCCTCCCACGCTCTCGTTTTTTTCATTCTCAAATATAATGATTTTAATATTCCACTGACTGTGTTTTTGCTGGTCTGTTGAGCAGGAAGCAGACGTTTCCATCAGCAGAACTGTGCCTGGCATTCATCATCAAAGGTCTGCCCAGGAAACAGACAGCTTTACACTCATCTGCATCTGCTTGGTATGCCAACTGGGTGAACATCCACATCATGATACCCACACTGTTATTTCTGATTAGCATATAATGCATCAATTACTCTACTTTCACTAAACAGAAAAGCTACCACAAGTTTTGTTTCCAAGGCAACTATGAAGAGTGCTGACGGCAGGAGTAAATTAGTTTGGCAGTGGAAGTAGAATTGCGATGGGAAGGCCCTATATGGGGCAACAATTGTTGTCCATCACAGCTGATCTGAACATATGGGATGTGATAAGAGAGCGTACTGGGGACTGAGAGGTTTAACTAAACAAAATAGGTGGATACAGATCACAAATCAATTAGCGTTTGTTTACCTATGAAGACACCCCACAGGTTATG
>NW_018127898.1:7031893-7068649 GCF_001952655.1 Monopterus albus | reverse complement strand
CACATAGGAATATGATAATTATTCTAGGTAGTTATGACCTATATGATGTTAGTTTTTGGCATCATGCATCTGTAGTAATCTGATTATTCACAGAATCAGAGTATTGTTTTCTTTTGGTTACCAGAGCGTATTTTGTCTTTATGGTGATGCAGTAAGGTATTTGTTCTCATCACATGATAAATCATTAGGCAATTTCATCGTTTATTATAAATGAGTTAAAATGTGCAGTTGCACAGTGTTATAGCCATTTTATATGGGTGTTGGGGAATTTATTGTTGGTATCTCATGTTCTATTAATTCATAATGTTTTGAGTGTACCACAAAAGAAGACAACTGAAAAAAGGAGAAGAAGAAGGGAGAAGACGCGCGAAGCGGGCGGAGGAGAACGAAAAAAGAGGGCACGGCAATGGCCGCCGAGGGTGTGTGGCTGTGAAGTATTCAAAACATAAAGAAAGTGCTCAGACTCGATCCTCAGCAAACCTGGACAATTGTTCCTGCTCCGACGGACCGCAGAAGAGTTCGGGAGGGACCCACGCTGCGAGGCAGTGAGTGAAACTTTGTTTGCCTGAAGACGAGGCTTAGAGGGTTGAGCCGAGCTAGCACTGGAGCTAGCGCTGTGGCGTATGGGTGGATTGCTCCGCCGAGAGCCATAGGGAAGCTGACGGTGTTGCTGCCGGAGGCTCAACACTCGCCTGCGTGGGGCGGCTGCGTGGGACGACGACAGGGCCGTGGGGTTTCCGGGTGTGGACGGTCTGTGTTCTTGGGCTGGTAAGGAGGAGTTTCATCACACTGGTAGGATTATTGCATTGGATCTGAATGAACACGAGCTCCAACGCGCGCCAACACATGCTAGCACCCAGGTTGACTGTGGGGTTGCAATATTATTTGTTGCATAAAACTGTGACCTGTGTTTTGTTTCTTTTAGTTAATACACAAAGTTTAACTGCATTTGGTGTGTGATTTTCATTTATATACTGTGAAACAGTCTGGAAAAATTATCCGTAAATTACAGGTACCGGATGTACATATTCTGGTTATTTAATTTAATGTCCTTTCTGGGGTCTCTCTAATTGGTGTTTTAAGGGTGAGAACCATACTGAACCCTAGACAAAGTTGTTATACATTGGAATGCCCCTTTGCCAATTTGTGTTATTTGAGCTTGGAGGGGTATATACTAACTAGTCACTTCCTTGCTACAACGAGCCGGGTGGCAAAAGGGTTACACTAATAACAGGTCTAATTATCATAAATATTTCTGGTATGAAGAGAGTAAAACAAATATAAAGTTGTGACATGACTCCATAGATTCTCCCACTCATTCATACTACACTATATCACAAATATGGGTGTAATGTTTTTCATTTTTACATTGTACATATTTGTTAATTATGAATCCATATATTTTCATATATATATATGAATATTACCATAATAATACCACAGCTTGATATTCAACCTATATCCAGGTTATGCACATCTTTATCTTTGATTGAAAATCAGGTGCAACAGTGGTTTACTTCAGAAACTATAAAACAGTTTAACACCCCAGCAACCAGCAATTATGCATTGCCAGATTCTCTGATGTGCCCTCACTAGCTTTTGTGCTCTTTGCTGTCTCAGTGATCTCACCCTTTTTGTTTCCAGTTTCCTAGTTTTTCTGATTATTCCTCATATTCTGGACTTAACATGTTTGTGGGATTATGCTTCTAGTCTCTTGCCCTGGGATCTAATGTTTTTGCCTGGGACAGTTACATGTCTCTGATCACTGTTTGGACTCTCATTTTGCCTCTGGCTTCCCCTGCTCAGTTTTGTCAGCCTGGACCTGAGTAAACCATTTTGTATTTTCCCCAAACATTATCTGCCTGCCTGCCTAGTGATTAGTTTGCATTTGGATCCTGGTAGTTAACCATTTCTAAACTGAAATGGGACAAAAAAGAATCTCAAACTTGGTGTCTTCAGGAGTCTTTCAGGATTTATTTTTGCAGATTCCTTTTATTAGGAAAAAAACAGAATTTAAATACTATACACGAGAGAGATATTAAAATGTGAGATTTCTAGATCTGACACTGGCAGAAATCAGTTTAGCAGGCACATTTGATTTAAATTACCTTTAACTCTTTAAGGTGCATTGTCTCTGGAGGAACATGGGAACTGTTGTATTGAAGCACTTGAAGCCTCACTCCATTCTTAGACTCCTTAGACTCACATCTTCTTAGACTTCCCTCTGTCTTCTGATGTCTTATTAGGACAATGGTCACCTAAATACAAGACACCATGACACCCTGTGATATGAGTCCACTAACCGCCCTTTAGCGAGATACTGATTTTCTAACACCTCCAAAATTGGGATTATGGTCACTTGATTTTCTCTAAATGTCACCTTTCAGTGCAAGATATCTCACATGTGAGCAGACTGCCATCACATTTACAGAGTGCAGGCATAAAGCTTGAATCTGGAAATGACTTTTTGATCTTTCTTCTGGCACTACCCTCTGGAGAAATTTTAGGCATATAACCCCACTACTGACAATTACATATCAGAAGTAATTTTTATGTTTGCTTTTATTTATTTTTTGCTTGGAGTACTACTTTGTGCTTTTAAATTACCTTCAAATTACTGTAAAAGCAAGAACTGAAGTTACAGGTTGCTGTGATTACTTAAAGCTATTTGGAGCATTCAGATTTTTTATAGGAGGCAAGCATCTGTATTTTGGTATTGGGATACCTACAAATATTGATTTCACCTCTTCACATTAACATCACTGGTTTATAATATTCATTACACTTCTCTTTTTCCCCTTGGTGCTCTTTTATTTGAAATACTGTTGTCTTACTGTTGTTGAACGCTGATGCTCTAAGTGGCCCATACCACTACATGATAATAAAATGCCAAATAAATGGTGAAAGTTATCAGTTCAGGGACATTATGTATTATAAATGGGCATTTTAGATTTAATACTGTTTTGTTTAGATTTTGCATATAATACTGTTGGATATTCCTTAAATTTTGCACCTTAAAAATGTTATGTTGTCAGCAATATCAACATTGTTCAAAGTGAGATTTTAATATTTGCACAAAAATGATTAATTTAAGTACAATTCAAGATCAGATGTTAGAGGAAATTTCTTAACTCACAATGAAACATCAATTATTAGTTATTTTCTTCCCATGACATGACCCAGGCTTTGTAAAACAGACAGTATTTTGTCCAACACTTTTATAGTCTGGTGTGTAATTGACTTTCCAGCCTCTCGTAGGTGATAGTGAAGCTTTATGTCTTACTGCCTAATTATGTTTCTATATGCACCACTAAGGTACAGTATAAGTGACATGAAAAGGGCCCTACATGGAGTC
This sequence comes from Monopterus albus, assembly GCF_001952655.1. Lineage (NCBI taxonomy): Eukaryota > Metazoa > Chordata > Actinopteri > Synbranchiformes > Synbranchidae > Monopterus > Monopterus albus. Next base: position 7,065,294 of record NW_018127898.1, on the reverse strand, counting down.
TTGTACTGTTACTTCACCTAGAGAACAAGATTTGTAGAGAGGCCCTTAAAACTGCAATTCTAAGCCAACTGTTATTTTGTTTTTTCTTTCACTTGGCCCTAAATCATTTTATCTTCACTGAAATAACCACAAACTGATGGCAACACACACAAAACCTCATACTATTACATTATAAAAGTATGGGTGGAGCTTTGGGCTCCAAATTAAGCTGCCATGCATTTATGTATGTAGTTTACTTGTCTGGTCCTTGAAGGTGACACAATACACAGAGAGGAGGAACAAGGGTCTTAAACTTTCAAACAGCAAATTCTCAAATATTCATTTCTGTTGTATTTTTTGTTAATATTTCACTAATAATTCAGTACAACAAGACATGAAGAAACAACACCTGATGTGATTTATGAATAAAGCAGCAAAACCAGACAGCCCAATCGATAGACATGGCATGACATACGAAGTGCAAATCTACCACTTGTTTTGTTGCATGATGCCTCAGCTGTGTGACTCACACTGGCTGTGCACACCTCCCACTTGAGCATCAATCTTGTATCTAAGTCTCCTATTTTCTCTGCACCACAGAAGCATGAGACATCTGAATTAAAGATGGGCTCCAGACACATCATCACTCATCGTCCCCAAACAGTTTCACCACCTGCAGAGACTTTTTAAGTCACTCTCTCTAACAAGAATATGGACAATCACACAAGCAAGCTGAGTCGGAGTAGTTTAGACTGAGGATGCTGTTAGAAGTGTGCACAAAGTGTGATTGTGACAGGTGAAAACAATAGACCTTGATTGTAATGGGAGAATCCCACGTACAGTGGTACTAAACAACTGCTATTCAAAACACACCCAGATGGTCACCAGGTGCAAGTCATCAAGTGACAAATCGTTTTACACTGAAGAAACACATGATGGCTGACAATTGTTGGATGCATATCAAGTCAAGTCAAGTCAAGATTTTTATGTGCAATAAATGAATATATGTGCAATAAGCCCTTACTAGACAGAAATGTTCCACAAGGTATTTTTGTAAAAGCATCTAATCAACAGTCTTGTGGGACCTGAATAATAGCAGGACATTCTCTACCAAGCAATGGAAACAAGCCTGAATATAAACTGTGTTTTAGTATGTTATAACCCCTCACTACCTCACCAAGCGTAATGACATATCCAGCTCCACCATGTGAATTACTAAGTGCAATGTTTGAAGTTCAGGGGGGAAAATACTAGTACCCTATTTTTGTGTATTGCGGTTTTAATGCTTTGTTGTCTTTATGTAACTTTTTTATTTTAAGACTAAGTGTGCTTTCTGGCCTTTGACTCCTTACCTGACTCCAAAGGAGAGCTGCACAAGAATTCCTATATGCCTAGACTGTCTGTTTATGCATAAATGGCAAATAAAAATCTTAACTTGACTTGTCAAGCTCCTAAAGTTTGCTGATGATACAACGGTCATCGGTCTCATCTGAGATGGTGACGAGTCAGCCTACAGATGGGAGGTTGAGCAGCTGGTCCTATGGTGTAGTAGCAACAACCTGGTCCTGAACACACTCAAAACAGTGGAGATGACAGTGGACTTCAGGAAGAGCCCCCCCCCCCACCATACTTGGCAGCACTGTATCAGCAGTAAAGTCCTTCAAGTTCCTGGGCTCCACTATCTCCCAGGACCTGAAGTGGACGTCCAACATCAGGACCATCACCAAGAAGGCACAGCAGAAGATGTACTTCTTGCGCACGCTCAAGAATTTCGACCTGCCCCAGGAGCTGCTGATGCAGTTCTACAGAGGAATCATCGAGTCTGTTCTCTGCACCTCCATCACTGTCTGGTTTGGCTCAGCAAACAAACTACAGACCGAGTACAGACTTCAGTGGACAGTCAGGACTGCAGAAAAGGTCAATGGTGTGACCCTGCCCTCCATGGAGGACCTGTACACCGCACGGGTAAAAAGGAGGGTGGAGAGGATCACTGCAGACCCCTCACACCCGCGACATAATCTGTTCAAACTCCTCCCCTCTGGATGGCGTTACAGGTCACTGCGCACCAAGACAACCAGGCACAGGGACAGTTTCTTCCCCCAGGCTGTCACTCTGATGAACATTTGACCCATGATAGTATGACTGGACAATAACCCTCAGTGCAATACATATAAATATACATTGTACATACAGATCCATCGAAAGCACCTAGACTGTGTGTGTGTATATATACAGTGGTGTGAAAAAGTATTTGCCCCCTTACTGATTTCTTATCTTTTTGCATGTTTGTCACACTGTAATGTTTCAGATCATCAAACAAATTTAAATATTAGTCAACGATAACACAAGTAAACACATCATGCAGTTTTTAAATGAAGGTTTTTATTATTAAGGGAAAACAAAATCCAAAACTACAAAACCCTGTGTGAATAAGTGTTTGCCCCCTAAACCTAATAACTGGTTGGGCCACCCTTAGCAGCAACAACTGCAATCAAGCGTTTTCGATAACTTGCCATGAGTCTGCCACAGCGCTGTGGAGGAATTTTGGCCCACTCATCTTGGCAGAATTGTTGTAAGTCAGCCACATTGGAAGGTTTTCGGGCATGAACTGCCTTTTTAAGGTCATGCCACAGCATCTCAATTGGATTCAGGTCAGGACTTTGACTAGGCCACTCCAAAGTCTTCATTTTGTTTTTCTTCAGCCATTCAGAAGTGGACTTGCTGGTGTGCTTTGGATCATTGTCCTGCTGCAGAACCCAAGTTCGCTTCAGCTTGAGGTCACAAACGGATGGCCGGACATTCTCCTTCAGGATATTTTGGTACACAGCAGAATTCATGGTTCCATTTATCACAGCAAGTCTTCCAGGGCCTGAAGCAGCAAAACAGCCCCAGACCATCACACTACCACCACCATATTTTACTGTTGGTATGATGTTCTTTTTCTGAAATGCGGTGTTACATATACGCCACACATAATGGGACACACACCTTCCAAAAAGTTCAACTTTTGTCTCGTCTGTCCACAGAGTATTATCCCAAAAGTCTTGGGGATCATCAAGATGTTTTCTGGCAAAACTGAGACGGCCCTTTATGTTCTTTTGGCTCAGCAGTGGTTTTCATCTTGGAACTCTGCCATGCAAACCATTTTTGCCCAGTCTCTTTCTTATGGTGGAGTCATGAACACTCACCTTAACTGAGGCAAGTGAGGCCTGCAGTTCTTTGGATGTTGTTGTGGGGTCTTTTGTGACCTCTTGGATGAGTTGTCGCTGCGCTCTTGGGGTAATTTTGGTCGGCCGGCCACTCCTGGGAAGGTTCTCCACTGTTCCATGTTTTCGCCATTTGTGGATAATGGCTCTCACTGTGGTTCGCTGCAGTCCCAAAGCTTTAGAAATGGCTTTATAACCTTTTCCAAACTGATAGAGCTCAATTATTCTCTTTCTCATTTGGTTTTGAATTTCTTTGGATCTCGGCATGATGTCTAGCTTTTGAGGATCTTTTGGTCTACTTCACTTTGTCAGGCAGGTCCTATTTAAGTGATTTCTTGATTGCGAACAGGTGTGGCAGTAATCAGGCCTGGGTGTGGCTAGAGAAATTGAACTCAGGTGCGATAAACCAGTGTTTTGACAGGGGGGCAAACACTTGTTCACACAGGGCTATATAGTTTTGGATTTTGTTTTCCCTTAATAATAAAAACCTTCATTTAAAAACTGCATGATGTGTTTACTTGTGTTATCGTTGACTAATATTTAAATTTGTTTGATGATCTGAAACATTACAGTGTGACAAACATGCAAAAAGATAAGAAATCAGTAAGGGGGCAAATACTTTTTCACACCACTGTATATATATATATATATATATGTGTACAGGTCTCTATAAGTACTTTATTTTTATTTGTATCTTGTTTCCTAATGCACCTTCCTTTGCTTGTTTGTTTACACATTACTTCTTTACTTCTGTTCTCTCAGCCTTATATTGCTGCTTATTATCAGCACTGATAATGGTTGAGTAAGCTCTAAGCTCGTCACTCCCCCACAAGGAAAACCCAGCTCAGGATAGCAGGAAGTGGGGAGTGACGAAAGAGATTCTTCCCTGGTTTAAAAGAAACTCTGAGCATGTAGATATCAGGGCTTCTGAAAAGTTATTTGAGCAGCAATGGCAGTGATTGGAGCAAATGACAACATACAGTGGCTTTCAGGTGAGTAGTGTGGCAGCAGGCACAGCAACAAAAGACTACAGCTGACAGCTTAAGTACACCACCTTGATGAAAAGGCTATGTTGGATATAGTGCAGGTTGAAAAGAATTTGGCATGTCAGTGCAGCGGAGGACTCAAGCTGACTAGCTTGCAGGCTTCACTTCATTTATGCTGGCCACAGTATCGTTTATTTCACGTTTCATTATTTGTTTATGCAGCAGTCTGACAGCAACCGGGTAACATCCCCCCATCAATAGTCACTAATGTACCACAACTCTTTTACTTTTCACTATATCTGTTTAGTGTTGTATATTTAGTGCTCAAGCAAACAATCACCTACTGTAGTTCAAATCAGATGAAAGACTATGGAAAACATTTTGTGATGCTCACATATGACATCATCTTGTGTCCAACCAATGATGAAAACATGGGCAGGCTCAAAGTAGACTCAGAAACTGAGCTCACTTTCAGGAAATCAGCTAAAATTATACTTGTTATGGGCGTTTTAGAAATGCAGAAACCAATCCGTAGTATTGTTGAAATACTGGAATAATTTTATGAGACAGTAAAACACTTTTACTTTTGTATGTCATTTTTTCACCATCATAGATAAAAATGAAGATAAAGTTGTGCTCCTAAAGCAGGAGCATGTAGTGACAGAAATGTGTAAATTAACCCTTGTGCTCTGTTCGGGAAAATAGTTTGTTAAAGTTGAATTGTGTGTGTGTGTGTGTGTGTTATGCCTGCTGTTAACCTGGCCGACTGAAGCAATTATCCCTGGAAGAGGTGATTAAACAAAGTGTTGAGAGCCTGGCGTTTCTCTCTGTTGGATTCCAGCAGAATACATATTTGTGTCACTGTTCTGCTTAATATCAGCCACACTACATACTGACTCACTTGTCTGTAGTAAAACATCACGTTTATGACCAGCTGCACAGCAAAATTATAGAACATTTGCTTCAGTTTTGACCACCTGAGATATATCACTGAACTCATTATTCCTCCAGCTGAGGAACAGATGATCACTCATGCTAATATTTCATCCTGCTGAGGCTGTTGTAGCACTTTTTGCTTGACTCAGCAGATCATCTCTTGCTCGTTTGTGGTCAGGCTACTGCAAACCTTCATATGAGCACCACTCATCGCAAATGAAGGCAGTGTCATGTTTCAGATAAATCTGTGATCCCAAATACTGATATTCTTACACTGGCTCCCCATTATATTGAGAAATAGGTCCACCAGCACTGTAGGTCAGTGAGGACTCTGACCAGGGCTAATTTTATGTATATGAATGGTAATTGCTCTTTTGAGGGTGTAACTATCAGATTTTAGAACAAAAAATGAAATGAATGAATGAATGCATTAAAATAAGTAAAGAAATAACTCACACCCTGCGTGTTTAGACTGGATTTTATTCAAGTACTTTTGTTTTAAATCTTAGTCTTATCACTTTATTTTCACTTTACACCTTATTATTCAGAAGCACTTTGTGATATCTACTCTTAAAATGTACTATGTATAGTCAGTCCTTACTTATAATGTTGTCTGATGTTGCAGCAAGGTGTTGACAGTGATTGGGGTAATGGGTTTTGGTCACCAATCTGTCTTACTTAATCACAATACAAATACACAGGTCTTTTCCTACTTCTTCCTCCATCTGTGGTTTGAGAGGCATAGTCCCGTGTAATTTAGGTGGATGTAATGACTTTTTTAAAAAGCAGAACAACTCTTACAAGTAATTGAACTTCAAACCTGATGTAATCAAATTTGAACTGCAGCAAAGAGAAATGCAATATGAAATTGAACAATTTTAAATATGTTATAAAAGTTTTATCTGCAGCTCTGCAATATAGTTTGTCAATCATACTGTATGTTCATATGTTTGTCTATATTTCTAAGGAGCACCATTTTCCCAGAGTAAAGAAAAAAACCCATTCATTTCAATTACAAAAATAGCAGGCAAGTGATACTGTACTGCTGTTGGTGACCTTTGACCTTAATACTGTCTCTACCCACAAGAATCAGAGCCCAGCAACACTTATTTTGTGGTTTCTTGGTCCAACTTCATTTACAGCAAGTAAAAGTCCACATTCCTTCATTTGAGATGTGGTTAAAAAAAATCACAGTATTTTATATTCTAGCTAGAAATAATCACCTTCTGAAAATTAGGCCTCATAAATTTAGGCTAAGATGTTAAGCTGTTTTACTGGCAGGTTTTGATGCCGTTGCACCATTATGGCTGGCTTTTCATCAGACAGTTATAGGTTTTACTGCACATCTGATAAAAAGAGACCTTACAGAGTTTAATAGAAAGTGATGCTGAACACCGTTTATGCTCTCTGATTAAATGCTACCAGCTGAGAGTAGGGAGAGAGGGGAGCTAACAGTATTCAGTGGTGGAGCTGTGGCAGCCCTTTAGAAAAACTCTTGTTGGCTTTTATAGTACATTTACACCTGGTGCTGAATATATAAATGTGATTAAGTCAGCTTCTGTTCCTTGATAAAGTAAAATATGTGCATAGTATGAAAGCGGCAGATTGTTGCTTGAGCAATCCACTGCCTAAACATCATGCCTTATTATGTCAGAATACACTATTATGTACTGCATTACAAAAATGATAGTGCTTTGAAGAACTGCTGGCAGTAAATGTTTAACGTACTAAAACACTGTTGCTACAATAGCATAGTTTAAATTCTTTAAATGTGTGTTGCTCTACTTTATATTCCACATTATCACATAGTTTTACTTTTACCTTACTCAGATAAAAAAAAGCAAACATACAATGATCTTACCCAGATTAAATATTACACTTAGCGTCACAAATCAAAGTCATGAGTACGTGTGTCCAAGATGGTTGTTCAAGCCTGTGACTGAGTCTACACCTACAAATAAGTTCATTTCACACAAGACACAAGGTTTGATGACTCTTGGCGCTAAGTTCCAGGCACCATGTGACTGTGCCAGACAGCTGTAACAAAAACATCATGCTGAAATAAAAACTGTAATCAAACCTTTTTTTTCTTTTTATTTCCCAGTGGTTTACAACAGACCCAATCATTAATGAAATACCTTTTATTTGAAACTGTAAATGATCCAGGTTGTTTCTCACCTCGGGGAATAACAGCAGCTTATTGTTGTCAACAGAAGACAATTTGAATGACCAAGTTCAAATACATAAATTCCACAGAAATGAATTTAAAATGCTGGTGTGACTAGGCCTGGAGTCATTTGTACTATTCCACACATAGTGGACTGTTTTCCCCACTACTTTGAAACAGCAGTACATACAAATGGCTGCACAGTTTTGTACACTATGTTTTATTTTTTCCCCACTCTCTCATGGCCAGTATCACCTCTCTATTTACCCACAAAGTTGCAGCTCCATGTATATACACCTGTTAGAACCCCTGGTGAGTGTGGCAGCTGCACTATGGAAGCACAAGTTGAGTCCATTACATTCAGAGACAATAATGTTGTGGGGAAAAGTCACTTGTAAATATTTTTCACAAATAAGAATTCAAGTTTGCCAGAGAAATACACTCTGGGTAATGCAATCCAATAGTAGCAGATCCAAGGTCAGCCTTAAATGAACTGCTACCATCATGTTTGTTCCATATGCAAACAATTTCTTCTCCAAGATACACAAAGACTGACTGAAAAGTTGACAAGTATGGATTTTAGATGTGCTGCAAAGTAAGCACAGCTTGAAAATGAAACACTAACTGTCCAAAATGGTAAACACAGAGTTACGGAACACTTTTATCATGCCTGTTTGCTAAGCTGGGATTCAGCTGGCTCAGAATTTATTCGGTATATGTTCATAAAGAATACCTGTAAATATATTCAGAAATATTAATGTTCTCGTCTGGTTGTTGCATGTAGGAATCATCGCTGTTACATTGTTTTCCCCCCTCTGGAGACCTTTCTCTGTTAAATCTGCTGGTGATAATAGAGGGTAGGCACAGGGTGGCAGAACATTTAAAGCTGTTGCAGTCACAGCCTATTCACTTCATGCTGAGAAGCCATTTGACAGGGTTGAGTCAAGTTGTTATTCTATGTGTTAGAGAAGTTTGGTTTTGGGGAGAGATTTCCCAGTTGGGTTAAAGTGATTTATGCAAAACCTAGGACAGCCATTGTTACAATTCATATCTGCGCCCCCCCCTTTTTTTTTTTTTTGTTAACTGGAGGTACAAAGCAGGGAGTTCCCCCTCCCCCTCTCTTGTTCATATTATTTATAAAATTTTTGGTAACAGCTGTAAGAACAGAGGCAAGAATTACTGCAGGGGAAGGGAAACTTGTCGATGACCTTATCTGCTTGGTCTTCTCTGCCTCGCCTTGTCCATCCAAACACTTCTAAATACATACACTGAAACATTTTCTCAGATTTCAGGCTATAAAATAAACTGCAGGTTATGCCTGTATCCAAGTTATGTCCTCCTACTATGACTGGGGCTGGCCAGTTTAAGTAGGTCCCAACTGGACTGAAGAATTTAGGGGTCAGACTTTGTACGTGCAGATTTAATGAATATGGACATGGCTCCCCTTCTTAAAGATAAAAAACAGTTAAGAGAAGTGGAAGACAATCGCTTTAACTCCCCGGAGAATTGTTTTTTAAAGCAATATAAGCAAGTATTAAAATACTATTCGTGGAATGGAAAAAAAAACAAGGACAAACTTACAGAAATGGTGGTGGACTTGTCCTTCCCAGTGTAGAGCTGTATAATGTTGCCTTGGAGCTGGATATAGCTGACCTCAGTACATCATTTAATCTAAAAAACAAGTCAGACTAATGGAAGTATTTGCAAATGAGAGGTAGTTTGCGTTAAGTTAATGACAAAAAATGCATCATTTGAGTTGATGATATCTAATTTGTACAATAGTTAAGAATTATATTTGCTTGTTTGGAATCAGGTTTTGTCTTCCATAAAAGGAGAAATAGTGTCTCAGGAGTTAAATAACTTACTTTTACTTGACACGATTCACTTGCTTTTCTGGTGTATGTTTTGTTGAATTGTTTATATTGTGTATATTATATATAGAGGACTCTTGTACCTTTGGTTGTAACATACGGACTCACTTCTGATTTGATCATTGTGGGTTGCTTGGACACTTTGTCTTGGACTGGCACTGTGCTGATATGGACTAATGCTATGAGGATGCTGTCATCTTGTTTAGTCTGTGGTGTTAGGTTCTTGTTTTTTAAGTTTTATATATAAGAAATGTCAATAAAAAATGTATATAACAAAAAAGGCTGTTATTGCAATTCAGGTGTTTCAAACGTATGTGAATTGTGAAGGTAGTGCTATCTCAGTTGCCCAGTGCACACCGCAGCATTGCCTGTGAATCTTCCTGTAACCCCATTGTGACTGGCAGACATGAGGACACTGCAGCTCCCCACTGGCAGTGCTGCAGATGATGAATGATGCCACAGTGAACTAGTTTAAAAGGAGCATCACACAATTGCTCATTTCAAAAGCCACTGCTTCACACAGTGGCCTGGGGACTGGCATGGAAAGTAATATTCATCAACTGCCAGCCAAGCAGTAGCGCTATCAGCAAACACAAATTAGAGCTCAGGAACATTATTGTTTTTCTTACCCTTCTCTGTTCACTCACTACAACAATGAACTGGCTGAGTGATGCTCATTTGATGAATATGACACTGGTGTCATGACAATATGAACTTGGTCATTACTGGGAGGAACTTAGTTTAGATGAAACGACATTCTGTAAAAACAGAAAAACTCTTTTCTCCATCTGCTTCATATTGGTGTAAACATATGAATATTTTTTCAGCCTTAATTTTTGGATGAAAGCTGTTTTCACAGTATTACAGCCTGCAAGGAAGTGCCTTGCAGTTCATGAAACAAATTAAAAAATGTAAAACAAATTAAAAAATGTAAACCAAATTACAAAATCATAACATTTTACAGTAATTACATAGCAAACTAGGAAACAAACTGCTCCATCACAAAACTAATGACCATTGATAAAATAATTGCATTTCATTAAAAAATCATGCACTATGACTTCATAAAAGAACATGAAGAATAGGTAAAAACTTTTTATTGCTGACTGAAGAAGTTCTGTAGTAGGAGAGGAGGCATATACAAATATTTTAAAATGTGTACATGTACACTTTGTGTATTATTGGCTGGCACTATTATTATCACTAGTCATGCTTGTGTGTGGGTTGTTCCAACAGTGCAAGGGCTTCTACCCAAATGTCCCTCTTCTTGAGTGACCTGTGCCTCTTCGCTTTGGCTTCTGCACTGCCTTTTTCATGTGTGTCACAGGTTTTAAAGCCTGCCATGGGTTCATCATGTATCCACTACTTGCAGGTCATTTAGAAAATGCGTGACTTATATGATGCCTGTGGTTTTAACAATTAGCCAGTTAGCTTAGCTTAGCTTAGCACAAAAACATGGCTGTCTCCAAAGGCAACAAAATTTACAGAACCTATTGACTAATAGTGACTAGCACATAACAACTCACAAACCTACAGTGTCTGCATTTTACACTTCAGTTTTTGTATGGATTAAACATAAAACATGTTAATTAACAAGCTTTAGAGGTGCTGCTAAGTAGATTTTTGAAAGGGGCCAGGCTAGACCTTTTTCCAGTCTTTATGCTAAACTAAGCTAAGCTGCTGACTGATGCTTTATATTTAATGGACAAACATGAGAGGAGTATTGATTTTCTCATCTAACTAAGCAAAGCATTTGCCATGGAAAGTCCAGAGGAAGGACTGTGTTTCTTCATCTCATCATCAAAACAGGACATAGCCCCTAGTTGTCCATCACATCATGATTAATGAAGAAAAGTGATAGAGGGAACATAGCCCTGATATAGAGCCAAATGGGCTCAGCCTGATTAAACCAAGCATATACTGTAGATGCAGATTTAAAGGGGGATAAGGAGATAAGTGAAGCCAAAAGAGCCCCATTAGAGCAGAATCATAGTGTGAAATAGAACAGTAAAATGTCTTATTATCCAAACACATATGAAGCATAGAACGTCTTTATCATTTAATTCCAAACTAAATCCCCCCTACATGCAGCACTCCCGAGTTACATCACGACAGCAATGATAGCTATCTGTATGAATCACCAAACATTGATCAGCTTACCTAAAACTGAAATCCATACTGTATTTTAGAAAACTAAAGAAGTGTTACATCATCTGCATGGCTGAGTTTTGTTGGGCATTACACCTGCTTGCGTTTTTACGGAGAGTTAGACAATGATACCACCCTTATGTATGTTCTTCATGTGAAAAAAAATTATCTACCGTTAACTTTTTGATCAGTAATGGCTTTCCTCAAAATAACAACAGGAGAAATAAACCAGGCCCTGCAAGGAGGAGCAGGATAATTTAAAATGTGTAACACAAATATATGGTCACAGTGGAAATTGGAAGTATTTTTAATGTAGCTTTTGTAAAAGGAATAGGCTATCCAGTAGAGTGAGGTTTAGTTGTAGTAGTGCTGCACTCACAACCCCTCTAAATATGTCTATACTGTATATAATGCTGTGTATATAATAGTTACAATAATGCTGTAAAGTAGTGATTTTCAATGGGGGCTGTACCACCCCCCCCAGCTGGATGTTCAGAGAACATCAGGGGGAGGTGGAAGCCTGGCAGTGGAGAAGGGGCCGTTAGGTCGGTGCTAACTAAGAAAGTGTTTTATTAAGTGATTTCATGCCGTTTAATACGTAATAAATGTAGATGAGTAATGCAGATTGTTTTCTGTGTTAATTATGTGTCACTCGGCTGGTTATCCCTAGTGGCTTGTGCTCCTTTCCTATACGCAATAACTTACACACCAGTGACAGCGAGAATAGTAAGCAGGTGTCTTCACTCTTCTTACCTCATTATTTTCTTTATTTCCGGTGAATATACTCCACAGAGCACGGTTAGTTATTACTATGCTGTCGATGTTGAATGTGAAATAAAGATATTGTTTTTTATTGTTTTGTAAAAGAGTTGAAACTAATGGCTTTTAAGATAACGATGGAAGCTAATGGAGATTTAGCAACACGCCATAGATTCATACTTATGTTTAACATGCTAAGCTAACTCATTATTGTAAGGTTATTGTTGGCAATCCTGGAATAACCAACAATCAGTCAATAATATGCAATTAAATATGCCATAGATTAGGAGAACATTCATATGGAAGCTCAATATATGAGCTAATGATGTTTACCCATTATTTGGCCCCAAGGAGGGGGTGTCAGGCCATGCTGTCATAAATCTTCAGAGCCCCACAATAAGCAACGTCATTTTCCAGACCTAACCTGCCCTTTACACAAAGTGTCCCTGAACCCTATCCTCACCCAAGCAAAGAGCAGATATGTGGCTTGTTTATATATAGTTTAGTTTTTCAATTATGGTTTTTGTTTTCACTGCCAGACTTTATTTTTCAGTGCCAAAGACTAAAGTCATTTATTTGCTGCCATAGAGTAGGCTACGTTAGCAGCATGGCTAACCAAAACACAACAGAAACTCATGGGCTGAAGGTGTGAATGAAGCCACTCACACTGACTCACCACAATGTGGCCATATCTTACCTGCCTACAACACTTCCTTTGCAACCCCTCACCCCCAACCAATCTAGCTCCATGCGTTAAAGAACAACAGGGTGTTGGGTTTTTGCCGGACTAATGTGAATGCATTGTCACACCCTGTCATACTGGGCTTCTTGTGTAATGTGCTGATATCATGAGAGAGCTTTTTCCTCGACAAGAAATATCATCACATTTTAATATTGTGAGACCTTGTGGCATGAGATCTCATCACACCCCTAGTCGATGTGATTTTTGTTGTACATGATTGTACTTGTGGTCAGGGTTTGTACTGCTTGCTGCTAAGAAATTGCCCTTTGGGGATAATAAAATTACCTCTGAACCTTTGAATAACTGCCACTAATAACAAATAGTCATCTGATTAAATGATAGCCTTAGTGACCGACAATGTGCAGTGTGTATGCATGGAGGATGAGCTGGGGTTTCAAATTGAATTAAGGAGGCATTCAGTCAAAAACGATTGAGAACCACTGCTGTAAAATATAAATGGATGAACTATAAAATTTAAGAAAGATTATTATGGATGTAGAAGGAAAGGTTCAGATTAAAGAGAAAACGAGATGCTTCCTGTTGTGTACATTCTCATAAGCACTTTGAATTGCCTTTGTGTGTGAAAATGTGCTATATAAATAAACTTGCCTTCCCTTTACGAAAGACAACCAGCATCTCCTGTCATGTTTTTCCTGTATATAACAGAACACATAATCTGTTCACAGTGCTGTTCAAATGCACATTTGTGCCTGTTTACAATCTTATGTCCTGCCTTACAATGTCTTGCACTGGGACCTGTTATAGCCCATGGCCTTCACTGATTACCACTTAAACAGCAGATGTTGCTGCAGTCAAACGGTAGTGCATTTTCCCCAACACTGCCCTCATTCTTTAGATTTTCCATTTCTAAGTACAATTTAACTCTGGTTCTTTTGAAGGGAAGGAGGTCTGATTCCTGCTCTTTCTTCTGTTTTGCACACTTTGATTTCACATAGGTTCCACACTCTACTGGTGAATCCGAGGGGAAACCAGATGACTCCACGGCCCGCCAAGACAAGATCATACCAACATGTTGCCACACAAAGATCTGGGCCTCATTTCCTGATAACAGGTGCCCTGAGAGGTAAATTGCTTTTAGGGGGTTATTCATTATCTGACTGCATTACTCACAACAGCAGTTAGTGAGGCTATGCACAACATAATTAAGTGTATCTTAATTAGTGCTGCTCTAGCTCCCTCTGAAAGGTGCTGGAATGCTTGCTTTCAAAATTTAATTGTATGTAAATTTTTATATTATGGAAACACATTGCACAATAAAACAATGACAATAGTTTCAATAGAAACTACATTATGTAAAACATCAAAATGATATCTTACAGTACAACATACATATATTGGTGGAGTATGTGTTAATAACAAACTTGCCCTCTAGCAAAAAACATAAAACCTTCGCATATAGGTATGATGACATCATTAGTTCTCTGACTAACTGTTAGCTTCAGCTACATATTCATTAGGTGTTGCTGTCATGGTGAGGACACCACCAAGGGACTCAGAGGAGGATGACGAGAGGACAACTATTACATATTATGTTGCGGTTTTCATAAGTGTGAAGCTGTATGTTTTCCTACCAGATTGTTTACATTAAATTGCTGTTTCCAAACCTTCCCAGCATTTAATCCTAGCACAGAAATTGCTTCATTTTTGGCTAGAATACTGTATGATCAACTCCAGAGGTAATTATTCTGAAATCCCATTCACTATTATCATAAAATGGCATAAAATATCAAATCTGAGTAAAGTTAGATCAGTAGGGGGTGACACTACATTACACCTCTCAGACAGTTTGAGAACAGCAACACATTTTCACCTCCTCTCTGAGCTTGTTTGGGTGCAAAAAGGAGTGAGGTCTAATGCTTAAAACAACTACTTCTGTCATACTTACCAGCTTTCCTCAGAGAGTGTTTGTTTTTACAGTGTTTCTACATGGTTTCACAGGAACGAGTCTGAATTTTTATCTCTATATCTCAGGGTACAGTTAGCAGTTCATCTATGAATATTCATATTCACACTTAACATATCATAAAAAAATACACACACCGATGCAAAGACATCCACACATGAGAGTGCTGAACATGAATTGTGGAAACTTACTCATAAACAGTTTTCTCTGTGTGTCTCATTCAGATGGTGCAGATGTCTGAAAACATAATTTCACAGCTCATGGGGTTTTATTTTAACGTGGCTCTGGTGCTACCTCATATGTCATGGCTCTCACTGATTTCATTTCAAAACAGTCTTTTGTGCTCCCATACTATTAGTCCAGTCTCCAGTTGTCTGTATTGTTTTATCTAGCCAGTGAAATGTGCACGTGATGATGAATATGTGTGTAAGCAGCTTATTCATCAGATCAGCAAATAGGCCTGTTGTTGTGTTGTATTACTGGGCTTTGTGTTAGAGTGAAACATTCCCATAAATTGCTGTGCTTTTGTGTGCTTGTGTTTTAAAAAAAGTAGTGATATAAAGGAGATGAAGAGAGATAGAGCAAGGGAGAGAGAGCAATGAAGGTCAAAGCCTGTCATGGCTGCAGGTGGCTGGTTTCCCCTCTCCCGCCCTGCAGTAACCCAGAGAGCGACATGGCGGGGTGCAAACCTCCAGGATGGATCTCTGAGATTAAAGTGCCCCGATCGTTGCTCTCACATCACATCCCCTACCATCGGGGGGAAATTCATTTACTCACACAGACAGACGGGGTAACTGAGAGCGCGGGGGTGAACTGACAGAAAATGGAAAGCAAAAGCCTGTCTGGAGGCTTTGTAGGACCTGAAAGCAGCTGAACTCTCTGAGGGCCTGTGGTTCGGTATAGAGATTACATACCGAAGGGAGACACACAGCACCGAATAAGCTGTATGTATATTGAATTTTTAGAGAAACAATATCACTATAACCCAGATACTGTTTACCTGAGAAAATAAAACCAACAAATGATAATGCTGAAAGCATCAAAGTGGCCCTTTATGTATTATCGCTTATCTGCACAGTCGGAGCTTTACATTTCAAATGGAGACAGATACAATTCAAACAACCAACACACAGCCTATACGCTTACAGCTGGGTTACCTGTTTTGAGCCGCAAAGTACTGTTATATAACATATTGTATAATAATCATAGTTTTTTAAAGTCGTGGTATAATCAGATCACCAGAGACACAAAAATAGTCCCACACGTTTCCTGGTTGCTGATCAAACATGAACCACACAAGTGTATGGGGAGGTGTGAGGTCAATACAGTCAGCTCTCTATCAGTCATGAATTAGAGGGTTAACCAGTATACCTAGATGTGCGCCAGTTCAACCACGATCAGTGCCCAAACGGGTTAAGAGAGAAAAGTCTCAGTGTTGAAAAATCCTGTCTGCATGGTGAAACATCACACATGAGGTCCTAGCAGGGGGAGAGTACAATAAGCACCACTGGCAGGCCTCTGCAGTCACCATCCGTCAGTATCATTGTTGTGGCTGTTGTGGTTAATAATGTTAGTGTCCAGGAAAAGTCCTACATAGCATAAAGCAACCACACAACCTGGCAGCACTTGTGGGTCTGCAGGTCAACTGGACCAGATATGAGCACCAGCCTCGGTAAACTTTCAAGAGATTTCAAGACCAAGACACTACTTCAGAGATTTTCTACACTGATGTTCTGATGAATGGACCCAAGTGAAAAACAAATAGTAAAATTTATAACTATTGTAAATGTAAATTCAACAACATTTTCACCAACCCACACACTGTATAATATGTGAATATGCATAAAAATGTCTTGTTATTACACAGTTTACTGTATATTAGTTGAAACAAAATAATGAAATTAAGTAAAAACAATATCTAACAATTCTATACAGACTCATATATATTTAGTCTACAAGCAAAGTCAATATATTGTCTCCAAGTTTAGATATTATTGTTTTTATTATTATTATTATTAGTTTAGATATGAACTAAAAACTCCTTTTGGAGCACCACATTCAAACAGCTGATATCTGCTTTGGGTGGAAAATGAGGAAAGTTATAATTTCCCTAAATATCACATGTTTATCTGCCTGTGAAAGTTGTTTTTGTTGAAAAAGGTTAACTGTAATGTGTTCTAGTTTCATGATGTCACAGAATTCCGGAACACACAACAGTTGGTATATTTCAGTTAGAGAAGTACTTGGTTTACACTAACCCAAGTTTGCTTTTTATAAAACTGCGTACTAACTACTGCAAAAATGTTTTGCTTCCCACGAAAAAAGGTAAATACTTGATTTCCTTTTGTCTAACTGTTCATTGGACCTTGTGCTTTGAGAAAACTGGCATATGTTTTTACAATCTTCATGTTTTCTGGTTAAATTTCTCTGTGAAGCATCTGTTGTGTAATCATATATCATTTTATATATTGTTAACAGAAAAAACATCAATTTGATGTGGAAGTTGCAGACCAGAAGCTTTTCAGCAAACATAAGAGGTAAACTACTTTACTTGGCTTATTATTATATTTTCTATACTGTTTTATCCAATTTGTAAGGGTACATAGGTACACACTCACTTTTTAGGCAAAGCAGGCAGGTTTATTTATATATATTGGCACATTTTCATACACAAAAGCAATTCAAAGTTCGTAACACAATGCACACAAATAAATACAGCAAAATGCATACATTGATAAAACACTGGAATGCAAATTAGACTAACTGTAGAACTGAATTGCCCTTTGGGAAAAATAAAGTTGTCCTGAATCCTGAATTCTGAAGATCAAAATATCAAATGCAACTTAAAATCAGCAATTACATGACAACACATTGTAGCAGGTGTAGATGCCCGGTACTTTTAGGATAGCTGTGGCAGGCTGTGGATTCTAAATATTTGTCTGGGGATTGACATTAGGGGCATTTTGACAAGAGCAGACAACTGAATAATCATCTGCCTTTTCTGTTTATTACCAGCATCAATGTAAAGGCTGACCCAAAACAAAAAAGTGTGGTCCCAGAGACCTTGGCCACTTCTGCCACCGCAGTTTCAACTCCAGTCAAGGCTTCACGGGAAAAATCAAAGAAGGTTTCCTGGTGGCGTAGGTGGTTTTGTCGTAAGAAGGTACATCTAAGATAGTCTACTACTGTGCATAATAAGTACTTTGTCTCAGCTAAGTTTAACTGGGTTTATATATTTGTAACCAACAGAAACCCAAGAATAAGACTCCAGTGAAAGAAGATGTGGCAGAAAATGGGAACCTTCCAACATCCTCTGCCACGAAAGACATGTATGAGATTCCTAATTTCTGCTGTTTTCATTAGTTGAAGACAAACTGATGTTCAGTTTATGCTGTTCAACCCATAGACTGTGACTAGATCATGCAGTAGAATAACGTCTGTGTTTGCCTTTTTCACCAGTGTTCGTGCCATTGAGGAGCCAGAGGGTGGTGAAACTGGTGTCCAGAGGGCTTCACCCACCCTTGACCCTCCAGTCTCAGCTGAGCTACATTTTGATGATAAAAATGTGACAGAAGACACAAACCAGTCATCTTCTCTCATGGAAGAGATGTATGAGATTGCTATTTTAATTATTAGAAGACATTATATCAGTGTTTCATTTATGTTAGTCACCCACTTGATTTCACTACAGTCACCAAAACATGCAGTAGAATAACATCTGTGTTTGCCTTTTTCACCAGTGTCATCACAGACAAAGAGTCTGAAGGAAAACCTGTCCAGGAGGCTTCATCTGCCACTGACCCTCCAGCCTCAGTTGCACCTGAGACTGGAAAGATAAAGAAGAGTAGGCCACCTCGGTGTCATATGGTATGTTCCACAGAGCTGAGTGTTGCTAGTACTACCAGCTGTGACCATGTTATGTGAATATTAGCATCATGCTTAAATACTCGCTATGCAACTTATTTCTGCTGAATTTAACAGTTTCTGTACTTATTTTTAAAAGGAAAAGGAGTCTCCAGCTGAGACAAATGAAGGAGTCCCAGCACTGGAGACAGCTGAGGGCGACTCAGATGATAAGTTGACCCAAGTTCAAGAAGATGCAAAGTCCTACTCAAATGACACCAGCGGGAAAAAAGAAATGAACTATGAACTTGCTGCTAAACTCATATACAGGCAGTTTAACCCATCAGGGTATGGTGGGTGTCTACAGGCAGAATCAAAAAACATCAGCCCACAGACAAACACATACAAACACTCTAAAAATCAGTTTGCCTCATCCAGCAAGAAAAACCTCTCCAAAGCAGATCTGGCCTGCCTTGGGTAAGCCCTGGCATAGAGACACACACTGAATGCTTCTATATTTCAGGTTTAGTTTGGCATAATTTCTCAAATACAGCTGATACATGTACTCTCATGCACTCCTCATTTTGTTGTGTTTAAGGTTTCCCAACCTCGCACAGACCTGCTACATGAACTCTACTCTGCAAGGCCTTCTAACTCTGAAACATTTCGTTCATGAGTTCAACAGCCAGAAGACTGTGTGGAACACTAACGCTAAATGTCAGATCATCAGGTACAGCACTGCACACACACTAACACAGGCGGTAGCACTGTTTGGTTTGTCCACTAACTTTATAGATCAATAGGAAGTAACAAACCTAAAACAACTTCCTTTCCAGATGCCTTGTGGAGCTCGAAGCCTGCCGCACCTCCAACAGTATGTCAAGGAGGAAACAACTTCTGGCCGCCTTTAAACAGAGTGTCGCTGAGTTTAACTCTGAGTTTGACGATGACGGTCAGCAAGTAAGTGTGCTTTTTATTCACAATACACAGCACAGTAACACGCTGATGTTCTTAAAATTTGTTTTTGTAAAAAAAAAAATCCACCTTCTGAAACCGGTTTTGTCTGGATGTTTCTGTGCAGGATGCCCATGAGTTCCTCATCTGTGTGCTGGACAAGATGAGATCTCTGTCGCTTGAGCTGCAGGAAGAAGCATGCAGCATGGGCTTCAGTTACACCTGCCCTGTAAATGCTCACATTGCCTTCCAGATGTTGAATACAATGACGTGCAGACGGTAAGAATACACAACGGGTGTTGAGATTCCCTGTGATGACCACATAACTATTTCCCTACTCATCTGTGGTATAAAGCCTCTTATTCAGGATGTGTTATCATGAAATCTCTGGCTCTTGTTTCTTTGTTCTGCAGATGTGGAGTCCAGTCTACCAGAGAGGAGGACTACACTGCCCTCTCCCTGGACCTGGTGCCTGGAAGCTCAGTGTGGCAGTGTCTGCAGCAATACCTGAAAGTAAGAGTCAATCAAAACACTGGATCCTCACACTGTCAGTCAAAACACGGTTTGTGTCTCGTTCATGAAAAAAATGTGAAGTGAAACCTGTTTCTTATTCCTGTCCCTTGCTTGTAGGGGAGCTACTTGGAGTATCACTGTGAGTGTGGAGCTAAGGAGTCATCACAGCAATGGTCATTCTTGACACTGCCAAAGTGAGTAAGGAGAACCTGACTGGCAGTTTCTTTTACTTAATGTCCTCCTATTTCAGCTTGTGATCTGACCAGCTCTCCTTCATCTCTTTTCTGTCAACAGTGTGCTGATCCTCCACCTGAAAAGGCTGAGGTTCACTCCGTCCTTCGAAGTGGAGAAGGTGGTTAGCCCTATCATTCTATCCAGGGAACTTGTGGTACATTCTGAGCCCAGCAGCACCCAACAGGTAAAGATGAGCATTGTTAAAGCCATGTAACCATGTTTGCTTTGCCTTGTATGAGTTTTTTGGACACAAACTGGTCTTAGAACAAAATGTTAAAGAAAAAAATAGAAATTAAGCTGTCTGTGCTCTTTTCTAGACAATGTCTCGCTACTCTCTGGTGAGCGTCATCAGCCATTTGGGCTACACAGCACACTCCGGTAAGTGTTTGGTCGTGTTTTGGCAGCCACACATGCTGACTATAAGTCAGACATCAAGGTTTGTGAAGCCACTGCCTCTTCAGCTGTACCAATAATAAATGTGTCCTCTGCTCACAGGCCACTACATCTGTGACGGTGCTTACCCAGAGGAACCTGGTGACGTGACAGACCGCTGGCTGACATACAACGACAAGCACGTCAGCAAGACGACAGGAGCCTCAGTCTGTTACCAGCGGCAGAAAACAGCATGCCTGCTGTTCTATGAGAAACAGGTACCAGAAAAGCTCTATACAGCACAGGTTTTCCAAATAAGCAATATATCATTATATAAAAAACCCTAACAATGTGCTAACATTTATTGTTTGCCTTTTAAGCTCTAGAAGAATCTCATGGCTAGGAGAAAGACCTGAAGCACAAGAAGCAATACACAAAAACAGCAAGGACCCACATTATCAATATATAAAATACTTAATAAAACTTTTATTGACCTGGTGCCCATAGGTTCTTTAGTCTCCTGGAACACAACAGAGCATTGCAGGGTTATTCAAAAACAAAATGCAGGTTTGGAGATGTGATCATGAAAGTTTCTTCTTCCTCTCAGCAGTTCATGTTCATTTTAATATTGAAATAGTGTTGTAGTTTATCAGTTGAGTGAAAGAATGAATGAAGAAATGCATATAGCCTAATGGTCTACTGCCTCTTACAAGTGGGGGCAGAATCTCAGAAATGCATCAGTGATAGAGAAATGCTCTCAGTGGCTCCATCAGAGCTACAGGGTGTGCAGTGCTCATTTTCACCTAGCACGTTCAAGAGGCTAACAAGTGTGTAGGCCTATATGGTGTACTAAACAGATATCACAATAAAATTGAAAATCCTTTTAGAAAAATCAGAAAGCTGCCTAATAAACAAACAATCTAATTAACTATGCATAGGTCTCAGGCCACTATTAGTTTAGGTGTTTTAGCAAGGTTGTAATGATAATTTATATTTATTTCTCAGTCTCTTTATTAAGATATAACCAGAATATACAGGAAATATGTACACAATATTAAAAAAAAACTTCTGAACAAAATGGTTTCTACAGCCCAAAGTCAGTGTGACTGACAGATATAATAATAGATAAAAAGATACTACTACTAATAATCTTTTTCATAAGATAGAAAAATTCTATTTTATATAGATTTCAGGGGCTCCATAGTTTTCATTGTTTGTTGTAAAAAAAACTATTCATAAATAAATAATGAATGTATTAGTGCCTTAGTGCATTAGTACAAAGTGGTAAACATGGCAATACAGTAAACTGGTCTGAAAAGCAAATTGCAGCAAGAAGTAGGCACGGCCACTTGTCATCAGCTCGTCATCAGGCTTTTGACCAGATGGCTGTGAACATCTCCACCGAATGATTCCCAAAGCCTTATAGACTGCACTTAAAGTAGTACTGCCTCCAACGAAGTGCAGTCCACTGGAAACCGAGCAGGAGGAGTCGCACTTTACTACTTCGTGTAGTTGCCTATTAATTATTACTGAAGACTAGAACTTCCATGCATTCACAAATTTTTTTAATGTTATCATGAATTCACGTGCTTAATATCAAGTGTAATTACTATGTCAGGATCCACTGTGAATATTTATTTATGTATTTATAATACTTTTAGCAAAATTAAGGCCGGGGTGTAGGAGTACAAATGACCCTACGACTAAGTCCTTCCTTAATTTAAGCAGCTGTCACACTTGCTCATAGTTGTTAAAATGTCAGTTCAGACTTGTGTATCTTTGTGTTAGATCATACATTGCTGCACTAAACACAAAGGTCCAGATTATAGTAGGTTCAAATGATATAGTAAATATCTTGTTTGCCACTTGTGCCTAATAAACAGTTTCACATTATCAGCCAGCTTGCTTGCCTGCATGTGTCTGCATTTGGAAACTCTGCCTCTGTCTTGTATGTTTTAATACATGAACTGTTATATGTTGGCAAGACCTGGGCATCTTGTTTATACACCCTGGGATCCGTACATCATATTGTTTCCAATAACACATCAAATCAAAGTACAAAATGTCTCAGCAATATAGTTTGTATTCATTACTTTCATTCATATCTTACTTCAGAATAGAGTTATAGGCAGTTAAAGAGTTAGTGTGCACTTGTGATAATTTGCCCCATTAGTGGGCAAGTTGTCACAGTATGTGAGGTAAAATGTCACTCTGGGTACTGCAAGAAACTGCAACACCTGCAACGTTTCAAACTGTGCAGTTTCAATAAATCATTAAAACTTTGCTGTTGAATTTAAAACTGCTCCCAACTACAACAATCTTTACAACATCCTTGAGGCTTGATTACATTACAGGGTACCCTTATTTATTTACCATTATTAACTGTTATTAACTGATTATATTGTTTTATTTCATAACATTTTATAGCAGTAGCTGACACAAACAATACCCGAGTAATATACAAGATTTATATACACTGGTCAGGTTCTCACTTGTGACAATTTGCTCCATGCTGCCATGTTGGCTAAGGCTTGCTATATCTTATGTTTGCTTAACACAGGAAATTAGAAAAAGATATTAAAACACACTACAATCTCTCCTCTGCAAAGTAGAAACATATATTATCTTTAACATTTTTTATTAGAAGAAGAAAATGACAAAATGTAATGTCAACTTTTTTACTTTTCAGTGTGAAAAACAGTGAATGTGTATTCATGTCAGCCTATAGCGTTGCTGGCCTCTCCCAGACAGGATATTGGATCAGCCCACGTAGATGCATAAAATCTATATTCAACTTTTAGGCAGCACCCTATGGTCTTGGAAATAAAAGCAGTGTGGCAAATTATCTGTGTAACATTTTGCTCTGCTCTCCCATTTTATTTGATGCTTAAAGCTACAGTATGTAACTTTTTCAAGTATTTCATTTGTAGAAATCTGCTCCAAAACTTGTCTTAATGAGGAGAGGTGCTGTTGAAGCCTCCTGTGACCCAGACTCACTGAATAGCACTGGCAGCAGTGCAGAGATATTATCTTCTAAAAGGTTTTAAGTGGGACTGACCTCTTTAACCAATCAGAGATTTTCAACTATTTCTGCTTGATCAGTAAGTTTTGCTGCATTTTCATTTCTTATAATTTCATAACAAATATCTGAAGAGCTGGGCAGAGCGTGACAGAGTGTAGCAGACTGTAGTGGAGCATAGTGGAGCAGGGAGAGGGAGCACTGGGTGGAGCAAAGTGGATTGAGTTGGAGTTTCATGCTAGTGCACACTGTAGCTTTAAGTGAAGTGTGGTAGTGTCACTTCAAAATACAATCCCTCTGCACTGATTCCACAGACATTCTCCCAGCAGCTATCAACAAAATTTGTGAATTGGTTTTATTGTTTCTGTTTGATGATATTCCTGAAAAAAAAAAGCATTCGTTTATGTTTATGTAAAGTTTATGCTTCGTACACATAGGCTCAAGATGTTTAAGCATGTTTTTTCCTTTCCAATGCCACTTCATATTCAAATATACAATAGAATCATTGCCTTTGACTGACCTGTGCACACCTGTCAGTAGCCAGTGCTGCTATGAGGCCATTAAATCAGGAGAAGCAACATGCTGAGTTAGACGAGGGACTCAGTGAAGATATCATTCCTGGCTGCAGCTGTGGATAAGTAAATTATTTTTTAAGGGATCGTCAGGCAGTAGCGCCTGTCCCAGTGCTCTGCTCAGCACTGGATGGCGGTAGAAGTTCACTTTGAATGGTTCTAACCTTTCTGAGCTCTTCTTTCAGTGCTGCATCTTCCTGTAATCTGCTGACCGTTCATCTCAAACCTTTCCGTTTTTGCTTACAAGAGGCTCTCCACACTACAACTCCCTGTCTGCGTGAGCTCCCTTCAGGCCAGTTTCTGAGACATGGGGAAAGAGAACACATGCTTGCTCAGACAGGGTTTGGAGCATGAGCTGATTTATGAAGCTAAGGCATATGGCATTTCCACATGCTGTTTATGGAGCCGTGTCTCACAATACATGTGCAACTTATATTATTTTGGGATATTAGGTTCCAGATGGACTTTGTGAAAGCACAATGCAATTTCATTACATGCTCAAAAGAAACTTTGCTGTGAAATGATTTGGCTCTGTTGTGATTGACTGTTAACATGACTAAGGGTTTGTTCTGTGCATCCTGCTTTTAATGAAATACTGGACATATTTAAACGATGCTAGATGAATAAAGAATCTATGAATTCTCCCAGCATGCCAGCCAAACCAAGTCAAAAGGCATCACCTACACTGCACAGCCTGCGTCAGTCTTAGTGCCTGTGGTTTGTCAGAACAGCCTTACTTGCAGGTTGGAAATGTAAACTTTTATATTGAACCTTCACATTTTTCAAATACTGTAGGTTGCTTCATTGTCTTTCCTGTGATTCCCTGTGTTAGGCGTTCTTGGTTGTGTTGATCAGCGGTGGACAAATAGGCTGTAGCAACATACTGTAAAACGAAAATAGGAAGGACTGTCTGAAAAAAAAAATCAGCTGCAATGTTGTGTCTCACAACATATCTAGGTGTTTAGAAGTCTCATATTCAAATGTAAGGCCTGTTTAGGAAGAGATACAGTAGCATCTCTGTGAACCAACAAACATGTTAACCTTCCTGAGCTGAAATATCCTATCTTGTACAGTAGAATTGGAAGATTTCCAACTCAAACTGGCCTTCCTGGGTCATTTTGACTCAGCTCTACCTGAAACAACATCCCCGCACAAGGCAGCACTTTACTCACTTCAGCAAAATTGCAAAGAATTTGGAATAGAAGACAAAATAACTAAAACGTAAGAGATAAGTTCACCCAAGGTTTCTTGACCTGTACCCTCTTTTTTTTCCTTGGGGCAGAAAAAATATGTTTTATTGATCTATTTTTAATTCATTAAAAAACTAGAGTGACTTATGAAAGTGTTTCAGGATTGTACCCAACAGCAGGTTTTTCCCATTAGTCTGGAATAACAGAGTTGCAGCAGCTTAGGTTAAATCCCATTTGGTAGTGACTCATATATGCGAACGTATGCTCTCTCATTGTTGCTCTACCGGGCTAGATATCTAATCGACACATTCACACATTATGAACAGAAGCTGCCTGCTTCAATTATATTTGAATGAATTTGAATGAAAGCACTGCTGTTGTTATAGTTATGGCCTGAGAGAAAAGGTGTTGTCAGCACACTGGCAGCCTGCCGCCTAATTTGTGTTGTTGAGACACAAATCTTTTCCATTCTTTCCACTTTTACTATATGTGAAGACTGTGCTGTGGAATTAAAACTGTTTTCATTCACAGGGGACTCATATTATTTGTCTGTGCGTTTTTATCAGGTAATTTATTAGACTTCATTTCAGGCCTGTGAGCTGTTCAAACAAGTCATCAGTCTGAATCAGTAAGGTAGTAATATAAGGTCATATTTATTGTTCACATTCTGTCATTAGTAGTTTAGCTAAAAATCATAAAGCGGTTTTGATAGAAATCATAAAAGCTTCCACAGGTCTCTATTTGCCTACTACTGACTACAGCCATGCTAACGCACTGAGACACAGCTAAATGCGAACAAAACACTCACAATGACAATGCTAAAACGCTGATGTTCAGTAAGAAGTAATGATGTTTCATTCACCATCCTAGATTTGAATTTATTATTAGCACTAATCAAATTACAACTGAGTCTGGCTGGAATGTCAGCTTTGCAGCCATTCAGTTTAAAACCAAGTTATGGGATAAAATTATAACTTAATGATGACACTAGATGAGAAGTCAAGGATTCATCAGAGTCACCGGACCTGATCCTCCAAGGACCATGAAAGTCATGTCACTCCATCTGGTGCTTGCTGGGATATTTCAGTTGGAGCTGTAGTGACCAACATCACCATCCCTGGAACCACGCCGCTGGTGCAGCTAAAAACGGCGCCCAACACATAATTAACTGTTTGTATTTATAACATGTTTTTCTAGTATTATCATGCCTTGCAGCTGCTTTGTTACAGCCTGATATCCTTGGCATAAGTCTCTGTTTGCCTTAGCCACATAAATCAGTAGGTTACTGCCAAAGGGGCTGCCTGTTAATGATACAGTCTCTTAATTAGATAAAGCCTCTACTCCCAATTTGCCATCTGCCTAAGCAACGGATGAAGCACATACTTGGAGACGCAGAGCCAAAGCTAAGTTGGACTAGACACAGCCAGTACCAGGCAGGTTATGTTTGTCTGGATCTTCCTCTACTCAACAGTAGCTGACACATGAACAGACTAGCAGCATGTTGTTCCGCCTGAACACATGATACTTGAAGTTGCCAGTTTTATAATTTACTTGTTTTTGCATCACTTTGGATGCAACATTTTGTTTTGACTAAGGAAGCAGTAGTGCAATAGTTAGGGCTAAAAATGCAATAATGAGCAGGATTTGCTTCTAAAACTGTGACTTTTTAGTTTAGAGTTCATGTTGATGCTGAAGACAAATTTTGTTTCAGAAGCATATTATACCAAAGGCACTCCTGCACTTCTGCATTGTAGTGTAATGCCCCCAGAACCATAAACAATTGCCCTAGCTCGCTGTTTATGTACATTAAAGTCAGCTCTGGATGAAAACATACAGTAAATGTCTGTAGGGGAGAGAAGTAGATTCAGACAGATGTGCTGAGTCCTGTGGTTGGCAAATTCTCAAACCTGTAGTCGACATTAAAAAAGTCTATTTGTAGTTCCTGAGGAAAACACAGAGGGAAAATGGTATGGCAATCTCTCTTTCTCTCTCTTTCTAACACACACACACACACACACACACACACACACACTGTGTTTTCATGCCTTGTGGGGGTTCTACATCCACTTACATTCATTTAAACTTATCCTAACCTTAAGCATAACCACTACTTGCCTAACCCTAACACCTAACCTTAAGCCATATTGCATTCAGTGGCCAAGTCCCCACAATGTGAGTGTGTTAACATGTTTCCATCCATCCCCTTAATGTAAGTAATACAAAGGCACACACGTACACACTTACACAAAACAGGAAATGAACTTGACTACATTAAGTCCATTTGTTTGTAGAAGAAGTACAACCTGCTCATTCATCATTCTGTCTCACAAGTTCCTCTGTGAGATTCACTCGCACCTCTTTCTTCAGCAGCACTTCATTTACCTTTTATGAACACACTGCATATTTGTTTGGAGCATACGCTTGGTTCCCCATTTCTTCCAAGAACTCTCCTCACTCTGAGAAGATTGAGTGTTGTGGCGCCATTCTGCTGCACTGACTGCAGCGTTTGGAGTCTGGTGGTATGACCTGTGATAGTGCTGAAAGGCCAATTTCTGCCTGCTTAATCAATCTCTTGTACGTTTTCTTTTGAACTTAATTGACAGATTTTCCCTAGACGGCTAATTCTGGGAGGGTGAAGTGGGTGCAGTTTCACACTGCTCTTCAGTGGTTCTCATGAATCGCGATCTATTGATCATACTGCTGCATGGGGAAGCCAAATCTGGGCCAGCTGCCTTGTCAGCAGTCTTTCTGTTGCCTCATACAGTGGAAGGAAAAACACTGAAGAGAACACAAGCAAGAAACAATAAGAGAAACATCAACAGGAATTTTACTCTGAATTGTTGTCTTAACTTGTGTATCTTGATGTGCAAATGTAGCAACATTTTGATCACAGGACTGTAGACTCCAGGGTGTATATTAATTAGTTATGTGTTGATTAACTGATGTGTTCATCAGGTATTTGTACTGTATGTCTTTGTAAATGTAAGCTGTCAGCATAAAGTAGGTGTGGGGTTTCCTGATGACTGATTGAGGCTCATGTCATGGTGCACGGCAACAAGTGTCACTAGATCCATTTAGCAAACATGCAGTTATTATTAACAGCAACTGCAGTACTGTATATCAATATAACTCCAGCAGTTAAATCATCAAATTTATCCAGTAGCACACAAAACTGTCAGCACAAGAAATGTGTGAAAATTCTGTGCAAAGGAGGCAAATGCTTGCATCATACCAGTCATTAGTTTTGCTGAGATGTGGTTTTATGTATGAGTGATGATGCTAGGGCAGCTGCGGTCACTGGAGTAAATAAACAGCTACATAAAAAGAGGGATGATATGAAAGTAGTTTGAAGAAAAAAAAAGATCAGTCATGTTTGTGTGTGTGTCTGTGTCTTTACTCCTCATGGGTACATGTATTGATGACAACATTTTTCTCAGTTAAAGTCATTAGCACTATCTCTGGAGATGTTAACTCAAATCTGCATCCTTCCTCAACAGATTAATGATGATGATGATTTATTAAGGTAACAAAAGAAACACATGTAAGATGATTTCCAACTTAAAATGTAATATTTCATTGATATTAAAATGTTACGGCAACTAGACACATTTTCTTAGAAAGCCGTGTGGTTAAACCTCTATCTTCATGCCGTAGAATGTATTAACGCATACTGTATGTGGCTGATTACTTCAAGTATTCAGATTATCAGCCTTGAAACACATAAAATTACCCTGATTCAAGCATCAAAAAATGCTTTCCTTTTAGACTCCAACCTCATACTTCTGACTTGTTTTTTTATATTGCAGTGGCACTTACCAAAACCTATCAGGAGAGAAGACATGTTTGTATTTAGCCTGGTTCCATGAAAGATGTGAGTACTGCTATGATTTATGACTGAGTCACTGGTTATAACAGGCTGTTGTGAGTCATTTTTCCAAAAACGTTTTAATTCACATACCTCATGAGTTGCAGTATAAACTTAAAAAGCTAAATAAAACACGAAGAACAAGAACAAATTCAGCGTCAAGTGTTTTGGGTATTTTCATAAAGTTTCTGTAGCTTATTAAACTTAATTAAAGATACAGGAAACTTAAAACCACACATTTGGAACTTTAAAGTTAATTGTATTGACTACCATCTTTTTAATTTCGGTTCATTTTTCCAATTTTTTATTTATAATCCCTTTTTTTTTTTTTTTTTTTTTAAAAAACTGCAGTAATTCATTTTTTGAGTACTTAGGGGCACTTTGGAAAGCTAAACACAATTTTGACATTTTACCACTTTACAAAGTTGTTGAATTTGTTAGAAAGCAGCTGTTGGTGTGAAAGCATAAACAATGCATAAACAAGTGCTAGTATAACACCATTTACATCCACCAGATACAGCACACAATGTTAGCATTTTTTTGGAGTTGTGTTTCTCACCACCTACTTGATGTAAGTCTAATATTTAATTTCCTTTTAGCTCAGTATTTGGTCTCCAAATACTGAGCTACCACCTCCTGGGGGAAATATATGGCTCTTTATGATCGATATGCTCCACTAGTTTGTTGCTAACTCTATGGCTACAACTAGTTGTCTGCTGATCTGTGCTTGACAGGAAGTGTACATTGGTTTACAGAGCATGTTTGCCACAAAATGATGGTGGTGAGAACTGTGAGACCAAGATAGTAAAAACCAAAACAAGGAGCTGAAAGTTGCTAAAATGTCCCGTAGAGCAGAGCAGCTTACAAAGTGGCCCTGTCCAATTTACACATTTTTTTCCGAACTTTCGATTCCTGATTCAAATGCTGTCTTTTGTTTTGTTTTGTTTCTTGGAAAGTTGGAGATTCCACTCTCAACTCCACTCTCACCTGGGAGAATGAGTTGATTGACAGTCATTATGCTAATTAGTGTCAACAGCAGACTTATTAACGTCGATGAGGTTCTAGACTGTTCAAGGACTATTACCAGAAAATTATGCACATTTGACAAGATTTTCCACCATTAAAATACCAAAGGCTGAATTTTTGTTGATAATAAAAAGTATATTTGTCCGCAGTAGAAATTATTAGCAAAATTAGATACAAAACAAACTAGACGTAGAAGCAACTAGTGCTATTTCCATCATCTTTTATGATTTTATTTGCATCTAAATGAAGTGCCCAGACATCTGAACTCAGCAGTGGTGGTTTTTAGCTCTTCTTTAACTTGTAAAAATGTAGCCCAGGTATGGAAACAGTGCAGGTTTTCTGTGCTTAAATGAGTTATTCTTCCTACTTCCATCCATCCATTATCTATAGCTTTTATCCAAACGAGGGTCACAGGGGAAGTGAGGTCAATCCTAGCTGACACCGGGCAAGAGGACACCCTGGACAGGTCACCAGTCTATTACAGGGCTGACACTTAGAGACAGACAACCATACACACTCACTTCTAGGGGAAATTTAGAATCACCAATTAACCTAAGCTTCATGTTTTTGGACTGTGAGAGGAAGCCAGAATACCCACACAGGCAAAGGGAGAACATGCAAACTCTGCACAAAAAGGTCCCAGGGCTCAAACCTGGAACCTCTGTACTGTGAGGCAACAGCACTAATCACTGCTCCACCATGCCACCTGCCTTCTCTGCTTAAGAAAATAAATAAATCATAGGATTTTAATCTACTTGTTAGTACAGTCACAACAGTTTTGTTTTAATGTCAGATCCTGTTTCTGTTTTGTACAGTATGACAGTAGTCAGATAGGAACTTTACTTGGACTGCCACATAGAAACAAATCCACTGCACTGTGTGCTTGACAGCAGCCTGTGTCAGAGAAAGGCAATGTGAAAGGTCTGTGGTGGCCAGTCAAATTATTTCTGCTGTCCTGATATGTTTTCTGACAGCTAAGCGGTCCTTACATGGACTACCTCCTCCACTTGCTTCTGTCCTCACCAGTCTCCACGGAAACACTCGGAAAACATGATTGATAGAAAAGTGCAGGCAGAGGGATAATGTCAGCACTTGTTACCCGGCAGAGGTCTCCATCAGTGGCTCAGTTAACAGAGGTCCTCCATCCATTGTGAAAAGACTCCAGACATCACGCAGGTCCCCAAACAAATGTCACAGGAGCCAGTCTTCCTTGTATTTCCATTGTGCCTAGCATTATGGACTTCTGCCAAGCACTGACAGACAATCGGTGAAGACAGAAAGATGTTGTGAATATAGAGGAGTTAAGCCTCAGTGGTGACATTTTGAAAATGCTTGTTTTGTTGTTGGCCTGGAGTGCTGAACAGTGGCTCGCCAGCCTTTAAAACTGCAGACATGTCAACACGGTTAACGTGTCAGGCTTATATGCTGCAGCTAAAGAAAACACATCCAGTTTCATTAGACCTGCCAAGTGGGAAAATAATTGGTAATATCAGTAAGGAACTGCTTGCTGAAACGGATGTCAAGTACTCTGGTTTCGAACGGGGTCATAAATGTAATCAGTGTTTACAGTTTTGTGGTAAAACGGTTCCTCCAGGATCCATTTTCTCTGAGTGAAGTTAACATGCCACTGGCACTTTAAAACCATGATTCACGTTTACTAGGCCTCTGGAAAGACGAGTCATTTGTCATTTATTTATCATATGACACTCATTTAAATGGATTACTTAGCTGGGCTTTAGAGTCCATTCTTTCCTGCTTCTGCTCCTCTATCCCTCATCTCTCACTCCCGGTCTTTTCTTCTGTCACCAGAGCTATACTCGTATCCATTACATGGCTCCACGCTCATGATAAATCTGTCTGTCAGCAAGACATCATAATCAAATTGTTCCAGAGGTCATTTAACATTGCAGAGGAGGGACTTCACTTTAGCCTTTGGAAGAACGGCTCAAATACAATTTATCTGTCAGAGATGAATTGCTGAATGAAACATCTACAGCGTCTTTATGACTGAAATAGCCTTGTTATGGCTAACTGTGTCACTTCATCTACTAATCTACATCACTGCTATTTAGGTGATGTTCCCTTCTCCACCCTGACTGTGATTTAAATAATAGATGAAACAGTTGCTAATGACAGATCTGGATGTGTGGCTCAATTCTTTTGCCTTTAATACTGACACCAATGTACAGTCACTGTATTAGTATATGCAATTAAGAAAAGAAAAACTGTACATTGAAACAACGCTGGTTGTATAAGCATGGGTAGAATCTTCCAATGAGATCTACTGTAGTGTTATGCATGCACTTTATCAACCACTTAGAATTAACCTAGCTCCTACTCTTGTATCAGCTCTACAATATATCTGCTATATCTAATATCATCTAACGCAAGAGCAGGCTTTCGCCCCTGGCTGGTAGTGCTCTGAAGTGTACTTAAAGTGATGGAACATACATTTGTAGTGCCTCTGTTTTAATCCAGTATGGCATCCCTGCAATACATTTGTAGCTCTTGTACTGTATAATAAGACATTGTTCAGTGTGTTGCATTGGACTGCATGATATTCATAATGTAAGAGTTTTTAATATTTTGTACACTGCCATTTACATGAGGCTACAGAATATTAGAAATGTGTATAAACACATATATGTATTGGATTTAGATTGTCACGACTTGTTAATCAGTCAATCAGCAAAACCTTAACAACAATTATAATAATATAGTAAATGTCAAAAGAATATTACTAAACATTTATTGAATCTAGCTTCTTAAATGTGATAAATTGATAAATGTGAACTGTTGATCTGTGAGTAAAAAAAAGTAATTGGACACCATGGCTCTCTGAAATTATTTTATAATTACAGGTACCAATTCAAAAAAGAAAAGATAAAGAAAATGTGAATTTTTATTAAAACTGTTATGATAATCATCATAATCACTTCATTTGACCAAGTACAGGTATGTTATACACACAAGGAACAAATCCCTCACACACACCCAGGGGTTTAGTAATTGCCTATATTAATACAGTTGCTGTACACTGGTAAAAGAACCTCGCCACACATCCAGATCTGTGTCACAGGGGTCAGCCGCAGCCA
>NW_018127898.1:7028351-7031845 GCF_001952655.1 Monopterus albus | reverse complement strand
CAGCAGCAGCCAAGGATGCTTAAGAACCTCCAGCCGGGAAACAACCAAGTTACCCCGGTGCCACAACTGGCTCAAAGGCACTGCTGGGATTTGAACCCAGGATCTGCTATTTACCCACTAATCCACAGCGCCTTAATCAGAGGTAGGCGGTACCTCTGCAGCTCCCTCTGTGCTATTGACCTTTTCCTGTGTTTCACACTTTTCCAAGGCTCCCCTTACATTGGACAGGACTGGGATCAGTCACTGGGTGATTGGTGGTGATCAGCTGACAGCCCCTGTGCAGACTAGGGTGACAGCTGACATGTACTTTTTCCAGCACTGTCACTAGAGGAAGGATCATTATATCCATAACAGTACAAGTATATAAGACCTGTGTGTTGGTGGAAAGGTCTAGGCTCGTCCTGATTGCCTAAGCACGTAAACGGAGTGAGCAGATGTGCAGAGTTTGTTATGCTGCCAATCCTGTTTGAATTTTTACCAGAAAAGGTGCATATATACCCTTATAGTAGGTTTTCAAACTGTCTTTATTTAAGAAGCTAACATTAGTCTTGTGCTTGTGTGATACATTCACTGTGGCAGGGATCAAGCCTAATTATGGGCTTCAGCTAGAGATTTCCTCTCTTGTCCCTTTCCTTAGTGCTGAAAATTACAAATTAAAAGCTCACTAATCAGGAAGCTGTGCAGTGCCAAGAGCGTCCAAAGTAATGAAAATGTAACTACAGGAGCCATCAGGGCTTTCAATCCCATCTTCAACCACAGACATTCTCATTTATCTGTGCAGACCATCAGGACTTCACCGGCAGCTTGTGTTGTATGAGGTTGTTGTTAAATAAATTACCGTTGTGGTTCCACAGTTAATCTCAAAAGTTCACCTGATGATTATTGTATTTGGCTTTTGAAATTAACAATTAGATGGTTCTGAATTTAATTAGCTCAGAGTATTTAATCTCTAGCTCTAATTAAGTGTTGATTTTTTTCCAGTATCTTTTCCAGGATTTTTCATTTTCATAAAGTCTGCTTGTAACAATCTTATACAAGTACACATATGTACGTACGCATTGAGAGCCGCTGTACCAGAGTCAAACTCCTTGTGTGTCCAACACAACTGGCCAATAAAGCTGATTCTGATTCTGATTCTGATACATGATGCTACTTTGGCTGAGCTATTGTTACAGAACAGTCCAGCTTACATTTTAGCTTTAAATTTAAGTTTAAAATTACATTTTAACTTTAAATTCCTTTTACTACAGGTCCCCTATTATTGCTTTGCTGGAGTCATTTTCCCACTGTAAAATGTTGGTTGACCACATTAACACTGTTAAAAACACAGACTTAGTGCATGTACTTGTTGGTAATCACTGTTTATTTAATCTGTGCTGTAAGACAGTTCTATCTAACCTCAAAACAAAAGTGTAAATTTCCAATGAGGGCACTGTGAGTGGGGGTTACTGCAGAAACAGTTTTCCTCTCATCAAGGCCTATGTCACACTTGTTTCTGAAGTGAAATAAACATTTACAAATAAATAATTGATTTTATCTGTATTATTTGGGAGGAAGAAATGGGGAAATATGCATGTTTTGGGTTCTTCAAAGACATACCTAATGCATAAGTAATGATTTCCACTTTCAAGTGTATAGTACCACCTTTGCCTCAGGTGTTTCATTTCTCTGTGTTTGTATCCCCCTTTCGATTCTCTGCAAACACAAATCAGAATAAAATGAGGAGAGGAATATGCGAAAATTCACATCAAAGACATGATCGTATGACACATTGAGAATCAAATGGAACTGAGGTATTTCTGCTCATTAAAATGTTGCGGACTTCTCATTTCTGGCAGACTCTTCTGCACAGCCATTGGTCCAATACAGTGACAATGGTGCCAGTAACTCAGGTAATGTGGAGTTATTCTACTGCAGTGACAACTTGTGATGACCCAAAAGCTGTCAACGCTCTTATGACCTGGAAGTGGGTCAGCAGGTATGGAGCCATGATGGCGGAAATGTAATTCTGTTGAGGAGATTAGATTCAGGTTGCTTGGCCCTTTGGCAAAGCGTAGCTCCTGGCGTTACACATCTGTTTGGTCATTAATTGGCTCCAGTGGTTCAGGAATAGTTCCTGGAACAGAGCATGACTGGGAAAAAACAGAATAATAATAAATCAAGTGCGGTCCTCTCCTAATCGATGTTATCCTAAGGTCAAACTCTAAGGTAGAGGAAGCAATCAAGAAAACAATGGCAGGTACAAGAGTGATTTTGTGGGACAGAAGCTTTGCAGATGGGAGGAGGGCTATTAGAGAGAGAAGAGGGCCATCTGCGACCAAGCTGGCAACAGTAAATCTAAAGTCTGTGAGCTGAATGTACTGTAGCTGCAAATTTATACATATCCCAGCAAGCATTTTGTGACATTTTTAAGACCGGTGTGACATAAAAGCTTTGATACCGTGTGGCTAACAGAACCGATTCTCGACTTTATCTAACATTAAAAAATGTTCTGTACTAAAACAGAGAAGTAGACAGAGAAAACATATCAGATAAAACACTCTCGCCTTTCTGGTGTTTTCTGTGTTGTCTTTTCTCTTGGAAAAACTGAGTTTTAAAAAACACAACTTTTTAATGCATCAAAAAGACTCAGTAATGTAGAACAGAAGGAAGCGTGGTACTGTATGCACCCAACACCTGAGTTACATTAATCATTTACTGGCTGGTTTGGAACTAATTATTGGAGTGAAAGAAAATATTATTTTGGACAATAAATATATAAAATCCATTATAATGGGGAAGCAACTAAGACCCTAAGACAACTGATGGATGATTTTATCTTGATCTTAATGCTGTTTGGAAAGTACATAACCTGACATCTACCGTATTTAGCCTTTTAAAAATAGGCGTAAGACTTAATCAAAGGTTCACTGTATATTAATGTCTTTACCACTTAGTATGTTCAGTGTCAGAAATGTTAATTACCACCACCATAGTTATACATGCTGGTTACATTTTCCAGGTCTACATGTGAAAGAAAACAAATGTGATCTCATCCTTTTATCTGCTTTGTTCAGGTTTCAGGTTAAAAAAGGGGCTTATGGTAAGGTTAGGGTAAGCCTCAAGGTTAGGCCTGTTAGGCATGATAAGAGGCTTGGAAATCAATGAAGAGCACCCCACAAGCATAGCATGATAACTGTTGTTGTTGCTGTTGTTGTTGTGTGTGTGTTTGTATCTTTAAAAAGACTTTTGGAAGAATGCTGTTGATTGGACAGTGCTTGTCAACACTGAGCAGCTGCATTGACTTCTGTCCAGGATTGGCCTTTGTCCATTGGAAGGGTGTTGAGATCCACTTGGTCGATTATTTAGCTTACCCAATGAGGTGCACGTCTTGCCAGCATGAGCGCTCAAGCAAAATTTTTATGTGCTGAATGCCTTTGATAGTGGAGGAAACCTGTACACTGTCAATCACGTGCCCACTTTATGAGCCATGTTTGTGTCCCTAAACCTTTATC
>NW_018127898.1:7024975-7026046 GCF_001952655.1 Monopterus albus | reverse complement strand
CTTCACAGGCCATCAGACCACTTCTGAACTTCAGTAGAGGTACCACGCTGGTGAGCAAGAGAGATTAACTCGACAAAACACTAGTTAAACAACATCTATTCAGTGAAATACTTCGGTATTCACGTGAAAAGCGATTCTTCCAGTAAAAACTGGCAAGTTCTACCTGTAAAGCCAACATACAGACAGCTCCCACCAACAAGATCATGAACTGCGAAGCCCTTCACGAGGAAATTAGGAGGCTCCAGGGGATGCTGAGCAGGGGCACAGCGAGTTTTATCTGTGAACAGAACTGGAGGATCCAACTTAGCCAAGAGCTAAGTGACACGAAGGAACAGCTGGCTTACCACAAAGCCAAGACTGAATCCTTCATCAAGCAGCAGGTGGAAAGTCTTCACAGTGAGCCTGAGACGGAAGGCAACACGGTGGAGCACGATCCCCAGCTGATCGACGCCCTGAAGGCGGAGATCGACGGTCTAAAGGTGGAGAAAGCCACCCTGAAGGCGGAGAAAGACACCCTTCAGCGTGAGCTAGACACTGAAAAGCTCACTCATGCGGACAGGACGGAGCAAGATCTCAAGCTGATTGAGACTTTAAGGACTGAGAAAGACAGCCTTAGTCAAAAGATGGCAGAGGAGATGATGAAGATGCAGAAAGAAATGGATAGAAAGGTCATGCTCTATGAGGCAATACTGGCGCCACTGAGAACCATGCTCGACATGCAGGTCTCACTCAACAACCAGCTCTTAGTTAAGCTCAATGCTAAGAAAGTCACCAGCTGTGAGGAGCATGATGACCCTGAGGAGCATGAGGATGGACAATGTGAGGACCAGGACTCTCTCCCTGGTGCCTTACACCATGAACTGACAGAGGATGCTGTGGTTCCTGAACAGATCGCCACAGGGACAACTAAACAAAAGTCTCGGTGGAAAAGATTTCGTCACTTTCTGGGGTTGCGGAAACCACAGAAGTGGAAGAAATGAACCCAGCTTCTCGTAACAGCAGATATTTAAAGCTGATTTATGGCCAGTCTCACTGAGACCCTTGTGAGGTTGCAAAAGTTAAGCTTTGTTA
>NW_018127898.1:7016173-7023846 GCF_001952655.1 Monopterus albus | reverse complement strand
ATATATATATATATGTATAATTTATTTATATAACTATTATTAAATGGGACCAAGAGGACAATAGCAGCAATGTCTGCGTGTCACTACCCATGGACAGTGGCTCATCGCAGTGGATTCAGACCTCTCCAGGAAACAGTGCATGGCACAAAATAGTTGCAATACACAATGTGTTGCACATTTTCAACATTTAACATTTTTAACATAGTATATTAGCTCGTACCTTCTCAGTTAGGATAGAAGAATAATAGCATATTAGTAGCAGTGAAGAAGAGAGAATAACACAGTCCACTGAGATCTGGGTAATTCAGTCCATTTAATCCAGACGCCGCTGGCTGGAGAACAAAGGTTTTTGGGTAGCTGTGAGACAGCATGAA
The DNA here is from genome assembly GCF_001952655.1 of Monopterus albus. Taxonomy (NCBI): domain Eukaryota; kingdom Metazoa; phylum Chordata; class Actinopteri; order Synbranchiformes; family Synbranchidae; genus Monopterus; species Monopterus albus. The sequence continues at coordinate 7,023,472 of NW_018127898.1, read as the reverse complement.
CAGTGCAAGACGTCCGGGGTGACGACCCACAACCGATATTCCAGCTCTAGACCTAATGAGGCCTGGTTCACTGGTGTCTTATCCTTATTGCTTTTGGTTATAATGAGGGTCAGGCTGTTGGGCCATTCAGCTGATCGCCCTTGTTAGGAATCAAGAGAGGGAGAGACATAGCAAGAAGAAAAGTAGTTTGTTCACACAAAAGGGGGTTTTCGTTTTCCTACTTGTGGTTATGTTTTTTTTTCTTTTCTTTTTTGTACAGTATGGATATAGGATACCCTGAATGTGTCTTAGAAATTCTTTTTGATTTTGTTTTGTATCAGCATTTAACGGAGGGAAACAAGACACTTTTACACTTGGTTTCACACAAATACTAGTACATGTGCACACACACACACACACCCACCCACACACAGAAATGTCTGTTTTCTATTTCCAGCTCAGACTTTCTTACCCTATAGCGTTAGACTGAACTGGATAAAAGAAGAAGCAGTAAAGAACCTGTGAAGAGACCTCTGCTATTAAAAGGTCCCTCATGGCTGAAACATAAAAATACACATATGACAATATTAAACTACTGTGCTGAACACCACACATCACCCTGCTCTGCTGCATAGTTTGATGAGGTCAGTGGGAACTAAGTGGGCCAAATTACTGGTGGATTATGATGATGTATGAAAGCACCTTAAGCTGGAAGATGATCAGAGCAAAGCAGGATTCAATGATCATGACAGCTGAAGAAAACACTCATGACATGAAAACCGACACACTTTTGTTAACAAGAGCAACAACAATACTACTACTACTACTACTAATAGCTTAGTGACTGGTTCAAGTCATCACACAGTAGTTACCAACAACTGAACTAATGTTTTATATAGACTTCTAATACACATGTTTTCTTCAAAGTGAAAATATATTTTTTAAAATGAAAATAATTCAATATATGATGACCTTGATGGCTGACTTTTAAATGCTCTCCATCACAGACACATTCACACCTCTGACTGTATATTAGCCATGCATCAACTCCGGCTCTACCTCTGTACTCTGACGTCTCAGCCCACACATCCCCAGACCTCCTCTGAAAGCTTTTATCAATGTCACTTGATCCTGAGGAAGGTGGAAGTAGCAGCAGAGCAGAGGGACTTTGTGGTTTTGAAAAGAAGGGGGACTGATGACCTCACTTTGAAAACCTAAGATCAAAACAAACTCCTCACTGGGCTAAATACACACCCATTGTATTACTGCGTGCACTGTACAGCATGTACAGAAATAGAGCATTCAGCGCTATTGGCTTTGGTCAGGCTGAAATGCAAAAAACCTCCAAACGTAGATATTCTTAGGAATAGCTTTGTGTACAAGGAGCACAAGGAGGAACATATGCCTTAGAGAGGTAGTATAAAGAGGATAGAAGTTGGAGCTGCTTCCCCTTCAAATTACAAAAGCCCTCTAAGTACACACTGTGGCACAGTCGACTGGAGAGTAATTCTGCTTCGTTTCCATTTAGGAGGAAAGGCAAGGGCATATGGTTAGGCAGCTGGCTGCCTTCACTAATGTGTGGAGGTGGCATGGAGCACAGGGTGACAGGGTGAATTTAGGAAAGACTGTTCTGGATCTTTGTCATGATGGGGTAATTGCACTTTAATTACAGTGTATAAATAGTTAAATGTCTCATTAACTACTGAAATATCCATCCTCTACTTTTTTAAACCTGCACTACCGGATTTTGTTTTTTCACCACTGTGTGACACATGCATGCATGTTATCACTTTATAAATATGGTGGTGTGTTGCTTATGTATTCATTCAGCAAATGCACAGCAGCCTTCATTTAGAGCTGTGTTTTGGCTCTAAGTCCATTATTCAGTCACCTTCCAAATAAAGTTGGTTACAAATAAACAAGAGGGTGGTTAGTACGAATGCTGTCCTCTGTCTCACACCAGAGGAAGTAGTGGGACATTTTTTCATAAATCGTGTCATCTCTTGTTATGAGATTGTGTTGCTTTGTTTTCTGTGGCATTAGTTTGTTGTTGTTGTTGTTGTTTTTTTTTTATAAGTCCCTGGTCAAAAATTTTATGAAGGGGAAATAAAACGGTAATTTGCGCTGTTTTGTATACAACCCCCAAAAGGTCAGGGTGGGAACCATTTTTATAATTCCTCAGTGTGGGTACATATTGCACTGTAATGCAAAAGTCACCCACATTACTTCTGGGAGGCTCATTTATAAAGATTATAAGTGATCTTTTTATAATTGGAGTTTGGATTAAATTGCATTTCAAGCACTCCAGCAAACCAGTGGTACAGAATACAAATGCAGTTTATTGATGATCTTATTTGTTATTTTTCTACTGTACATGCTTCTTTCTACACATTTCTGTATAAAGGTTATGTATTTATTTTATTTATTGAAGTTAGCCGTCAATGCTCAGCACATTCAAAACACATACACAATTTATGTCACAATTTCCACTGAAGAGAACTCAAAGAAAGCTAAACTATTTCAGGAATGCTAGGACTGGTGCGTGGATTGTCTCTTGGTATTGTTTGACCTGTGGGCTGTCTTATTGATCAAGTTTTCATTTAGTTGTGGGTATGTGAGTGAGGAAAGGGGAACAGGTTTTATTTGTTCATATAAAACCGAGCTAAAGATTTCTGAGCAGCCATCATCTTTTGTGCAGGAGAAAGTGTAATTTTGACGAACACACACATGTAAGGGGGTGCAGAGGGCTGGTGGGGAGAGTTACTGTAAATTTAAAACTTTTTTAAAAGAGCTAGAATTACCTCTTTACAGTTGCATGCCTCTGACAACCAGTCAAATTCATGAGTATGGGACAGAAGTGAGGTCACTCACCTTGACCTTTGACCACCAAAATCTAATCAGGTTATCCTTGAACAGTGTTTCCCACAGAGTAAGACTCTACCTGTGGCAGTCTTTTTTTTTATTAAATAATGCAATGCTGTAGCATCTCTGTGCTGTTGTGCTGTACATCTGACCTGTCCCTTCTGCACTAGCACAGCAGCAGCATGTTGGCTGCTGCCCTCCTCCTACACTTCTCTCTTCCTGACCTTCTCTTGCTGCCTCAGCAATGCTAGTAAACACATCAATTGGATCGCTAATCACACTGATCAGCTTTCCCATGCATGGAGGGACTGAGCTAATCCATGCACTACGCATGGCACTGCACTGAAACAAGATGTAACCTATTTTAAATCAATATGTGGCGGCCGATGTTGACATTGTAATCACCTTTATTTGCCCTAGTATGTTACACACAAGGAATTAGTTTCTGGTACAGAACCGATGCAGCCATCTACAGCACCAACTCAACTGATGGCTCCAACCATCACGGGCAACTTGGAGGTTCAGTGTCTTGCCCAAGGACACTTCAACAAGTGGACTGCAGGCACCAAGATTCAAATCTGTAAACCTCCGGTTGGGAGACAACTGCGCTACCCACTGAACGACAGTCGCCCCACCACAAAATAGTGGGGACTTGTGCCAAATTTGAAGAAATTCCCTTAAGGTTCTTGAGATAGTGAGCTCACAACAATGGGATGGCTGTGAGTTCACAGTGACCTTTGACCTATGTTCACCAAAACCTGATCAGTTCATATGTGAGTCTAAGTGGACATGTGCCAAATTTGAATAAATTCCCTAAAGGTGTTCCTGAGATATCACAGATGTACAGACCCAAAGACATAATGCCTCTGCCCGTGGCTATTGCCAGTGCAGACGCATAAAAACTAAAAGATCTTTTTAACTATGCACACTGTTCAAAAATATAATACATCTTTTTACAGTATATGAACGCATGTCCAAAGAAGAACTAATCTTCTATTCAAAACCCCAGATTAACTGCAAACCATCCAGGTCCTGACTGGTCCTATAAAACCTGAAGTCCACTAATAATCTGGACTTTGACATTTTCACAAAGGCAACTTTCACATCAAGTAAGCTGACATTTGTACTCCTTCTGTTGAATACTCCAATAAAAGCCTGCTTTATAAAACCTCTTTAAATATGTAAAATAAATAAATAAATAAAAACTCCAATAAAACAAGCAACACAGTCAGACAAGTGCACTCTAAAAACCAGTGAAACATGGTCTCCCTCTGAGAGAGAGAGAGACAGAGCGTGGCCTGAGAACAGAGTGAATCATGGAAGCAGAGTGGAGGTAGCAGCCTGAGGCCAGTGCATCCTGATGGCTTCTCTTTAATGCAGGGAAATGAAATAGGAGAAGTGATGGAGGGGAGATGCCACTCGTCAGGCCCAGCCCCACCATCTTCTTATCACCAACAGCAGCCTGTGGCTGGAGGGCCCCACACAGATGAGAACTGTGGTGGTGCTGAGACCACAGGGTATCCACAAAAAGCACGCTGAGGATATGAATGATTTATGACAGGGCTGAGTTAACTTGATTCAAAACAGACCCAAACTGCTGCAAACCAAGGTCCTGTAAGGTTAAAAGTTTTGGCTAGCTAGTTTAAGGTAGTGTACGGCTAGTGTTTCAGATAGGTAAAAGGTTAATTGCTGTTCTAGTAGTCTCTGGGGCGGGCTGTTGTGTACTGCAAATGAACTGTATTCCAAGAAAACCATACTGTAATCCTACCTCTCCTTCTCTTCTCAATGCAGACCATACCGGTGTGGGAGGATATTACAACTGGCACTGCATAGTGAGCTGACCAATTTCAAAACACATCTGTTCAATTATACCTTAGAACCTAGAGATAATTAACTCTCTTCCCTCTGGCTTCTGCTGAATTACTATTGATTCTAGCAACTTAGGAATCAGCTTAAGCTCTTCTGTGGAGGAGTTTGTATGCGGAGAGATTATGAAATCGCCAACTCCTCATTTGTGTTTTTCCAGCTTTTAAAGCTTAATGTGTACATAAAACATAGACGGCTTTATGAAGAGACGGTGGAGCGAAATAAAAGATGAATGGGAGGAGTTTAATGGAGCTCTATTCAATAGAGTATCTTGTATCACAGAGGTAGGTTGATAGAGCTTGTGATTTAAACAATGAAGAAACAGTACCTCACATTGTATTGTACACATTTATATCTTAACAAAGAACCTGCCTGTTATGCACAGGTTAAAGCAGCCTGAAAGCCATTGCCTTTGTGATGACAGAAATGCATTTCCCCTGGACTAGTTGCCATAGCAGCCTTCCTTCAGTGACTCAAATAATGGCTAAGTTCAAAACACGGTGCTGGTGAGGGAATGCATCTTCACATTGTGGAGATAAGTGAATTTAACAGTATGGTATCTGCTTCAAAGAGAGTGGAATTTTCAAAGACAGGTTGTTGAGACCGAGCACGAGCGGCATCCCTTTGAAAACGTCTCACGAAGCCGACATTAATGCTAAAAATCACAGATTCACACGGATACAGTGTGTTCAGCTTGATTTACTTTTAGTGTGCAGCCAATCCAATGGCAGAATATTTGATTTGGTCACACTGACGTGTCCTCTTCAGCTGCTGCACTAGTGCAGGATATTCTTAAAAGTAATTCTAAAAAAACACGTGTCCTTTACAGAAGAAGATCACCACACAGTGATGCAGCCAGTGATGACGCTCTCAGTGGTGCCCTGGTAGAAAGATTGCATGATGAGGGGTGGGACACTGGCTTGCCATTTGTGGAGGAAGTAGAGGCGTGATTGAGCTTTCTTGGCCAGTGATGTAGTGTTGTTGGTCCAGGAGACGTCCTCAGAGATGTGCACCCCCAGGAAGTAATGAGAATATTCTTTACTAACATTTTATTGAGTTAATGCAAGACTGGAGACAAGGTAAGCAGTAAAAGAAATGCTGCATTGTTACTTCAACATGCAATGATACATTTCTAACTTTGTCACTTTGTCAAGTGTCAAAGTCACTGCAGCAAAAGCACATTCGTTTATTTCTGTCAAGACCCAGAATTTGTACAGTTCATTACTGTAAGATGCCTGATTGAAAAACTAAATCATGACAGAGGTTTTTAACTCTGGAGTGTCTTCATGCTACACAGTTGTTCTGCATTCTAGGTCTACACAAAAACAATTTGCCCTTCCTCAAAATTAAATGTGTCCAGTTCTCACGGATATGCTTATTTCATTTACTGCATATGAGATTATGGGCCAACAGAATGACCCTGAAAATATCCATAGCAAATCCACTTCTTGATGCATGCATAATGTGTGTATTACTCATGAAGACAATCTGTGAATGGCACTTTACTGTGTTATTCAATGAGAATGACTAAGATTATTTGAATGAACATATTTCCCCTATTTGCAATATGTTTCTTCTTTTGTATTGTGCGTGCTGCTGTGAGTTTCATCATCTGGCTGGAAGCAATACATCATGGGGTTGTTGTGGTTTGGTGACTACATTCAATAAGTTTCAGCAAAGTTTCTACATAATATCAATATGCTATTGAAATCCAGTAAAGTCAGCCTTGTTTGTTTAGATTGACTGACTTTAGCAGCTGCTATCTATTTTAGTGGTTAGGGGCTGGTTTTCAACAATTAACTACTTCATACTTGCAAAATAATGTTTATTAATTGTATATTTTGAATACTGTATATAGGAAGCAACCAAGTCCAAGTATAGTGAATTTCACAACATTTTACAGGTTACCATAATAAAACCCTTAGAAGGAGAAGGGACATCAATAAGGCATTTTATGTTTTTACTCTCAACACCCTGTCATCTAAAGGTTTAAATTTTGATTTAGATTTGAAACCATTTTGTAATACGGTCAAATTCATTATACAATTAATGTACAGTATTGGCATTTAAAAAAAGATTTTGAATGAGATCACTGACTTGAGCATTATAAGATTTTTTATATATACGTACATATACACACATACAGTATATATGGATATATATATATGTGTATATATATAAAAGTTCCCCACTCGCCCCACTTTGGGGTGGTCTTATTCCTTCCCTCAAGCTTGGGTCCTCTACCAGAGGCCTGGGAGCTTGAGGGTCCTGCACATTATATATACACTATATTGCCAAAAGTATTTGCTCGCCTGCCTTCACATACACATGAACTTGAGCAACAACCGATTCTTAATCCATAGGGTTTAATATGATGTTGGCCCACCCTTTGCAGCTATAACAGCTTCAACTCTTCTGGGAAGGCTGTCCACAAAGTTTAGGAGTGTGTTAATGGGAATTTTTCACCATTCTTCCAGAAGCGCATTTGTGAGGTCGGAGACTGATGTTGGACGAGAAGGCCTGGATCACAGTCTCCGCTCTAATTCATCCCAAAGGTGTTCTATCGGGTTGAGGTCAGGACTCTGTGCAGGC
>NW_018127898.1:7002134-7015842 GCF_001952655.1 Monopterus albus | reverse complement strand
GGAGGTTTCTTCCGTTAAAGGGAGTTTTTCCTCCCCACTGTCGCCAAGTGCTTGCTCAAGGGGGATTTGTTGGGTTTTCCCTATGTAATAATATTGATAACAGTAAGGTCTAGACCTTACTTTGTAAAGTGTCCTGAGATGACTTTTGTTGTGATTTGGCGCTATACAAATAAAATTTGATTTGATTTGATTTGATTTGATGAAATTGTCCAAAATGTCTTGGTATGCTGAGGCATTAAGAGTTCCTTTCACTGAAACTAAGGGGCCAAGCCCAGGCCCTGCAAAACAACCCCACATCATAATTCCCCCTCCACCAAACCTTACACTTGGCACAATACAGTCAGACAAGTACTGTTCTCCTGGCAACCGCCAAACCCAGACTCGTCCATCGGATTGCCAGACAGAGAAGCGTGATTTGTCACTCCAGAGAACACTTCTCCACTGCTCTAGAGTCCAGTGGCGGTGTGCTTTACACCACTGCATCTGGTGCTTTGCGTTGCACTTGGTGATGTAAGGCTTGGAACCATAGAAGTGGTTGGAACACCTGAATTCAAAGATTTAGATGGGTGAGTGAATACTTTTGGCAATATAGTGTATGTATATGTGTGTGTGTGTGTGTATATATATATATATATATATGATGTGTATTTATGTTATGTTTCATGTGATTGAATTGTTTATGTTTATATATTTTTTGATACTTTCGTGATTCTCTTATTTTATACTTTGTGTTTTCTTGTACTTTTGTGATTTTCTATTGTTTTAATGTTATTTCTTCCCATCGTCTCTCCCATATTAGCATCTTCTGCTCCCTAACTGGATGTTTTAGATAGTGCAGTTCAGCTCTGTTCCAATCAGTCCTTCCTAGAAGCAGATTGACTCTGAATCACTCGGACTGAAAACACCAGAGTGGTGTATTTGTAGATGTCTATATATGTTTGTTCTTCACTGTGATGCCTGTTTGACAATGCGCGACAAAGATCTTCTTTTTGATCAAAATGTTGCTGCTGCTTTATTAAAATTAGTGGGCGCTCAGTGCAGCGTGCAGATCGTTTGTCTGCTTTTTACCATAATACCCTCATCAACGATCATGTTCAGTGGATGCTGCTGCTGCCCTAAAGTTAAAACTATTCTGAGTCTAATATGCTATTAGTCTTATATTTTCAGAGGACAAAGGAGAAACTTCTCTGTCCAAAAGTACATTGAACAGCTGAAAGGTAATACCTGGCAGTTTTATTTTGGGGAGCAACAGTCTTCCTGCCAAAGCTGCTTTGTTTTAATGACTAGCAGGCAGAATGAGAGTGACTATGCCTCTGGCTATTCACAGAGTGAAAAACACTCCCACGATACCAGCAGCAGTGCAAACTAAAGTGGTATCTCTGCTGCCTAAGTGCCAAGAGTGTGGTGCCAAACGTCTTCTCCAATTGTTGTGCATGGTGAACGTATGGGCATGTATTTTATTTCGGTTCAAATTAACACTGACTATCAGAACCTAGCACGCAGAATGAGTGGAGATTTTCCTGTAATTTTCTACATAAACATTCAAAATAGCAGAAAGTGAATTATCAGCAGCAACTCACACCTCTTGAGTCATCAAAGAGGCAAATATCTTCCTCTGCAGATAAACTGCTTCCCAATTATAAAATGACATCAGCTATATGGAAACTAAACAGATACCACAAATCCATCAGAGCTGCAGCTTCTGAGGATTACAGCCCCAACTGCCTCAGAAAGTCAAAACAGGGCCAAGGATCAATTGAACACCAATTTAAAGTCATTCAGAGTGATTCACTGGGCTGCAGCGGCAGGTCCAGGGGCCACCCTAATGAGATTCACGCTGCTTCTCCCAATCTTAAGTCAGTACTGACATCCTAGATACATTTATCCTCTGCTCTCACTCACACATTTCATTTACCACTGCATCGCTGGGTGAAGGTGTGTGTTGTTGACAAGACTGCCCACAAGAATAATGGGTTAAATTGTGTCTATACTCTCTGTTGAGGAAAATGTGAAGGAATGGAACTGTGTTATTTTAAAGGAGAGTGAGTGGTCACTGAATTTTAATTTGATATACACACGTACAAGCCCACTTTATAGACCAAAGAGGTTTCAGTGAACTCAGCCTATTTAAAGGAAAATAATTTGTTCTCAGCTCTAACTTGTGAAGGTGACTCATATGATGCAAAGGTGCAGTCGGTGTGAAACACAGATTTGAAAAACAGCATTTCTAAAATCTTTGAATGCTGTCAAATTGTTGGAATTGCTTGTGTGTGCATGTGTGAGTGTTTGCGTGCATGTGTGCAGAGGGTGTATGATTACTGAGACCTGCTGAGAGCACCCCAGTGCACCCCGAGGGGTGGCAGGGGACAGATGGCAGGGAGGGACGAGAGTGGAAGCTGCCAAGCAGCATTAGTCACACCCATTACTCACAGAGTCAGTGCTGGCAGACAACAAGTGACTGTGCCCCTGACGTTTACATAGCAGGAAATTCTCATTAACAATTTGCTCAGGAAGGAACAATAGGGGAGCAATTAGAGACAAGCAAAGAGGCATTAGAGAGGAAGAGGGAGAACAGGAGGAGTGAGACCTCCTCTATGCTGTCACTGGATGCATCATCATCATCTTTTTCACTCCTCAGCACGATAACAAACTCATCCTAAAATAACAAGAATCATCTAAACTGCTGCCACTATGCTGCAGTGCCACTAGTCTACTGTATGTGGGCAGTCTGAGTTGTGCAGGTGTTTGGAAATGTGTTTCCAAGGCTTGCCTCTTCTGTCATTTCTAAACATCTAAGGGTGAACACACCCTCTGCAGTGTTGATCTCTGTGCACAGAAGTGCGATCTAGGCCAAGCGTTCATTTTCCCCTTTTAGAAGCTTGCTAATGAAGTCACCAACAGGCCAATCCAGCGGGACATGACCAGCCTCCGTCGCAAGGATGGAGGGAGACTTGAGGACTAATTGGCGGCACCCTTGTTTCCAGTGTAATTGCACTTATCTAGTGAGTCACCTTCGAGGGTCATTAAGAGGCTCTGGATTAATTGAGCAGAGTGTGGAGGAGAGAGTGGAGCCAAGCGCAGATATTTGGCCCATTATGCCAATCACAAAACTTTCTTGGAGTCTGACACGTCTGCTCACATGGGACACTTTCAATCAGTCTGCCTTAATCGCTCCTCTGCTGTGTGAACAAATGCTCGCAACAGTTTTCTTTTTATAGAATTCTTAGTGATCATTATTTCACAGCCCTACTCCCACCAGCCCACTCTAATGGGCCAGATACACCACTTTAAGACCGTGATGGAGTAATGACAGTGCTTTTAGCCTGCTCCTGTGCAAGGGAGTATGTGAAAAACATGCTGTGCAGCGGACAGACAGAAATGTTTCAAGTGGGATGTAAATTATGACTATGAGGCAGTGTTTCTGAGAGGGCAGCGCAGTACTATATGCTACACATTTCTCATCACATCAAAGGCACATACACTGGCTGCCAAAATAGAACTGAGTAAACCAAAGTGTAATGAAACCCAGGGCTTGGGGAAATGGCTGTTGGGTGTGTTTTGGCTTGCTTTAATGATGCACTAGGAAAAGCTGAAATTCATTTTCAAGGTCACTTGCCATGTTGGAATGTGTCTGTGTAGGCAACACTCTGGCCTTGCCATGAATGGATTATGAGAAAACCTCCCTCTAGGCTCAGACATGTAATAGGTATGCCACCCCTCCGACACACTAGCAAGACGCTCAGACTATAAGACAACACATAGCATGGACGCATGTCTTTGTCAGTTTGCATGTCTTTGCTGTTGTTCTGTCTGTAATTGTTTTGTGTTTCTTTGCGATTAGTTTGCATCATTTAGTTATTTTGAGCCTGATTGTTTCTCACCTCTTGTAGTCCTTTTGCATCACTTTCAGGTGTTGTGGTTCACAAGCTCCACCAGACTTTCAGTATTCTGATTCTGCTAGAGATGACGAGATTCCAAAGCTTTCTGTTACAACAGATCCACACTGGCACATCTCTGCACAAATATTAAAATCAGTGGCAGGCCGTGCATGTTGTATGTTTTTGTGCAAATTCTACAGGAAAGAAAACACAAAAGCATAAATGGTGCTTGAAAAAGCTTACCAACAGTTTTGAATAATCAAAAGTATGGCATAAGTTTCTTTGAGTTTATAGTCTACGGTTCAAAGATAATACAAAGTGTTTTTCATTAAAAAATTATATAAACCCACACTTATAAAAAAAAATCTCGATTTTAGTAGTTTGAAAATGTTTGAAAATAAAAAATTTTGTTTCGGTCATAAATTTACAAGAACGAAGTTTAAAAAATCAATCATATTAAGCTTTCTTTTACAAAATAAATATTTCTACAATATTTTTATGAACTTTTTAATTATTTAAATCAATTGGCCTCAAACCCCTGGAAACCCCTGGGGTCACCTGGCATAGGTTTTAATTTTCTTTATGGCTGAGAATGTCCGCTCGACAGAAGCAGTGGACACAGGAATAGTCACCACCAAACATGTCACTGTGTACAGTGCCCCCACACCCCACCTGCCCAACACACACACACAGACATGTGTGTTTTCATTCATTACTGTAACCCTAACCCTAACACTTAAAATAACTTCATCCTAACCCTAAGTAGTGGTGGAACAAGCTACAAATGAAGAGATGGAGCGGAGTTAACGAGAACAAAGCAGTGAATCATAGAAAACGTTCTGCTTTTTATTTTCATCATCTTGCCCTTATGTGAAATTTGACCGCTTCAGCTCAGACATATAGCCACCTATTTGACTGGGTCTGACCAGGTAAAAATGCTGGTAACACTGTCGACTACGTGTTTTTGCTTTGTTCAAATATGACATCTAGATGTGAAATAGCAGACAAATGTCTGGCTAGGGGTGCATGTCTGAAAGGGGTTAAACAAAGGTTGGGATCCTCTGAGTCCTTGGGCCCCTTGACTCAGTGGAGCTGTTCAGTATCTGTAATCCATCCATGGAGCTTGCACTTCACTGGGCTTCCTTTTTCCCCTTCAAACAGCAAACATCTAAGAGGCTCATAAGCCTGGTCTAAAGCTCAGGCCTGAATTTTAGTCAATGTGAAAGGTTTGGTGAGATCAGCTCTTCACTTCTAATGGCTCAGCAGGTGAGTACAGTATGTACTCCCATGAGGTTACCACAATAAAGCTTCTTGCAGTAGCTGGAATCACACGCAGTCAAAGTAACTCTTTAACTGTAGCATAATGCAACCTCAATGATTTCCAACATTTTCTTTGCTCATTTGCATACATTTTAGCCAACAGAGCGTAGCTTCTGTTGAGTGCACACTGGACAAACTGAGGGGTCTAATCTTCTCTAATGCTTTCGGATTGATGCATATACTGGAGTTCTCACTTTTTCACATCTGTGTTGTTTGTTTGTACAGCTGGATTAGGCTGGTGTAGCTGCTGTTTGAGGGGAAGATGGACATTGATGGGCCTGACCTTTCATTTACATGATCCGTCATGCATGGCGCACCAGTGGAGAGAATGGCTGTCAACAACCAGTGTGTGCCAGAATATGCTTGTGTGCTCATTGTAATCTTTTACTAAAACAGCGATGGAAGACAGAGTAAAAGGGCATATTTGTGTTCTGCCACATTGTACAGCAAAAAAAAACTAAACCAAAAAAAAAGAAAAATCTGTAGGGCAGCATTATATGAAAGAGAGTGAAAGAGCGAGAGAGAGAGAGAGAGAGAGAGAAAGAGAGAGAGAGAAGCATTGGCTGTAGCAAAATGTCAACATGATAAATCCAACCTTTGCAAGCAGTCTCTGCTCTAAGCGAGTTTGTGTCCCAGAATTAATAAGTTACATTAAATAGTATGGGAATAATTAATTCACCATAGACTGTCATATACTGTAGCCCCATTCTGGGGTCTGTAAATCCTGCTTTTAGAAAACTGAATGATGGCTAATACATATACCAAGAACTGTCCTGTGAGATGCCTGAGTGGGTTGGGAGGTGGCGGTGCTTTTTATTGGTACAGGGGATGGTGCTTGTTAAAAAAGCCTTGCCAGAGCTTGGCTGGTGCCAGGCCCACATCAAAGACAGATCAATTTCTCTGACCTGTGTCAAGCCTCTGATAGCAGAAACAGGAGAGAGGGAGGGGCTGCCATTGTTTTAGAAGGTTTTACCTTAGAGACTGGGTCTCCTGGCTGCTACTACATGGTACACCACAGAAACACAGCAACAGTGGATGCAGAAAACAAATCTCAGGACATCTGTCAGCCAGCCATTTTCATCCACTCTGAGCTTGGCTGTAACACCAGGAAGATTTAGATGCTTTTTTTTTAAAGTTTATTTTATTCATTTGTTTGTAGATCAATGAAAACCCCCGGGGAAATGTTTTTCTGTATATGTAGGTTAAACATCATGGGGAAGCAACCAGTTAAAGGGCACACACAACCTACACACATACACAACATTATTCTGCTAGTACAGCAGATTTTAAAAATGCAGCTGAGGAGTGAGGGAACAGCAAGTAGGGGTCATGGCCTTGTTGCCACGTAAGGTGCGAAGTGGAGGGTCAGAGAACATGGCAGAAGACTGAGTACTGCTCAGTGTTGAACCGAGTCAGACTTAACAGTAATGAGCCACTTTTCTTTTCTCTTTCTAGAGACAGGGAGTGGGGTGGAAATCTGACAGTCACTACAAACATGCTTATGTCCCTTTGAGAGAGTGTGTAGCTGAGCTAGCTATATGAGGTGCTCACCTGTGTATGTTTCTCATCTGGGGGAGTGTCAGTAACATAGCACTGCTGTTTTTGCTCCTAGCCTCAGACAAAGGCCTCGTCTCTATACATGTCCTCTTAGATCTCAGTGCTGCCTCTGGCACCACTGATCACAGCATCTTATTACAAAAACCTGAACATGTTAATGGGATTAAAGGAACTGCACTAAGTTGATTCAAATCTTATTTATAAAATAGATTCAGATTTGTTCATGTTAATAGATGAATCTTCAATGTAGACTAAAGTTAGTCATGGAGTTCCACAGGGCTCTGTGCTAGGTCCAGTTCTCTTAACTTTATACATGCTTCCCTTAGGCAATATTATCAGGAAACACAGCATATATTTTCATTGCTATGCAGATGATACTCAGTAATATTTACCTATGAACCCAAATGAATCAGATCATTTGGCCAAACTTCAAGCATGTCTTAAAGACATGGATGACTTGTAATTTCTTATTTCTAAACTTTGATAAAACTGAAGTTATTATACTTGGGCCTGAAAACCTTATAAATATGCTATCTAACCTCAAATCACACATAAACCAAGTCTCTAGAAATACTTTCTTTAACCTGTACAATAATGCCAAAATCAGGAGCATCCTGTCTCAAAGTGATGCTGGAAAAACTGGTCCATGCATTTGTTACTTCCAGGCTGGACTACTGTAACTCTTTACTATCAGGATGTCCCAATAATTCCCTAAAAAGCCTGCAGTTAATCCAAAATGCTGCAGCCAGAGTACTGACAGGAACTAGCAAGAGAGATCATATCTCTCCCATATTAGCTTCTCTCTACTGGCTCCCTGTAAAATCCAGAATAGAATTTAAAATCCTTCTCCTAACATACAAAGCCCTTAATGACAAGGCTCCATCGTATCTTAAAGACCTCATAGTGCCTTATCATCCCAACAGAACACTTCGCTCTCAGAGTGCAGGTTTACTTGTGGCTCTTAGGGTCTACAGAAGTAAATACTGTAAGGCATAGAATACTGACTGTGTAACAGTGAAGTGCAATGTTTTTAACATACACAGCATTTTGTGAGTGTAATAATAAAAGGGTGGATGGACCAGCTGGTAAATCAAAGCACAGTAACACAAGAGGAATTGATACATTTCACTTTTTATATACATATTAAATTATTTCTAATAAATTCAGTAGGTTTTATTTAATTGATTGATAGCTTTATAATCAACACATATATTCATTCTAAACTCTTTTTGACCACTTTTACCCCTTATTTTTTAAGATATGAATTAATGAACTGCTTTGTGTTTACGCAGGTTACAGGGCTCTGTAGGTCCTCCGTAGTTTGAGAGAACAAGATCTATAAGGACTTTAATGAGTGTTCACAGTGCAACGCAGCAGGGTGCAAAGATTGATGGCTTTCACTGACTAAAGGTAATCTTATTGTATGGTCATTAATAAAACAACATTCATTAAGTGGAGTAATACAACTTCCATCAGTATTGTTGATTTCAGCTGACACCTAATCAATACAGGAGAACAAGGTGTGTGTGTGTGTGTGTGTGTGTGTGTCTAGGGGGGTTCAAATTTCAGAAGGTAATTCACTATAAGCTTTTAGAGCGCACCTGTACATTTACTTATGGAGGCTTTCTACCAGTGATGGTGTCTCCTGCTCTTCATGTCTCCTTTGAGTTTAAAATTCAGGAGGTGCTGATTAAAGTAATCAGAAAAGAGGAACAAACTGCTGCAGGTATTGTTTCACAGATGTGACTTTTTTGTCTTTTATACAACAGATGCTCAGTTTGGCAGTGAAGTTTAAGAATCTCAGCCTCGTCTCTTCAGACGTGTTTGTCTGCAGCAGATGAAGTGGTAAACGTGGCTTATCTTACTGTTGGAGAGTGTGTGGGAGTGATGGGGGTTACCACGAGTCAGGAGAGAGTAGTTCAGAAAAGCATAATGGGTGGATAAGAAAACTTATGATTGATTAAGAGATTACCCATTTTACCGTGCAACACGTTCCTTAGGCTTCACACCATCGGTTGTTTTCTTTTCACGGAGGAAGATTTAGTAAAAGAATAATACAAAATTTAGTTCTATCACTGAAGTGTGTTTGTGCTAGATGGAATCAAATTTGAATTGAAGATGAATTTGAATTGAAGGTAATTTTATGGTTGACAATTTTTGGCCAGTTTGGGTCTGGTCTGAGCTCAGAGAAGAAACTCAGAAGATGTTAGAGACTCTGTTACTGTTCATATATGGATTTGTGTGTGTACACACATACACGTGAAGGTGTGTGCATGTCAAATGTGTTTCAGTGCGTATGCATATGTGGGTGAGAGAGCAAGAAAGACAAGTTGAAAAAAAAACTAAGACTGCATGGGTAAAATAGTGGCATGCACATGTGCACAGAACTGAATGCTGCTCTTTATAATCACTGCAAACAGGAATGTTTATGTGTTCGCAGTTTAAAGCACCACGGACAAAAGAGACATAGGTGGATGTATTCACAGTTTAAATTGGGTCCTGGTAACATCTACAGTGTTGTGACTGTGTCAAAAGGCCCTTGAATCAGAAAGGATTTAGATTACACTTAATCTTGCCATAATAAGCCTCTTTGTGTTGGGCTCATAGCAGATGCTGCACTTTCATTGTCTGCGCTGAATAGATGACAAGATAAAGGCAAAGGAATGAAAGCTACAGGAAGTGATGTCATAAGTGAGCATGTAATAACAAGGACACCATCAGACACCGAGCTACATAATTTGTGTCTCCATCTTTAGAAATTACTTTCTTCCTTTTTGTCCCTGCTTTCTTCCCATAGCGTCTCTTATCTTACAGCAATAATTAAACCCACAAGGGAGTATTTTATGATGGACATATAAACCTATTTAAAATGGAATTAAAGATGTTATCTCACAGACTGAAATAATGAAATGCTTTGGGGAATTACAATCACTGGGCTCCTCTCTCTGGCTTTCTCCGCTTGAATTAAAAGAAACAAGCCCTCCATGCTGAAGATTACACAAGCCATTTGACTTGTTGCACTCAGGAACTTTGGTATCTATGGCAGCAGCGATGAAAGATGAATCTCTAATCATGGCAGTATTCTTCATCCATTTATGCATAAGCAAGGCATGCTCCTGAAGAAGATGGACTTGTGAGTCCTGCACTCACATTATGCTTTAAATGATCCTTAAAATTTCTCAGGTTGAGAACATTTTTCGCAGAATTTTCTAAAGCTAATGACAAGAAGGATAATTTTCATAATCGCTCACTGTGATCCATTCATTTAGAAGATGGATAAAAAGGGCACAGAGCCCCAGTACAACCTGTGAGGGAGTGCAGGGCATGACAATCTCCATTTATTTTCAGCCACCATTTTTACATACTAGATCCCACATAATGAGACCTCTCCATCCAGGTCTATTACTATTACTGGGTCATGGTAACCCCTCATGAAACTTGGTAGGCACTATTCCATTACCCTCTTTCAACACTAATAACAATGAGAGTTCCTCTCTGATGTACAATAATGCAGTACTGTGAGAGGGTAGGAGGCAGTGTGCTATAGAGATAACTAGCTTCTCATTAACAGGAGCACATTCAGCCCCCTTGCTCTTCCAGAGAGGGCTAAAGAATAATGGGAAGTCACTTTTTTGCATTGAAGCTATGCAAGCATTAAGGACTAAAATAAGATTAGCTATAGTTAATAAATCCAGGTGACCTTTGGCTTTCATATTCTACAAAAGGCAGCTGCTGTAACTTTAAGCTGGTCTTGAGTTTGAGCCTGCTAACCTGCAAACTTTGTCAACAGATTTATAATGCACAAGAAATGCCCAAAATACTAATTAGAGTTTAGAGGCAAGAGTGGAGGTGAACCTATCTACAAAGACACACTTAATTCTATTGTCTCTAACAAAATGCAATCTGATATAAAGTAATTTGTCCACTTGGCTCCCCCTATGGTGTCTTATCCCTCATGGAGGCAATTTGCACTGTGTCTGAGCTTCGCATTTCCCCGACATTAGCTGCACGATTAAAAACTCATTTCAACTGTAATTCCACAGTTAAGCACCTTTTCCTCCATGTGTTAGGTTCTTATAATCTTCCTTGTGACGTATGCCTCCTCTTTTCAGAAGCCACTCTGATCTGCTGCGGCACTGAATGTTTTAATTAAAAGAAGCAAAGTGTGCTCAGGTAATAAGATGCCTTTAACTAACGCTGAGAAATGTACCTTTTAAAAGCGCTGTAATTTCTGGAAAAACACAAACAAAGAGCTGAATGTGAATTCGAATTAATCAAAATTTTAATATACAGTAAAAGATTTCTGATTATTATAAACAAGCAGTTCAGATTTACATCAGCAGATGAGGAGTTAACAGCATCAGGGACATTAAATCATGTGCTGCACTCTTGCACTCAAGGTCTAAAGCATCAAATATTCATGCAAACCAGTCTGCCAGCACTGGTGTTCTTTTAAACACTTTCTTCAAGCAGATGCTTTCCCCTCTTTGCTAGTTCATAATTTAGTTTGAGGTTGGGTGACGCTTATCCTCAAGGCCTTTCTGAACTCTACTGACATTAAAAACTCCAAAGTTTACTTTGGGTTTAAAAGCACACGTTGTGCTGTTGGGAATGTGAATATTGGCACAGTGCTATCAATATCTTCGACTTCTTTCACCAGCTGATATGTTGTTTATTGTCAAGTCTGGAACATTGCTGGATCTCTCCGTTGTACGTCTGCACTTGAAGATTCATTTAACTCTCTGAGACAGTGTTAGGTGCATCGTATCATCACAGGAGCCTGAGAGACTGTGAGCGCGACCTTGGGACTGCGGTGGATCTTATTTAGGGTGGTGTGATGGGTGCGGTGATCATGGCGTGTGTTTGTATGTGCATGTAGAGGATGGGGGTGGGGGGAGGTAACGAGGAGCAAGTTAACTTTGGACAGAGTACTGCAGACGTCTTGTGGAGTTACACTTTGGATGTAAGCTCTAATAGCTGCAGTATTGATCTCTCCTATAGCCTATACTGTATGTAACACATGCCCACTCTGCACAGGACAATACATCACTGCATTGAAAGGACAACTACCATCTCTCATAACAGACCATTTAGGTCATTTTAAGCCTGCAGTAAAGAAAATGAGCCAGTCTGTAAGTAATGGCAGTCTCACTGTGCAACTGAGGTCCACAGAGGCAGAACAGAGGCAAATCAATTTCTGAGATGTTTACAGGAAGCAGTGTGATAGGTCAATCCATGACACATCCCTGCAAAGAGCCAGCAAGTCCTCCCACCAAAACATGTTTGTCCCTACCTTAGAGTATGAGCTATAGGACTCTTCCAACAGCGCACTTATCGGATTACTGTTGTCATGGTAACAGCTATAAACACATGGTTATGATTATGGAGCCACTGCGGTTTCATCAGGTTTAGGCACGAAACTTGGTTAGGTTTAGAAAAAGATCGTTAAAGTCTAAACAGAACATGACTTAGATCTATGAATGCACAGTTCACACAGAAGTCTTAAAAAAAAGAAATTCACAACTTCCATCAAAGTATCCTCCAAGAATCATCTGCAGTGCATCACATGTCAGAGGAAAAAGTTTTTCCTCCAGAAAGTAGTGATATTTGTATTAGCAGAGGATGAATGATAATGAAAGAGAATCATCACAAACCATGATGCAATGAGAAATTCAGCAGCTGGAGTAGGATCGTATTAACTTACCAGGTCATGCAGACATATTGATCTATGAGGAGAGTTCACCCGCACTGACCTTCATGATTTGAGGAAAATTATTAAATATGCATTATTGCAGACCTTTCCAGTGATGCTTATAGATGCTGAAACATTTGGAAAATGTCAGGATCTTTCATTTCTATATTGCTGATGGACCTTTAGTAGTTGTAATGGGCCAGAAGGAACAAATGCAGTTGAGTGTTGGTTATGCCATTTCCCCAGTCCAAAAAGCACATTTGATCCACCAGAAATTATTTGCTTGTCTTTGTTTTAGGAGATGAGAGTTTGTTCGGCTGAACATAGCTAGATTAGCAGTGGCTTTTAGATTTGATAACAGCAGAATACTCCCAATTAAATGATGCCAGCAAATTTAAGGGATTAGAAATTCCACTTTATGCAAATTCATAAATGCTTTTTAATCATCATATTACCTTTATAGGACATCTGGAGGGGGGAATTATGGTTATTACAGGAAACTGTTATGGCTTTTGAGAACCTAAAATAACATAAAACGAAGAAAACAGCAATACTATGTGATGAAATAAACAAATAAAGAGTAGTGACAGCAGAGAAAATGGATATAGCTTATCAAAGAACAAAAAGTCCTCATACAGTCTGTGGCAGGGTTGTAAAGTAACAAAAAAAAATCTCACTCACTAGCAAATGTTTCCCTATCTTTGGAAAACACAGGAACAGTTTCACTGTCTTACCATCTCTGATTTGGCGTTCGTCCCGTAATTTTTGAGCTTTTCAAATGGAAAAATAAACATTTTCCCTCTCAGTTCTATTCATCAGCTTCAGCAACAAGATATGTGAAAGGCATCTGGTCAACATCCCTAAAAAGTACCACCTGAAACACAGATGAGCCCTTGTTAACCTTCCCACACTGGAAATAAAACAATGATGATAAGAGTCTTTATCTGGCTCTACTTTCTCTTAATTTCCTGTCAGAAGAGATACCATCAGACTGGGCGCAAATGTTTGTCGCTTCATGAAGTATTGATCAGTGTCTGCAATCCAGAGTTTGAGTGTCATGTTTATCATATGGGCTATTGATATATTGTTTATTGTTTATTTGTAAAGGCACGGCACATGTTTATTGATTAAACGGTTACTTCTCTTTATTTAACCAGGTAAAAAACCCATTGAGATCACGATCTCTTTTACAAGGGTGACCTGGCCAAGAGGTCAACAACACATGTCGTCAATACATAAGTTTCAATACAAATCAAAAACA
>NW_018127898.1:6982169-7000939 GCF_001952655.1 Monopterus albus | reverse complement strand
TGGAATTTCGTTACTACTAAGACTTAAGTTAAAAACATAAGACAGTGGTTCAGCTATATAGTCTGCAGCCAATTTTAAGAAAAAAGGATCCAGTCCATCAGGCCCAGCTGCTTTTCTAGTATCCAAATTACTTAATGCACTATGAACCTCAGAAATAGGCACAGAAGTAAAAGAAAAAGTATTAAGAGTAGAACAACTACTCATTTCAGAAGCTTCTGTTTTTAAAAGCAAACCAGATACTTCAGGGTCCAAAGAGTCAGATAAACATCCAGCTGAAATAAAATGTTCATTGAAATGGTCCAACATGACCAATTTATCAGTCAAATGTACACCCGCTTTAACCAAAAAACATGGCAACTCATTTGTTGGTATCAAGTTCATAGTAGATTTTACAGTCCTCCAAAACATCTTAGGATCATTTATACTCTTTGATATTTCAGCAAGATAAAACTCAGACTTTGACCTCCTTACCAGGTTAGGTGTTTGAATTACATGACCATAATGACAAAGACAGGTTTGTAGATAATACAGATTATCAGATACATAGACAAAATGATTACACAAGACACAGATGATTGGTGACCATAATCTGTTACAGATAGGGGCAATATAAACTCTGTAATGTGTGTTTGTTTCTTTCTCATATGTCCAGTATGTGAATGATGTGCTTGGGTTTTACCTTTTGTTTGTCTCTGTAGTTTGTCCTCCTATCAGGTCTTTGCCAGGAGGAGAGGTCATGCGGCTCAGATCTGTCGGAGGCACCTGGAAGTTGCTCCACCTTCTCATTCTGATTGTCCATGCTGTAAATCTGTTGTGTTGACTTATTCAGTACACAAATCATCTATTGCATGTCTGTGTGTCCTGAAAGAGAGTTCCTTCCTCTGTTGTTCTTCCTGAGCTTTCTTTCATTTTTTCTGATTAAAGGGTTTTCGGGGGAGTGTTTTCTTATCTGATTCAAGGGTCTAAAGACAAAGGGTGTCATATGCTGTAAAGCCCCTTGAGGAAAATTTGTGGTTTGTGCTATTGGGCAACATAAATAAAATTCAACTGGCTTGACTTGACTGCTCCAATTGGGATTGACTAAGGGCTGTCAGGATCTATGATCGAGATAAATGATCTTGGGAAAAATGCTCACTGTGAGCATTGTCATGTAATTCTCAACTTTATACTCTTGTTCTGTACCAAAATGAATTTAGGCAGTGTGGTTCAGTGCTATTCTGACTTGTGTTTTCCCTCTGCTAACACATCTTGCTCATTTTCAACGAGTCATTTCCACTTAGATCATTAACAGTTACAGAACCTCAGTTTAGGCTTGCTCTTTTTTTATTTTTGATGGTAGGGTTCAAATACTAATCATGTTTTTAAAAAAAAAATAAGGAATACTAATAGATAGTATAGATAACAATTTAATGCAGAAAGTGAAGCAATCCAGATGATAGCAAATAACTTTCAATTTAGGCCACACCCACTTATGCAGATATGTATATGACACTAAACTATATATACAAAGTATATAAACTGCAAACAGGATGAGAAATCTGTTAATTTTTATTTTGGCTATATTGTATTTTTTATTTCTGCCTCTTTAACAGCACGATATAGTGCACAAACTGCAACTCTCTAACTGAGACAATTGCTTCTGCAGTATAGAGATCTGAGTTGTATTCATCTTCTCTCTGTGGAGTCCACAGCCACGCCCAGATGAAACACCACCCTGCTCCAGTCACTCTTCAGCACTCTCCACATGGGATCTCTTTACACCAGATTAACTCAGTTTGTGTTTTTCTGTTCTAGGCAATTAAATGTGTGTGCGTGTGCCTTTGTATTACTTACATTATGGGGACCAAAACCTGTTAACACACTCACATTGTTTGGACTTGGCCATCCTTGAGGAAATCACTGAATTTAAGGGTGCAACATGGTTTAAGGTTAGGGTGAGGTCAGGGTTAGGTGTTAGGCAAGTAGTGGTTATGGTTAAGGTTAGGATTAGTATATAGGAAATAAACGTAAGTCAATGTAAAGTCCCCACAAGGAATTAGAACACAGTGTGTGTGTGTGTGTGTGTGTGGGGGGGGCATCTTTTACCTTTGTTCCTTGTGGTAAACCTACATCTTGCAGTCATCAGTCTTCTCACTGAACTAAAAGGCTACTGAAGCTCAAGTTCAGATAGGTGGTATGATGTAACTCTTAGTGATAAAGAGAAGGGCTAGGATCTAGGACAGCACATAGTGGATGGCATTAAAGACCCTGGGCCTTCCAGGCAAACTCAAACTATGATGCCTGCAGTTTGGTCTGATAATTGCTGTGGCCCCTGACAATCCATGATGTGCATATTTCAAAGGCGGAGAAGCTATAAGAATGTTTAGTACCACATTAAAAAGTGGCCGGAAGCCCCATGCTGCCTTAGCAGTGTGGCCCTGTGAAAAAGGAAATTTGGAGCTTCCTATTATCAGTTTAACAGAAGAGTTAATGTGTGAAAGCAAAGTTGGAGATGATGCTGTCAAAGTCTAGGGATATAACACTAGAGTACAGCCCAAACACTCTCAGCAGGGAAGATGTGAAACCACAGGGAGAAAGTTTTACAGATTCCAATGATCTTAGACACAGCAACACTGCAGGGAAGGTACAGCATGGATGGTGTGGGTTTGGTCTAAGCATACTTGGAGCACAGCCACAACAGCTGACAGGACAGAACTAGTTGTCAATGAGATTGCGAAGTAAGAAAAAGCTGAAGTAAAACAGTCTCTCAGTCCAGTGGAGGTGGGAAAGTGTAGAAAAGAATAAACTTAGTTAGAGGTAAATGTGGGAGATAGAGAATCAAATTCATGCTAGAAGCAACTCATGATGTGCTTCCATCTTCCTAAAATCTCAACAAATGGATAGGTGAGGATCCAATATGTCCTTTGTCTTCAGATGTAGCTTCTCTTCAGCAGACTCTGTCTCTAGGTGATAACCTGGGAAACTTAACTAAATGCTTGTCTAGCAGCAGTCACTGAGAGTAAGTGCTTTGAGGTAAACTCACTGGATGCAAAAGGGAAATAAGATGGGATTTAGTTGTAGGCGAGGCTAAACAAGTCAGGAAGAAGCAACTTTGAATAGACCTGATGCAGGGCAGCTAAAGACAGGTAGGAACTGGCAAATGAAAGTAGATTTAAGAATTTATTTCAGAGGCCCTCAGGAGATAGCTATCCCACTAATCCAAGATCAGCTCTTGTGCTGTGATCAGAAGCACAAGTTGAGTATTTTGTGGAGATGACAGTCCATGGAAGAGCACAGTATAAATGGCCTATTAGAGGAAAACATTTAGATCAGGGATCTCCAACATGTTGCTCACAAGCTACCAGAAGCTCACTCCCCAAATCTGTGTAGCTTGCTTAAAGTTTCAGAGAATATTCTGTACGTAGCATACAATGCATGCATTATGAAACTAAAAACATTAGTAAACCTGCTCACACTGCAATCCAATCAAATACTCAGATTTTCTGCGCAGGTAAAGAGTAAGGGGTGGTTTTGGAATGCCGCAACATACTACTGAGCCTTCACAGTATTGTCAACTAGCAGTTATTGAGAGGATGTCTATTTCATGCAACTCATAACTCAGGCTGATGTCTATGTTTCTCTAGTTGTTGAGACCAGTATTTTACAGAGGGTTGAGGGTTCAGTTGCTGAGTTGTAGCTATTAGTGAGATTGGTGGAACTGAACTGGCCCGGCTCTCTGATGAAATTACCTGACAAGCCAATTGGGCGAATGTAGCTTTAACCTGAGCCAATACAAAAAACATGATAGTCCCTGTCATGCAGCCATGTATCTGCTCTTTTCTTGGCTGAGGACAGGATTCAAGAATGTTTTAAGTGTGCACTAGGTCAGAAAGTGGTAATTTTCTGAAATAACTACTAGTAGGACTGGTGGAGGTAGATAAGTAGGGATAACAGCTGAGGCACTTATTGGGTCATGGCATTCAGATGAAAATGCCTCAAGCCAGTGAGGCCAGCCACAGCAGCACAGCCCAAGCAAATACAATGTAGATATGAGGCTGGGTCAAGCTGCAGATAATTTACTTTTTTGCTGGGGTGAGGGTAGGCATTAAAAGCAACTTTAAAGTATATTAGGTCACTGAAAAAGCACTATAATTGTGCTAGAAAATGATGTTACCTGTCATGTGGCCCGGCAGATCTATGACAACAGGGCCCGATGCGTATTGTGTGGCCCAGTGAACGTTTGACACATTTAGTCGTGTATTGTACCAATTGTAAATTATGCCAATTTCAATGTGGAAAAAAAAAGTTAAATTTTAACTTTATAGATAATTTAATTTGCATTTATTGCGTGTAGAGCTGCGGGTCCACAAACTGAATCTTGTTTCTTTGTGAATTTACCAACTTTATAGTTCAGTGCACGACACATTTTATTTAAAAAAAAGTACTAGAACACTTGACACCATTTAAAATGTAAATGGTCAAATATAAATTTAAGTGGTTACTACAATGATTTTGTCTTGCACTTCCGTAAAGTTGGCACGATCACACAAAGGCAGATTTACAAAAGAAGTGTCAAAGTCATTGCAGCAGAAGCTGAGATATCCTGACTTATAATCTCCAGAATGGGTCTTGCTTCAAAAAGACAGGATCATGTACTTCAAATAATGCAACTTGATAGCATCTTTTGCTAGACCAGCCCTCTGTGGTACATGCCAGTATCTTTCAAATTTCGTGCCCAATTTTATAACACAAGCTTTCTTTTATGAATGTAAAGTGTCCAAGCCATTTCATCTTTTTTCAGACTTTATAAAGCACTGCTCAGAGCCAATGAAAACATTATACAGCCATTTTAACTGGGTTGAGTACTGCTCATGAAGAGTAAACAGATCTCCATGTATAAAACTGGGGGAATGTCCTCTAAGTACCACATTAAATATATGGGCACTTTTAGGAAAAGTTTTGAAGATTTACAGGCTCACTTTTGAATGTGTGTTCTGCCTTTGGATATGATTTTCATTTACTTTTCCTTTGTAATGGATGTATTTGGCAAAAAGTTCAAGGCCGATTAAGCAAATATTGACGCAGCCAAGCGCTTCTCTTGCTTTTCTGCGTCTTTCACCCAATGCATGCACAAGCCCCCCAGTGAATTTGAGATGGAAAAGGTGGACGAGGAAAATGGATAGATAAATGGATGGATGCTCAGATTATTTCCAGTCATCACTGTGTTCTACATCATACTGCTGCAGCTCCAGCTGTCGGTAGGGGATCAACACCTGCCCAAACGAACACCTCTCATAGTCATACCTGTACCATGACAGTAAGTGAAGATAGTGATGAGCTGAGTCTGGGTGATTCATGGGCGGATCAAAGGATATATGTGGAAGTTTGCTGTTTGCACTGGGAGGCAGGTTTTCCTCATAGCCAGCAGGCTATAAACAGCAGTCTCTTTAATCTTGACACTAACTGTCCTCCACATTATGCCTAATTAACCCAAGGACTGGAGGCTTTGATTGCTGTTGTATATTCACATGAAATATATTGTGCAACCTATATATTGAAGGAGCCTATTGATTTTGGTGTCACAGTTACCTGTCTGTATAGTGTATAGTGTTGTGTCTAAAGTGGTAGTGTAATAATGCGCTGTGAAGCCTCCAGTTTGTTGTTACCTACTGTACGTGTCCACATTTACTTTTCCAGTAGGAAAGAAATGATTTTGCTGACCCTTTGTGGTGTAGGTTAATCACCAGGCCAAATACAACTTTCTCCTGAGTCCATCTCCCGACTGCCTAACACAATATTTTTGTGCACATTCAAGCACTCAAGAGGAAGAAATATATTGATTTTGGTGACATCACAACCTTTCACCTTGCACCAACGTGAGGTCGAATTTTAGCAGTCTGATTTAAAGTCATTTCTGTGTCAGCTGCAACCTTTATTAACCTTTGGTAACTGTAAATGTAAAGGCTGATATGATGTATTATTAGGCCTGTGTGGATGTTGGCACTTGGTGCTTTTTAGTTGCACTTAGTATTTGCACATCATGATATAAAGCTTTGCTTATAAACATAAAAACATCACATTACCGTGTTTGCAATGTATTTTTATAATTGCATTGTATTGTACTATAACGTCTCCTATGTAGATGAATTGCAGGTGATTGATGAAACTATTACACAGGTATAACTGTATTATATGAGGATACATACATCTACAAATCGTTTACATGTGAATATAAACATTTTATAAATGTGTTCAAAACTCATGAAGATGTGTTATGCTTGAACGTTCATTCTTGATTATGGAAACAGTAATCTGATTTAAAAAAGAAACAACTTTAACTCAGTGTCTGCTTGCAGGATTTTTCCCAGAGCTTTCAACAGCATTCCATGGCCTTCACCAGCAGACGGAGTTTGCTCCTTTATCGCGGAGAGTGAAGGAGGAGTATTTAAGTATAAATAAATAGAAACCTTTGCTAATTAATAAATATAAATCATTACAACTGTGCTATGCAGTACTGTCAATTATTAATTGTCTCTTTACACACCAGCTAGAGACAAGAGGGATTACAGTTGTTGAGAACTACATTCACTGACAGTGGAAGGGGCTCTTATGAAGTTTAGTTTACTTGTGGAGTACGACACCGCCCATGGAAACATTGTAATGTTTTATGCAGCTCTGGGGGAGCTTTCAGGAGTTTGAGAAAAAAAGAAAAACCGTGGTGATATCATTCCAATTTGAGCTTCTTGAGTTTCGTTATGGGAACTGTAGTAGTGTGACCCATACTGTGGACCAAAAGTCAGGATATCCTGGGCTTCTTGCTTGGATCTGTCTTTTGTGACTTCCCCAGTCTTAAGGAAATGAAATGCTAAATCACTCCAGGAATTTATAACCCTTTAAAATGTCTATATATTTGCTCACAGCTGCATTATAGTGTCTTTTAAATAATCTATTGTTTATATACTGCCTATAAATAGGGCAAAAATAAAGTGCTATTGATTTTACCATGAAAACATGCCGCATGTGGTGCTGCTGCATGTGGAAGTGTGGGGGGATGAGGAGACAGGTTCAGTGTAAATGTATTTAAAGTTGGCTCAATTTTTCTAAAAACGTTTAAATATTTAGTGGCAATAGAGGAAGGAAATGGGAATTGTATGAAAATAAATATGGTTCACATATAAAGTACTATAGTTGCTCAGACAGCTCACTCTACTGTAACTGTGTCTTTGTTTCTCTACTTGTATCAATGTGTAGGCAGAGAACTGTATATTTATGCTCCATTCTCACAAAAACTCTGGGAGCACTGTACTCGTCGCTGGCAGACACGCAGCTGTATATAAAACCTAAACAATACCCCCAGGTGTGCTGTAATTACCTTTTCTGAAATGACATTTTCTAATGTTTGATAGTATTTATCCTTGTTTCCTCACATACACACTTTCAATCCAATTCTATGGTTAAACAAACAGTCTTAAAATATTTTTTTTCCTCTGTATTTTTGAAATAGTGTGTCAACATTATGAGCTGATTTTGCAGTAAATGACAGCATAGTGTGTTATAAAGATGCAAGGAGATAAATATGTCTGTGTGTGTGTGTGTGGAGGGTAGATAAGGGAAATTTTTATACCTCTGACTACCACTTGTCCTGAGGTCAGGCCTTAAATAACATTGAAATTGAGTTCTGGGGATTCCCTATAAAACAGATACAGCTTGGAGGATGGAGGAAGCGAGTTACTCATCTTTCCCTCTCTATCAGAAAAATGATATGCATCATGGGAGGAGACATCCTTCATGTAGTAAACACTTTTTGAAAGAGGAATGAGAAACTGACTTTTCCCAGTTTTTTTCCAAGGCCTCTTCTGGGTATTAGTCTACTGTTGTTTGGGGTCTCATGACTGACACAATAGACAGAAAAGAGCCATAACAAAAACATACACAACATACAGACTGGCATCTCAGACTACAAACTACTACTTTCAGAAATAGAAACACACACACATTTAGAAACAATCATGTATGTTCGAGTCCATTTTCAATTACTGGACAACTGAGAGCCTTAGTATAGACCACTGTGTTGAAACATAGATGCTCACAAGAATTGATCATTTTTGTATATTACAGCACAATTAGGATTTAATTTTTTGTTGCATACTGCCTATCCACTTGCATTTCACAGCAGCCTGGCCACACAGGATTAAGAATGAAATCTGAAGAGGAAAAAAGTATGAAAGTGTGGCCTGATTCCCCAGACAGTCTGTGTGGAGAGTGGTGGAATAACAAATGGTCTGAGTAAGATACATGAGAGCAGATCACTGTTTAATATGAGAATAATGTCTGTTACCTGTGACCCACTGACTTTTCTAATAGAGCTGTGAAGTCTTCTGCTGTGCACTGAGAGTTAAACCACAACTGCTGAGGTTAGCCTTTTGAAATTACAATACAGAGTATGTATATAACCTTACCTGGGAGAGGCTAATGCCGGTTTAGGTTCAATGTGGCAATGAACTTTCCAGTCACACAGTCACCACAGATGATGACTGGTGACTAATTGGCATGCAGAGGTCCAGTTTGTGGTGGGGAAAGTTGAGCTTGAGGTGTTGGGTCAACACATACAGGGTTGGGTGTAGAAGATGGCATAAAGTGATGTACTATATTACAATGTTTGGGTTATATAGACTGTATATCAGTATCAGGCTAACTATACCTTAAGGGTGTTGTCACACCTGTAATTTATTTGCAGTAGTCTGAATCAGTGGACCAGTTTGTATGCTTGGTCCCTTTTCCCCTTAGTTCAGTTTCTTTTCACACAGAAAAAAACAAGTATAAACAAAGGAAGCAGGTCCTTGTTGTAAAGGTGAATATCCCTGTGAAAGAAATTTGCTGTGGAACATGGAGAAATGGCACAATTGGCATTTGCTCATAACTGTGGCAGTTATCTGAGCAATATACCAATCAAAACTATGCCAACAGAATGCCAAATGGACTTTGAGAAAATGTCTTGAAAATACAATGCTACTTTGGACTTGGCAATGATGGCCAAACACGGCCCGCCACATCATTTTATGTGGCCGCGAGGGCTTAATAGGTGCAAATATATATTAAAATAAGTATATTCTGCTTTAAAGCGTGCATGGACCATAAACTACATCTCCCACAATGCATTTAGATTGTTACCCTCGAAGTAATGGCATCTCTCCACTTTAAGTGGAATCGAGAAATCTTTACAGATGATCCCAAAATGTCCAAGAAAAGAGAAATCGCCCATTTTCCTGTTTGTCAGAGCATCTCAGCCTCAGTTCCCGATGCTTTTTCATCTGCTCGGTTGGCGCTCCATCACCTTCAGATGGAGTTCATTGAGCATCAAAGCGATAGTGGCCTGAGAGCAAAGTTTCAAGATGCTGCAATCGAGGACTTTTACCATCTACTGCCCCCTGGTTTGATGCCACAGCTCTGACTTCATGCTGCTCGTGTTCTGTCAATGTTTAGGAGCACCTATCTGTGGGAACAGATCTTTTCAATAATGAATCTGAACAAGACCAAGTACAGATCACGCATTACTGATGACGACCTCAACGCTGTTTTGCGGATTGCCTCAGCACAAGACCTAAAACCAGACATTGACACACTGGCCAGGGGAAAACGGAATCAGACATCTGGCCAGAAAACACATAAGTAAGCATTTTTAAAAGCCTGAATTAAAATAGAATGTATTTCAACCAGGACTAAGAACAGTAGAATATGTGTGCATTTTAATGATTGTGCTTGCATTTTGTTTTGTGTTTGTTATTTTCATAACATGATCTATGGATGAGGATGTGTGTCAGATGGTGTCTATGGGTGAGGAGGGATCTACTTGGTGTGTTCAAGGACAGGCAGCATCACCTCATTGTTGTTGTTGTTGTTGTTGTTGTTTTAAAATGCTACTTCTGTCACACTTGTTGGTTGTGCAATAGTTCTGCCCCCCTTCACTGTGACAAAAAAGTTTTGAATAAAGTTACTATCATAAGTTGTTTTTGATATTTTCCTGATTTACTTGAATAGTTTGATTGTTGATTGATGGAGTAATGTGGGTTTCTTAAACTGAACATTTATTTCCACAGCTATGCAAATGCATATGTAATATTTTTAACTTGAAAAAGTAATAAATACAGAAACAGTTATTTAAGAATATGATAAGTAGTTTAATTTATTTTAAATTACATTACATTTAGTTACATTTATACTGTTAATCTGGCCCTTTGGGCAACCATTATGCTAATGTGGCCCTTGGTGAAAATGAGTTTGACACCCCTGATGTACAGCCTTCAGTCACTTAGCTCAAATTTGCAGAGTACTCCTTGTTTTTGGTCTGGATCCAGTTCGGATCACATTCCCACCACAAATGAACTGCTCCAGAATTCATTTGGAACCATATCAAGACCACATCCAATAAAGGATCTCGGTACAGTTATTTTGGTCTGTGCCCAGGTGCCCAAGGGGGAAAACGTAATAGAGTTTGATTCAATCGAACTAAAAAAGGCAGGTGTGAAAACACATTAAGTATGATCTGGTACTGATAACATTTCTGGGAATTTTTACATAAAATATAATTCTACTTTATTAGAACATTGTTCCTCGTGCAAGAACTTTTTATTTTCCTGTATCTCTTACGTTATTCTGTGAGGCTCGTTGGATACCCCAGGTTTTCTTAACTTCTTATAAATCACTGATGAATGTCAGCAGTTCATGAGTAGGCTCACATTTGCTGATCTAATGCATAAACAGTGGTCTCAGATTGAAATATTATTCTACCTGTTTTGCTCCATTTGTGGGCAAGTTTCTTTTGACAAAATGTTACCCAAGAGTGAAAATATCTTCTCACTTTGTTCATACAAAAACACAACACATTTAGTAGCGTCAGTAGTGGTGGTTGATGGGAGCCATAAAAATGAGAAAATACGGTTGCTTGTCAACACCATGGTCCTGTGACAGAAATAAAACAAGAATGGTTTGACTTGAAGTTAGGTGCCAAAAAATGGCTTGCTTAATGGTACCCTGTGGAGGTTTAAGCAGTAGTAGCATTATGGAACAGTGTTTTTATAAGTGGGTGCCTGTTGTGTTAGTTCTCGTGTATATAAAGGTCTTGAAAAAGCCCAGCTGTGTTTGAAACACTGGATATAATAATAATTATAGAATCTTCGTGGATGGTTATTTTATTATTTTGATTTAACAGGTTGCCATGACAGAAGCTAGACTTTGGTGTGCATTCACTTGACTCTTCGATGGTAGAGTAGGGATATCCAAATGCAAACACACACACACACACACATACTTAGGTAAAACAATACACATTCCTGCCAATATTTTCACACTGCTCCAGTGATCTACAGGTGCAGTGCACTAACAAAGGCAGAGAATAAGACTGATAGCAAGGATGTACACAGATGTATACGGTTCAAGTTTCAAAAAGTTTCAAAATCAGCTTTACAAATGTTTTTATAGGTAAGGAAATAAATTCAGTACATTTGTTAGGACTTATGCATTTTGTGAGTTTTACTGAATGTAAACAAAATCTTAGTGTTTACATGCAAGCTTCACAGGGCACCTTTGAACAAAGTAGATAAAATGAAGAACAAGTAAGAACAAGTGTGTTTGGATGAATAAGGAACAATATTCTCCCATTGCTGTGATCTGGGACAGTGCTAAGATGAATTCAGCAGGTGCAAGGATCATTAGTGGCATTTCCAGTGCAGTCACTTTTGAATCTACCTCCACATGAAGTGGTTGAAACGTTGAAAACTGTTCTAGTACATTTTCACTGCTGTGCGCCCAGATTACAGCAATTATTTTGATGAGAACGCAGGCCGGCACGAAAGAAATACACCCAAAACTGAAGTAAACCAGAATTTTCCTTTTAACAATTCAGCCTCACACCATGATAAATTAACCAGCTGAGGAGTGGCGTGCCTCACCGATGGCCCAAAATGCTTCAGACTTCATAACAAGCTTTAATCCATCAACACAAATGCTGGGCTAGGGCATTTAGTCCAACATATACTGTAAACAAAGCTCTTGCCAACACACTGGGAAAAAAGCCTCTCAATCACTGATAATGATCCACAGCCATTTAGAGGGCAGGAAGCAGACAGGTTGCTCCAGCAGTAAGTGAATGAATATTCTTTAAGCACCGGAGAGTAATTCACTTGCAGGACAAGCTGCCCTCCTCGAAGACAAATGTGTGTGCATAATGCTGGGGAACATTAGTGGGAAAGCTTTTGAGGAAGGACCTGCTCTTTATTTAATGCACTCCTTGTGCAGAAGACGTGGAGCCCAGCACAGCAGCACAATTAATGTTTTGATGAGAACTCTGGGAAAATAATATCCAATTATGTATTTCCGTTGTCAGCTGATGTCTCCAAACTCTGCCCTTCTGAAACCTACTGGCATCAGTGGTGAACTAAAGGATGATGAACCTCTAAACTGATCATTACTCTTTAAGAAGAAAGCATAGGAAATGGTACAAACAAAATTCTTTAGCTCTAGAGAAAAAGTCTTTTGGCCCAATATTACCTCAGTGTCTCTCTCACGTTGTCAACTGCAGATGAAGAATACAGCGCCCTCATGCATTTAGTCGAATTCCTTCATGTGCCGCGAGGCCCTTAAGTTGTGTGCAGTGGACCATTGTTTCCTGCAAGGAGTCCAGGGAGATAACTCTCTAACAATGTCCTCAACTGGCCGGCCATCAGTTGCTGGATGCTTCCAGTGCAGGTGAAGCTGGAGTGGTGGTGAGCAGCTGTCAGAAAGGCCTGTAATTGGAGCCCATTGCACCATTAGTCTTGCTTATTAGGCCTGTTATGATCGCTGTCTGTCTCCGCTACACGTCTACAGTCACTGTGTCCATTTGACCGAGGCATAATGACTTGTCACGTGTCCACCTGTGACTCGCCATGCTGATGATCCAGAATGGCGCGTTTCCCTCGTGTGCTGTCTGATCTGTAATGGTCTCCATCCATACAGGGAATTGGGAGCGTTCACCTACGGTTAAAAAAAGAAAGAAAAGAAAAGAAAAAAACCCATTTCTCTGCAGGTGATAGCAAGTGAAAACCCAAGTGCCTGGAGAGAAGAGAGGTAATAGTAGACACAAAATCATCAGCTGTCAGTGCAAATAGTTTGCTTTATAGGAGAAGCACTCATGCAGATACCACCATTTCCCTCAACCACTCCGGTTCAGCTTAAATGAAAAGAAAACCCGCCTCCTCCTTCTCCAGAGAAGGAAATCAATCATTTCAACTTAAAACCCCCAATCCAGTTAGTGTGAGTTATAATCTTGCATTGTCCAGGCTCCTCATTTAACATCTCTGCTTATTAACTTTTCCATAACCCACTCTGTCACAAAAAATGTATATCTCAAGCCTGACACCTGGAAATTGTATCTAATTAGAGCTAAATCCTGTTCATGGAGCCGAGGGCATTTCTCCTCATTCTACTACAGTATTGTGTGTACCGAATGTATCCCTGTCACGGAAACCAAAAGGTAGACAGGTGTGCACCAGGGCTCATGGCTGCAGCACCAGAGCTTTTGTGGCAAGTGCAAGCTGCACCAGGGGAAGGAGCAAGCTCAGATCACTGTTGGCAGCCAGCACTGTAACAGAACATTCTTATGCAGGGTTTCAATACCTTTGGGATAGAGCGCAGAACTACTTTATACTTCAGAAAATGTAGTCAGTGGTGGTTATGTTGAACAGCATTCCCTGGAAACCTTTTTAGTTTTATTTTTTCTGGTAGGACTACAGATTATTATGTTCTCTTTACTTGAGGACTGTGATGAATTAAAGATTGCCATAATGTGACAAGCTACTGAAGTGTTTTGGCTGTATTTATTGCATGTTTCTTTACAGTCTTACAGTAATTAAATTTAAAGAAGCATCTAGTCAATTACATGTTATTAAAGCTACAAAATTTAAACTATTCAGCCTGTAAATATCATATCGTTGTGGCTGCAATTAATACTGTTTAAAACTGTTTTGCCTTCTTTGACAACACAGCTGTTGCCATATGTGGTGTGCACCATAATGCAGTACAGTAAATTCGTTACAACTTGACAATATTCTTTTAAGAATGCACATTTGATAATCATTTTTAAAAAATCAAATATATGAGCTCTGAGGAGAAAAGTGATTTTTCTTTCTGGATTTCACAACCTACACATGCCAACAATTCTTGAAACTTGTTTAATGATTCTTAGAAGAGGCCTTATCATTTCCAAGGTCTTGAAGCCCCATCAAATGCTAATGTGTTCATTTTTCAATGACTAAAGAATTCAGTCAGTCTTTTGTTACTGAGGTTTAATGGATGCTTCTGGTAACTCACATTCAAACACACTTCACTTGAACTCACTCTCCACTTAATTATTACCATTTCTAAGGCATGTGACAGGTGAAGCACACTTACAGTAAAATGTGACTACAGTAGTGAGTCTGCAGTACAGAAGATTTGACAACGCCTGTGCAGATTGTGGAATGTGGTGGGGCTGATCGGCCAAATCTTGAGCTCAGAAGGAATAGTTGTTTCTGAAGATATGTCCCACCAGAGAGGACCCAGGCAAAGCGAGAGCCATAACACACTGGGCCCTGTTTTCTCAGTGCCTGACCAGTCCCAGCAGCGTGATCAGTCATCACATGTCCAGTTTGCCAGCTCAAAATAGCTGCTGTCTTGTCTGTTCCAGTGAGGATTCAAAGCTTTGACATGTCTCCACCTGAGGCACCAATTAAACCACTCCTCACCCCAAATACACAGGCCATATATATACCTACTATTACAGTACATCCATGCATGTACGTACACATACACACACTTTCCGCACAAAATTCACCACCCGCTCCTGTTAAGAGAAAGGCCACAGGCTACTTCATAGCATTATTCATAGGAGCTGATGGGTCTGGTCTGGCACTTGGTGAGACTTCCTCTGGACCGGTATACTGGCAGGGAGCCCCGTTGCTGCTTGTGCCTGTTAGCCCCTTCATCCCCATGCTGAGGCCATCATTAAGGAAATCACTGCACCATGATCCCAGATGGTGTGTTATGATTTCTGGCAATCCCTCTGATTACAGAGCAGCTTTCCTGGAAGCCTGGAGAAATTCTGGATGAGCGGAATCCTTGTCTACAACAGTTTTCCAGGCAACCCTAGAACGATGCTTTGGCAGCAGGAGTCCTTAAAAGAATTAACCTAAAATACCAGATCAACTTCTCTCAGTTTTTTTGTTCAAGAAATGGCCTGCCAGTGTTTGTGGTCCTCATGCAGGTTGGCATTATTTTTTTGAAAGCAGTCACACACAGGTTCTGACAACAACCCACAGCAGCACTGCTGTTTAGCAAACTGCCAGTGTATTAGAGGCTGCAACAAACAGAAGAGGGAAAATTTGTAAGGGAAATTGAACCACTTTTTGGGGGAGGTCAATATATTTCTTAACAAAATACACATTTTTTTCTTTGGCATGTGAATAAAAGAAATTATTTTTAGCCTTAGCTCCGTATTTTGAGGCAGCATACTTTTCACACTGTGCTAACTAGAACCAGCCATCATTTTTTTTTATACGTGTTTACAAAACATTTTCATTCATAAATTCTTAAAACTGCACAAACCAACAGTTTTGTATTAACCATGGATTAAATGAATGTGAATATGAAAAGTTTCGCTCACTGTACTAACAGCATAGAGAATGAACTCCTTTACTCTGCAGCTCTCCTCAGCTTTGAGATCACTGTTTTGCTTTTCCAGACCACAAACGCTATCATTAGTGTTGTTTCCAGACAGAGCAGGCAGCAATTTTCAAGAAAAAACCTCTGACAAACTAACTATATGCTACCTGTCGAGCACCAAATAACAGTCAGACAAAGTTAGCAACTAGCTGGGGAATTAGCTGTAAGTTTATCTTGGGAGTCAGTGGAGACAAAAAAATGCTAGAGAATATTAGACTTTCATGTCCATCACTCAAGTGGACAGGACTTCAAATAAATACTAATGATGTGTCTGGTGGTTATGATATTAACTATAGTAACTAAATTTGAAGACAAAGGTGATGATACAGGCCTCAAGTGGCAAATTTTAATACAGCTTTAAAGTTTTCAGTACCCAGAGCGACAGCGATCATGTTGGTGCTGAATTCATTCAACATTCCACTGTCAGTTAAGTACATTTTCATTCTTTATTGAAA
Source organism: Monopterus albus (assembly GCF_001952655.1). Classification (NCBI taxonomy): domain Eukaryota; kingdom Metazoa; phylum Chordata; class Actinopteri; order Synbranchiformes; family Synbranchidae; genus Monopterus; species Monopterus albus. The sequence continues at coordinate 6,984,770 of NW_018127898.1, read as the reverse complement.
TAAATGGGAGGTTGCTATATGGTAGAAAAAACACATAACTCCCACACACTGTCTTGCTTCAGCTGTAATATTTAATAATTTGCCTGATAAATGCATATAGTGGCGTATATTAGCATATTAGTCCCAGAACTACCACAGTTATCCAAGTGACATTAGAGCATATCAAAGATATATATACAACTACACACACACACACACACACACACACACATATGTCTCTGATTATATATATATATACTGTATACATACACACACACACATATGTATATATATAAATATATAATCAGAGACATATGTGTGTGTTTATTTCTATATATATAATTTATTTTGCTCTGATTGCTTGTCTCTCCTACACACCTGTTGAAAATCCAGGTGTGCAGAGGTTTTATTTATTTAGGAAATTTCACTTTCCTTAAAAATACAGTGGTGGAAGAAGTACTCAGACTCTTTGCATAAGTAAAAGCAGCAATACCACAGTGTAAAAATATTGTTACAAGCAAAGGTCCTGCATTCAAAACGTTGCTTAAGTAAAAGGTCAAATATATTGGCATCAAAATATATCTAAATGGCACATGCAGAACATTTCTCATTAATGTAAATCATTTTGTATTATAATTATTGATGCAGGAGTAGAGCAGGTCAGCCCCTGATCGCAGGGCCGTTCGATTCCCATTCTTCCCAGTCCACATGTTGAAGTGTCCTTGGACAAGACACCAAGAGGGCCGAGAGGAGAGGTCAGGAGAGGAGAGGAGAGGAGAGGTGGCAGAACATGACAACACTCAAGTATATTATAGATACCTCAAAACTGTACTTAGGTACAGTTCTGGAGTAAGTGCATCTAATTACTTTCCACCACTGAAGAAATATAACTGTATTTGATGACACAGTTACTCTCTGAGATGCAGCTTAAATCCTCACAGCCATGACCACTTTGGTCCACTAACTTTTACTAGGCCTAGTTACGTTATTTATTATTTTTTAAATCTTATACAAAACTTGCTTCCTTCATTTTAATCTTTCTTGTAGGAGCACAGCAGAAGTCTCAATCTATCATGCATCTGCCTCTGTGGAGTAAATGAATGTGAAAATAAAGTTAGTTGACATTAATATTGGTGCTGTTCTAGCCATAACACAGCTGAAGGCTGTGCATCATGGCAACCAAAAGAAAGAAATATCAAAGATGGCGACTCCAGTGACAAAGGCAATGTATTTGATTTTCAAAGAGATGCAGATATCAGTACTTTGAAATCGCTTGGCCACATCTGGCCTTTCCATTCTTACCTTTTTATCTCAAGAGCTGGCACCAGGAAAGAAATGAGGGAAGGCTACTCAGTATTTAAATGTATCCAGGCCTGACAAGTTCATGCTTTTATTCAGATTTTATATGAATATTGAAACCCCTGCTTCATAAGCATCAAATATTAGTCTGAAGGAGGCCTAATGGACAATCACCTGCGTTGAAATCTGTCAACCAACTGAAGTAGGATGGCAAGGCCTCTTCATTCACTGCCACGTCAATAGACGGCTCGTGGATTCATTTTAACATTCATCTAAACAAGATTCTATTTATAATCATACAGCCTACAGTGCATGTACAGTTCTACACCATTTTCCATTTACACAAACTATTTGTTTTACGTTGAACTTGTTCCAAAATAGTGTTTTTACACATTACACCTGTCTTGTGTCTCAAATCATTCAGTTTATTCAGTCATTCGTTTTCCGCCATTGCCATCTCCACCACCCCCACCTCCACCCCACCATCTGCACCACTATACATGTCATTTATATTTAGTTCTTGCTGCCCCTTAACTGCCCCACCCCCAGTTTGAGAGCCACTACCCCACACCCACCTGCTGCCCTGTCAGTCTACCTGAATATACATCGGTCCCCTCCCACTTGGCCTCTGCCAGATTGTCTGTCATGCATTGCAAGCTGTAGCTTTTTCAGTGGAAATGGGAAACGTGTCAATGGCAGCGTATCAACACTTTCCCTCATGCTGCACATGCAAGCATTCTACATGGAGAACCACCTGGTACTTCAACATTAGGTTTCTCAGGGAACATTACTAAGCCTGAATTGTGGATGTTCTGTTCCTTACTAAATGTATTGACTTTGGATGTGTACTTGCAAGTTGCCCATTCCTTTTTAGTTTTGCCTAGATTACCATTTAGTTAAATTTTCATCCCCTTTTAACAAAAGACACCTTCTTAACTCCTGTCAGGCTTTTAGCGTAATTGGCAGCTTGTGCATTAGTGGTGTTTCACAGAAAGCTGTGGTTGTAATCTAAAAGCTACATTTGCAGTGTGTTTTGTCACCTCAGTGACACCCATTTTCTGTGTAAGTGCTTTAAAAAGTTTCATTTTGTGATATTTGTTGAACAACAAATTATGCCAACAAGAATTTGTTTTTTGCTGAAGTACACTAATTCAATAAGCAAATGACTGTGTTATGTTTGAAAATGCTTGAGGATAAATGAAATGGATGCGCAATCTCTTGTCTGCATGGGATGTGTTGTGTGAATTAATACACTGATTCTGTATTGTAGGGCTGTCACACCGTCAGTGCTACTTTGCATACAACTACATAATTAAACTCTGG
>NW_018127898.1:6979719-6982082 GCF_001952655.1 Monopterus albus | reverse complement strand
GAAAGAGTGACGACCTGTCCAGTATGTACCCGCCTTCCGATGTCAGCTGGGATTGACTCCAGCAACCAACACTCCAACCCCCAACCCCCTGCAACCCTCTACAGAATAAGCAGTATAGATGATGGGTCGATGGATAAAAACAGGAAGTTGATATGAGGCATAGAAGCACCCTATGTTCCCCGCACCACTCAGCTGCTTACTTCCTTCAGCTGACCTTGTGCTGACTTTATGCATACTGCCCACAGTGTTGCATTGTGGGATTGTTATTTCAAACATGGAGCCATAAGGACATGAATGAAAGACGCAGTGAGGAGGATTTTGCTTTCCCATCTGCCGACTCCCACTTCAATGAGTGTAGAGGAGCAGGCGCTTCATTCCAGATTGAACAGTTGCGAGGGAGGTACAATAAACAACACAATGCAGCAGCAGTTTGGTTTACCTGGAGGAGAGAAACCTGAGGGACAGAACAAGATGGAAATTTTACTTCAGCACATGTTGTTTATAAAGGCATTATTGTCCTCTCTGCTGCTATGATTTCATTTAGATGTACAATGCTGAACATTAATATCAATACGCACACTACTAATTTATCCTCTCTGTCTGCTTTGAAAGAGAGGGAGGTTTAAAGCAGTGAGCAGTAGGATTCAGTTGCATTGAATTTAATTTGGTGGTTTAATGTCGGCATTAATATCCTGAAATTCAAACTTCATTGAAGCTTTGTTCAATATCTTTGCCCTGACCCCACCCTCTGATTTCTTCTCCTCAGAGCGAGATGCCTTACTCTGAAACAAAGCGTGGAGCTCTAATCTCTCTCCTTCCTCTCCCTTTACAACTTCTTTGCAACCCTTACCCACAGACTCACAGAGGGTCTCTGAAGGGATAGCGCTGCAGGATTTCCATGGAGACAAAAGGCCAAGCATGTGGGTGTTCAGCAGAAATCCAACACCCAGTGTTTCCTTTGGGTTAACAATGGGCATCTGTTGTGCAAATGCCAAAGGTGGTTTGTGGGATTGTTTTGTTAATAAAATTTAACAATTTGCTGGAAGATCAGAGTTCACTGGCTTTGGAGGGTTTATACAGGATTCTAAAAAGAGCAATATTAACAAACTCTGTTGGGAAGAAGTGCAATCAGACAAAAATAAAAAAAAAATCATGTTTGATTTTAAGGGAAAGCTGGCACCTCATTCATCAGAGAACAAACTAGATTTATAGAGTCTTCTGAATGTGTAGTCTGTTAATTTGGCACAATAATAATTAATGGGTTCACTCAACAAAGAATATTAAAGAACAGATGTTTACTCAGCATAAGTCAGTAGCTGCAGTACCCTTCCATTATGGTACTACTATGGGGAACAAAGATGGAGCATTAATCTGAGCCAATTGACAGTAGATTGAATTGATTACCTTATTATAAGGAAGCTTGGTTATTATAGCCATAACTCACTACCAATTAGCAATCTTTTACAATGCAGAAAGAGACAGAGTTAACATGATCAAGACCTAATCACATGACCAGCCCGCCTTTATCTTCAGGCGTAGAAGCAAGTGGGTATCAATTTCATGATATGAAAGTGATTTCCATAGACACCCCTGGGTGGTGAGCGGCTACTGCACAACAACCTGATTGGGTACCATTAGTCTTGACTAAACAGTCTATCATTGAAACAGAGCAGGTCAACATTTATGCACAAACAAACCCCACAGCCAAGTATTTATTAGGAAATAATGTCATGTATTCCTTCAAAACAATGTTTTATTCTTCACCCATAAAAATGAACATATGAAAAAGAGATAATAGCACTATGATAGAATATTTCGCTATCAACACTGATGACATGTTCGTGTTGTTTACAGCAGTGTGAGTTCACACAGCGGACATATGCTGTGCTTGCCAAATCGCTTGAATTGAGACGTTCACCCCTTTTGCTCTGCCTGCATGATGAGGGCTAGCATCTGAACTTTCATCCTGCCTTGTGTGAGTTGGATGTGTTCTTTTGATAGCTCTCTAGCTTTCCTTTGCACCCCCGCCTCCCTCTCCAGCCCTCCGTTTTACACCACAAAGTTCAGGGATTCCGTATATGTGTGTTTGTGTGCGGAGAAGTGTCCAAGGAAAAAAGAGATGTGTATGGTGTTGTACCCGGTACTTTTTACCATACGGACTCTGAGAGACGAGGCAGTCCAGGTAACTACAAAACAGTGCTGATTTATTCCATGAACACAGGTAAAAATTAACATTACACGCTCAGGCATCTTGCACCTCCAAACGGCACGCAGGAAGATGAAAGATGAAAGACCCCGAACCCAACAGGCCTGTACATTATATCTGGTTTGGGCTAACCCCATTCTACACAGGCACGTCAAAC
>NW_018127898.1:6972418-6979592 GCF_001952655.1 Monopterus albus | reverse complement strand
TAGCCACTTTCTATCTAGTTATCCTTGAACATAAACAACCTGGAGTAACTCATGGAAATGAGTAAGCATTTAACAGCCTGAGCTAGACATCCTGTCTACACTAAAGACATTTCTAATACAACAAGTACCTAACCAATATCTATCTGACTCAAAAATACCTAACAATGGGGACAAGCCGTCTGCCTTTTCAGGCTGTGGCGTTGTCAGGTCTGGAGTACTCCAGCAATATGTCCCCTATTTCACCTTGCTGCAAACAGGGCCTGATATCAGTTCTCTTCCATTCTACAAGTTTGTGTGTGTCCACAGAAGTGTATCAAGTCTCTTCTCCGTGTGTAGCTATGCGTGTGTACAGCATGTGCGTGCTTGTGTCCTCTCTCCTGCTCCGTATTGCTCAGCTGTTCAATATTTATCTTCTGTGTGTGGAGAAGACCCGCTCGAGGATGACTTGAGGGTTATTGCGATCTTCAAAGAGAATACAACATGTCAGATTTTCACACAGTCTTTTCCCCCCAGTGACCAGATGTGATGGTGTCTGTGAAGGGGAGTGGATACATCGACCCTGAACCAAAACAAAAACTGGAGTCATGCTACTGCAGCTTATTCAGGCACAAGGTACGCTTTGTTTTGTTTTTTTCTTTTTTTTGACTCTGCACAATGTACATGATAAGTCAGTAAGAGAATTAATAGGATTATTATTGGTTGTTGTTTGGACAAAATATGTCAGATCCAGATTGTTTTTCACTATTTTCTTAGATTTTATTGTTGGTAGTGATTGTGTGTAATTATCAGCTGCAGGAGGTCATGCAGTATCTCATACATGTTTTTATTAGGCGCTTCATCATCATGTGGAACTAAAACGGTCAAGAAAGCTTCATTATGCATGTTGTTCTACTCACCTGTCACCAGCAGTCCACAGCACCAGCTGCTGTGCTTTGTGCAAAAGTCATGTGTCCTTTGAAGTCCCAGCTTTCTCCTGACCTGACACAGATCTGCATACACCAATTCATCTGTCTCGCATACGTCCTCCCTGGCCCACGTCTCTGTGTTTGATCCCCTGTCTGTCCCATCCCAGTTAGTCATCTGACAGGCAGCAAACTGGCCCTGACAGGTGGCCAGGCAGTGTCACAGGCTCACCGCAGCGAGCAGCGCCTGTCTCCACTCATTTCCTCCTTTCTGCTCCCCTGACCTGAACCTCACCACTCAGAACCTCAGATAAAGCCACCCTCCTCGCTGCCAGGGCCAACATCATGCCAAACATGTCGGCTTCCTTTTGTAGAGAAAAGCTGTTTAAATGACTTTTCTCCCTGCTGTCTGCTTTCGTTTTAATGTATGTGTTGTGCTGAAGGTGAAAATTAAATTATGGACTAACAAGCTGTGCAAAGAATCTCTCAAGGTATGAGGATAAAAGCAGTGTGAAAATGTCTCACCAGCTTCTATAATGAATTCATTTGTGATGAATTGCAAAAGTGAATGTTGTTACTTGCATCACGAGGTACTGAGTGTGTTGCTGTTTTCCTCCTCCTTTTCTTTAATCAGAAATCTGTGCATTCTTTGTTGCAATAGGCAAAAAAGAGAGAAAGTGCTTGTGTAGCCAATACTCATTACAGCAGGATCATTATGAATGAGATAAAAAGGTATTACGGACTGAGCTCTGTGAGATCCGTTTTCATATCGCAACCTCTCCCAGCAGGGGAGGGTCTTATGCAGAAGCTGTGGTTCATCTAAAAAGAAAATGTTCATCTTATCAAAGCACACAGAACCTCAGATGATCCAATATGCTGCGTCTCAGCACTCGTCCATTCCATTCATCCTTTTCACTGTGATACATTCTCTGCATGTCTTTAGTTTTTAGCTGTGGAGCAAGACACTTCCCTCAGCCTGAGCTGTAATTGGTTTTCATGTAAATTGAGACCGGTCAAGAGCTCAGCAGATTACCTCCATATGCTTTTCCTCATTCTCGCAAACACACAAGTACATATGCATTTACATATACGCGTGCACATACAGTATATAGCCTCTGCACATTTACGCAAGCTAAATTAGACAGTTGCCATGGAAGTCCTTCTAATGAGGGCTGAAATGACAGGTGAAATCCAGACATTATAATGCATAACAGTAGAGGTCCCAGGAAATTGTTCCATCTCAAGAGAGAAAAAAACCTGGTTGGCTTCTTTGTGTCTGAGACAGACAGTTAAATGGCCATAAATCAGCTTTAATTTCATGTTGGATATTCCTGACCCCTAAAGCATAATGGCCTTGAATATGTGATTTTGTCCATTCAGAGCAGGATGAAAGTATCTTGACGGCTCAGTCTGCACAAAGGTGTGCTGTTAGAGGGAACATTCACATGGCAATGAACAAGATGGATGTGGTGCAGCAGTTGGCTCCTTAGAGGCAGAGAGATGTCATTTTCCTCCCCAAAGCATTTTTCTGACATATCTGTTTTGAAAGCACATATTCACAATGTGTCCATATTTCAGAAATATAAAATAACAGCATCTAATATGTTCCTCAACCCCTCCCACACTATTTCCCTCTCAGAACTATTATTTCAGTGCAACTTCCAATACAAGGCACGCCTGCCTGAAAAGAGGCAATTTGATTACAGAGCTCTGTGTAATTCCTATGCTGGGACTCCAGGGAAAAAGGGTGACCCTACAAATGGAAGAACTCATTAGCGTCTGCCAGGGTAATTAGTCGAATTAGCCAATCCCCTCATCTTTAAGGTGACCCATGTGTCAGGGTGAGTGTCTGACTTACAGAAAGTCTCTGCAGCAGTGGCTGACTTCCTGCAGGGCTGTACCTGTTGGCCCTAATGCTTTGTTTATTCCATAATGTCTGATTGAAATGAGGCTTAACAGCTTTTTAGATCAAGGTGGATGTCTTGACACCCTGATACATTAAACAACATTAATGCTTTGACACGTAAACAAAGGTCATCTTTTTAATGCATTGCAGTTACTTAGTTGTGTAATTACCGAAAAAATTAAGTATAGCAACCACAACAATTGTCTTACTGATAGCTTTTATCCTATTGCTTATGCAGGTTTTGAACTCTCTTATTTGTATGTATGTGACATTTCTTAATGTGAAAAATCACTTTTCTCATTAGTGTTTTCTAACTTCTCTTTCAGTCAGTAGTTACAACAGTAATGCTTTTCCCTCTTTGGCAGAAGTAGCTTTACTATTCAGTAGCTCTCACTCTATTAAAGGGCGTTTAAAATATTGCCTTACTTCTCTCCAATTCAACCTTTTTCATCCATTGTTGCTTAAACATTTGACTGCACCTTCCTCTCCATCTCGCCAAGAGAATATTTAACCTTGGCGAGGCTCAGGGAGCAGATGGTGGGCCCTTATTTGTGTCCGGCATCATCCACCACTAATGAAGTGATGTCTCAATAAACACCTGACAGTGGGGCAAACCAGCCTAGATATTAAAATGGCCAGTTTTTGGCTGCACTGAGCAGGGAAACGCTCCCAGTTCTTTATTGTTTGTGTTTTGTTGTGCCAGCACATGAACCAGTCTTCCCAAATTAGGACAGTCCCGCCTATTGGTGCAGCCTCATGTACACTTAGACAGTTAGAATGATGATACAATTAACATTACAGACAAACATTAAGTTCTTGATGAAAACATCACACATAATAGAAGAGAAAATATTTTGTTGATCTGAATTTCCAAGAATGTTTACATTATTATTTTTGATTCAGTTTTTTGGAAATCTGTGGGTCATCTCATGTAGAAATAGATATATTATAAACAGCACTTTTTAAACAGAGCTTCTTTACATGTACCAGAAGAGTCACAGGTTACAAGCGATGCTGATGGCTGTATTTCATTTAAATGAATCAGTTTCAGGTCACTGGCATTTATGTGTTCCTTCGCTGCAATGGCTTACACTTAGTCACCATTAATGTTATTAATCACACAAGTGTCTGCTGTGAAAAGTTCCATTACCAGCACTTACTTTACACAGTGAGTCTGTGAGCTCAGTAACTCAGTCTATAGTGGGCAGCACATCCAAATTTTGAACACTCATGAATCATTATCAGTGTGTCATCACCGGCAGGTGTAATGTTGACTGTAATCTTCACATCTACCAAATGTTACACTGTGCCATTGATAGAAAAAAGTAGTTTATATTTTATACTTTATATTCTAAATCTACGGTGTATGCTTATTTTTCATTTGAAGAAAAATAACAACAACAATGAAAAATACAAAACTTAACAAGGGATCATGCCAAAGACATCTTTGAGCCTGGCTCAAAATCTGCCATCACCACTAGTTGGCATATGGTTCATTCTGGGACACTGCTCCAAGACGGCACAAGTCAGCTCCTGAAGCATCATTGGTAGAGTGAATGGAACAGGAACACTTTTGGTCATTTGCTCTGTATTTGGCTGGATTCAGACTTTGAACTGGAGCAGTACTAGGGCTTTGACTGATGACTTTTCACAGGTTAACACAAGTAGAGAGAGGAACACAGACTTAGAAAGACTCATACAGTGTGTCTGCTTAAGTTAGTCAGCCATGGAAGTGTGTAGTAAGCCTGGTTTAACTACAGGAGCTTCCTTCTTGGTCATGTTACATGGGTTGCTGCCAAGAAGGAGCTAATATCTAACAGTAGGAAACAAGTGGATAAGACTATCCTGACATCTTTACTTACATCTTTTCTAGAGGCAAAGATGACATTCATTGTCAAAAAACATCATGTTAGAAGATGTCAAGCACAGAATTATAGCCTGAACAATCTTTGTTATAACCAGGAAAGAAAGCATAAGAGCATGTGACTGAAAAACTAGGTGAAGGCAAGAATGCTGCCACAACACTGGAAATCAGCTACACAGGTGAGGGCAACTCTTTATTTAAAGTGTTATTTCTTTAATTTAAAAGAGAAAGGGTTTTCAGGATGAGTGCTAACCAGTGAGTCAGAAACCTAAACAGTGACCTAGTGAGAGATGCTAGCAACAGGGTTACATTATCCTTTGCCAATTTCCCGCTAAAGGCTTTGGTAAATGCTAAACAGTGTGTTAAATGATGTTATTTTGTGAGATTTACATTGATTTTATTGACTTTGTGTGTTTCATTTTGGGTAGATAGGGCTCTGCACACCCACAATGATATTTCCAATTAATTTGCTTGATTAGACTTTGTTAGCATTTACTGATTGGTGCCATCTCCTGGGGATATGAAATAAAAGGAAAGACCATTGATAATGGAATGGCTGTTGGCTTACTTTTTAAAACACAACTGTCTTACAGTGACATTACCACTGCAACAAAACTAGGGTCACCTATGAGCATATCAGCAAAAAAAAATAAGATTTATTAGTCTACGCTGTTTTGATCTGTATTCATTTGAACAAGTTATGTGTCAGTTCAACTGTCTGAACATGAATAAGTGGCAGTTATCATTACTGGTGCATTGAGTCTTGTGGTTTCACATACTGTAATTTCTCTCATTGCTTCAATTAATTCCAAATAGGCCTGAATAACTGAAAACAGCTGTGTGGGTGTGCAGGGCCTTGAAAAGATATGAAAGGTGATTAACATTACATTATTATAGGTGAATAACATTACATTATTCAAAATGTTCCTTCATTTCAGCAAGTCTTTTTCTACACATACAGTAGTTTTACATACAGTTTATATGCATCTAGAGTATGTACTGCATATTGAACATGGGTGTATGCGCACAGGCAGACATACTGCACACCCACATACAAACACTGTCATTTGAAACTAGCTAGTGCTATTGTTGTATTCATTAACTTAACCTAAACTCTCCAGTATTATATCCTCAAATGACTGCTGAGAGGTGTTCATATTAAAAATCTTCGCTCCATACTTTTATTCTGCAGTTGAAAGAAACAAAATAGATTCACTTAGAGTTTGAATCTATTTCACAGTGAAATGACACAAGTACTCGAGTAAGTATGGCTAAGTCAAATCTCACTAGTGATGGAGTGTTTATTTCCTGAATAAATAATAGAAGCAAACAGTGTTCAACATCTACTGGTACAGAAGATTTTCCAACACTGGCCTAACAAGTTGTTTTTCATGATAAAATGTTCTTGTCTTATTTTTTTCCGATGCAGTAAGATCATTTTGCAAAACCCTCTGGTTGATCATTAACAATCTTGCCTCAAATTTTTGCAATAATTTTGACATTTAATTTAATCGCAAATGGCAGTCAGTAAGTAATTTTATACATGGTGGCTGAAAATGCTGCATTCATTTGAGTTCTGTCAAGATAAGACTGCTGCTGTTTAGGATTGTATCTACAGTAAGATGTGGCATATTTGACAGACAGACCTATTTCATAGTCTTACCCTACCATGACTACATCACGATGAAAAAATGAGTGAAGACTATGAAACACAAAGTCTGACACTGTACTCAAGTCACCATTCAGTAAAGTCTTGCTCCCTCTGAGCCGTTCTCACTTACATTCTCTTGTGTCTGATCTGTACCAGTGTTTATTTTCTACTGTGATCAGGTTTGTCTATTTGTACACCAAGCTGATTTTATGTGTCATAGCCTATAATTATCATTGGACATGCTGCAGGAGCTCTACCTATGTCCCCTTTAATTTTCAATTGGAAACAAAGCCATGGCACAGATAACTGGCTCCTCTGCTAACAGCTTTGTCCCCTGCTACTAAATTTACTGTACTGTACTGACTGCTGTTAATGACAGAACAAGCAGTTTTTCCCCATAATGGTCATACAGCCACAGCATCGCCCCTGCTGCTACCCTCCTGTTTTTTAGAGATGGTAAGATAGGCAAGTGTACAGCAAAAAAACTATTTGTCACTCAGCAGTAGACCGCAGACTGGGGCGTATAATTACCATTTACTGCATAATCAGCGGTTTTGTCACACCCTCAGCATCAGAACTCTTCAGATTCACATTCATATTGCCAGAGAAAGCTACTTTCATTTTGCAGATTTCTAACTTTTTGTCCTTTTTCTGGCACAGGCTTTTGATTTCAATTCACATGTTCCTATTGTCTCATTTATTACAGGTAGTGATTTAATAGCACCTCACTTTGTTGTTTTTTATTGTTTACACATAAATTGCAACAGCTCTTATCCTGCTCGTGCTGATTTACATTTTTTTTTACTTTTTCTCATGCATGCCTTCCTTCTCTGTTAACCTCCCATATTTCT
>NW_018127898.1:6964208-6972284 GCF_001952655.1 Monopterus albus | reverse complement strand
CCAGATGAGAACAGTCAATATTTCATATCTTTACCTGGAAGGAGAGACAAAGGGCACTGCAAATTCAAATAGGGTAAGATGTATGACACTCATACACAGTTTTAACGGTCTTGCCAGTAGGAGATGCCGCAGAAGGCCGTGTGGCTGATGGCTCCTGACATAAGGGATTAAATAGCTTCAACATTTGCAATTAGAGCCCATATTCCAAAAAGATGGCAGTGGTTGCACTAGGTAAAAATTGAATCCAAGAACAACAATAAAGGTGAGGTTACATTAGCATAAATCGAATACTATAGTAAAACTTGTACATCTTTGGATGCATTGTGTGCCTGCTGTATGTGGACATGGCTGAATGGGGTAACTTCTGATCAGGTTTCAGTTGTGAGTATGTGCTGCTGGTTTCAAAGGTGTGTTGTAATGAAAGTGGATGGCTGTGGATGAAAGGAGGGTTTCCTTCCTCACTGCCAAGTCTCATTCCTCCACCTGAACTCAATCAGCCATTTACAGAGTTTACTGTTGGCTCCTCATATTGGTTTCCATTGCCCAGAGAGCAGCTCTGCAATCAGTTCACATTTTCTCCATATTCCTTTCAGGTTGGCCACATCTGCTTTCATTCAGGCCTCTGCCACTCACAAATGAACCATGGTCTTATCAGGGTAGAAATAGTAGCTCTGAATGATGTGATTTGATCATGAGTGCTCATGAAGATGTTAATGTTATGACCATATTCCCCGATGCAGACTTATTTCTATGGTAATGCTGTTATTCATTTTGCATTTCTAATTTGTTCCCACAGCAAATCAAAAAAGGCCAGTGTGCAGACTGCTTTCTGCATCAGATAAAGAATATATCCAGCTCTATAGCAAACATAAATCCGACATTATAGAAGATGTTTTCAAGGAAACGGCGCTCGATCACACACCAACCACTACATAGTAAACCGATTTTCAATCAGAGTGAAATAAACATCTCCTGATGTGTGCAGATGAGAATACAAAGGATAGTGTTATGAAGTAAACAATATAATGATCTACCCATGAAAATGATGTTGGACACACCCCTGTGAGAAAATCATATTCAATAGTGTCAAATACTCTACACAACAGTGAAAAGAGGAGCTGAGTCTATTGTCCCTGTCTTTCTGCCTGCGGGAAATGCTGCTTGTTGTGTTTGATCTCTACAGAAACCTGCTTTTGGCTCCTTTGCAAGGTCTTGCCACTTGGGTGCTGAACTGCTTCATTCCGGTTGCCTGTATTTGTTTGTTTAATGCCAGGCTCTGCTTTCACACAGACATAATTAAATCACACCTAATCCCCTATTTATGCATTCTGCTACTGAATTATTCACAGAACAGTTCTATGTGTTATTGCATTTTTAAGAGACAGAAGTTGTGTGGCTGCTGTTATTGAATAGAACTTGCCTCAAGATTGCTTCTTTTATTAATTAAGCCACTTCCTATGCAACAATACACAATGCAGTCATGTAAAAGCTGTGTTTGCACTTTTTTTTTTTGCTTAAGCAAAATTTGCTTAATACAACAATACTGTATGTAATTAGGGTAATTATAGTGTCGCTAGAGAGTGTATCAACTTTGCAAGAATATTTGTTGAACATCTAAATGTCAATGCACACATACACACAAATGACAACAACAACAGCATACAGTGAACACATACAGTTCCTCCAAGTTTTCTGTAGTCTCAACCTTGCTTTGGAATTAAAGGGGAATTTTACACATCAGTCTGTTTACAAGACTCAGGGAGTACTACTGCATGTGTGAAAAAACGGTGGCCCCAAAGGGAGCGTGGCAAAGTCTGATAAACTGCATGAAGTCATGTCACAAGTGTTATTGTTGGTTAGGGCTGAAAACCACAAGTTAAAAAAACAAAACAAAGGGGAAAATCTCTTGGGAGTGGATTTAGGAAAGAGGTTAGCTTTTCACACCCATGTAGTCTACTTATCATTTCTGCTTGAGGCTACATTAGCAGCTACTAGCATAACACACCCCAATCTTAGATATAACTGTTAACGGTAGAGTTGCATTGTGGATAATGTAGGCACCAGGTTGGGTTGGATGCATGAAATCAAAATGACTGTATATGAGATGCACTGACTTTTTTTTTGATCCCAGACAACAGGAGAGAGGAGAATAGTTTTAGCTAAATGACTGATCTTAGCTCTAAAAACCACAAAAAGTCTTAAAATCTCAGACTGCTTCAGAGACTTCCAACAATAAATTAGCCATTCTTCTACAATCTATATTTATAGTATATACTTCTGGTTTGCAATAGTAAAGACATATAATTAAAAAAATATTAAAATGTCATTCATGTTAATTATAATAACTTAAAAAGTTTCAGGTCCAATATAACATTAAATATTATTGACTTCAGCAACAATTAAATGTTAAGTTTGATATTATTTAGTAAGAGTTCAGTAGTCAAAAACTCACATCTACTTCAACAGGTTTGTGTGGGTTCGAAGATACCTGCCTGACAGTAACCAGCCGACTCATCAGTTGTCATCACAATTTGATTTACAGTAAATACTGCTAAATCCTTAAAGGTGCATGGAAGTATGTGAGAGTCTGTTGTTGTAAGTGAGGCCCATCTACGTCAAACCAGTGAGAAGGGCTCAGAGAAAAATAGAAATACACAAATCTCTCGTGATAAATAGCCAGAACTGCTCTAACTGGCAGAAAACAAGTTTGTTTATGTAGGACCCTGTAAGTCATAGGAAGAAGCTGAATGAGCTTTTCTAGCTCTTTAACAAATCACAAATGACTGACAACATACAGTAAATCCTTCCAAAATCCACTCATCAAATACAATATCCAGTTGTAAGTACGGTTAAACATTTTTGATTTCAAGAAGGAAACATGGCAGGTTTATCAAATTAACAGAACCAAGGTGTTTTTGTTACCTCTAGCTGCCTCTGTACTGGGCTTCATATGCCCAACATCTCAACATGCGCATGTTTCACAGAAACTCAAACCACTGAAACTACTAATACTATCCATGCTCTAAATAGAGATCAAACTGAAACAGTCAAGCATGATAAATACTTTGAAACTTAGTTAAATATAGATTGCGGTAAAAAAAAACAAACAACAACACACACATTCATGTTGAACAAATTGCTTACAAATTAAAAATTCTAATTGGTTTCTTATACCAAAGCACAGCTTGTTTCTCCATTGAGGACAGAAAAACCATTTTAAAAAACCACCATACTCTGGATGCCCACACTCCTGCCTCCACCCTTAAACCACTGGATGCTATCGACAGTGCCATTCGATTCATTACACAAGATAACTATCGTCCTCACCACTGTGAGTTATATGAAAAGGTCGAATGACATCAAGAAGGCGTCATCAAATCTGTGTCTTCATCTGTAAGGCCTTTCTGTCTAAGCTGCCGAGATATTTAATGTCCTTATTGGAATTCACAGCTCATAACGTGACAACAGGTCATGACAACAGTTCCTCCTACCAGCTCTGAAGACTGGTTTCCAATACTATGCATCTCACTACAAGAATGTTGTGCAACACACAAGTAAAGCGAGAGATGCTCATTCCTCTGAGAAGCTTTAAAGGTTTACTAGCTAATGTTTCTGATAATATCTCTGACCATTTTAATTAGTATATGCATATATGATCATCTGGTCTGAATGACCTGTATGTCATTTGTATTTATGTACAGTAATTTATTCAGAGGGCTCCTGCAAAAGATCTTGATCTCAATGTACTAGTGTGTAGATCTATTTCTATTAGATAGAGTTTGTACTTTGCATTATACTTTGACAGAATTGTTAACAAATCTATAAAAATACCTTCATAAAATATAAATTGTGTGTAAAATATTTTGAAGGTAAGTATATACAGAGCTTTTTTTTTTATTCCCAGTGGCAGTGGAAGTCTGCCAAGTAGAAACAGACAGAGAGGGTAATTAGGCGAAGTAGATTCCAATGTTCCAGTTGAAATGAAAATCAAATGATATCCACTGTCATCCATCACTGTCAGGCCACTCTCTGTGCGCCTCTCAACAAATCATGCTATACTAAAACAGCGACCAAAAGGTTAGGGATACAGGCATCTGCAGGGGCTCATCCATCTCTGTTAAATATGAAGAACAGCCCATATCCTTGTGCCATCTCTTCTGGATCACAGTTGTATAGTCTCTGATAAAAATGGACCCATTGCCTGTTGATTTCTCCAGGCTATCTGGACACTACGGTCTGAAGGACATGCTGCACTGTACTGCGGAAACATATCTGAAGCCCACTGGAGCACAGCACTGAAATGTTATCTAATCTTAGCTAAATTAAAAAATCTGATCACGGGTGAAATTGCTTTTTATTCATTTTACATCCTTTGCTTCTCTCAAGGTGTTGAGAGTAAATGTTTGCTTTGGCCTTTTATTGATAGATCATTTGCTTTCTGTGGTCTTCAGGCATTTTTGTTGTACACATATCAATATTTCAGTCATTCAAGTAGACCAGGTAAAAACAAAACATCACTTCCTGAAGGCTGAGAGGACTCACTTTTATGCAGGATTTGTATTACAGATTAATGGGGCTTTCCTAGCTTTGCTGCTTTTTTACTTTCTCAGGGTAGGCTGCATCAATTTGATATTCATACACAGAGAAGTATGTCAGCCCAAATCTTCAGGGAGAAAACATTTGTAAATTATTGTTACAGCAGGCCACACAGTACAGTGTTGTTTTTTTGTTTGTTTGTTTTCTTGCAAAAGGCCAAACATTATATAGCAAGTAGTACTGAGGTTTTAATGATTACCTCTCATTAAAACCTGAAAATCCTTAACATATTTTAAGAAAGCTTTATACCATAATGCATTTTTGAAATGCTATTCTCTCCTCTTTCTGACAGATAAATGAATGTCAGGAGTTTTGCTGATTGTTACTATGCCGTCGCGTTACTCTGTAAATGTCTGTGAAGGTTTCTCTTGGTCACCAGTGAGGAACCCTTCATGTGAGCGGTGAGCTGTACTATGACTCCACACAGTTGCAGCAGTCGCAACATCAGTAGCATTGCTGTGAACGCCATGGTGATGAACTCAATGTGGCTTTTTTCTTGTGAATACTGTATGTCTGTTCAACTGAAAATGTACACGTACAGCTCCTGTCCCACTGTTCAATAATGGAGATGACATGATTTGTTCAATACACCTAATAATTATCTCTTCAAGTGTGATACCAGCTCGTGGGCTCCTGTTTGATCAACTCCATTCAGATACTTGACAGGCATAATAACAGTAATGAGTAGTGAACTGGCAGGCTCACAACAAATTATCTACATAGAGAGCAGACCTATACACTGGCCTTTAAAAATGCCAACATTATTAGTATCATTAAACAAGAAGGTTTGCCAATTGTTAACCTATGTACACAACTGTTTGTCAGAAATCCACATTAACAGGTGAAGGCAACAAATAGAAAAAGTACCTTTATTATCTTGTGTGAAAATTTACAGTTTTGGTGTAAAATGTCGCACAAAACATACAAAACATGTCACGTCTTTTACTTCCTTCTTCCAATTAAATATTTCTCAGTAAACATCTGCCTGCTTCACAACACAAACTCACAAAGCGACGCTGTCTCAGGTGAAGCTGGCGCTCATCGAGTCTTTTAAGGAACCGAATATGGTTGTATGGCATATTTTATTTTTCAGCATAACCAGGGCTGCTTGAAATTTGGATGTAAATAACTGTCTTCAATATTTAGAATGGATTATACTGTAATGAAACATATTTTGTTAAAACACTGAGTGTGTCAGTTATGATGTGGCAACTCATTAGATAACAGTAATCCAACTATGCAGTGAAATCTGTGAAGCTACGGGCTCTCAACCAATAATTAACATTTTGCCAAAATGAAACATTTACTTAGTTTTCACTCAAGTTGGACTTCACATGGGCCACCTAGTGTGTGAATAGTTTACACCAGCATCATAACCAGCAAAGCAGCACAGATAATGAATGGATGGACATTTACGCTGATAGCTCTTCTCTGATTGGTCCAGACTGACTTTCAGTTGCACGCATCATGACCACCTGAGTTAATGCATATGTGTGTTGCTCTATTATATTTGCTGGGTGCGATCACTGCGGTGTGCTGATCTGTTGTTTGAGTTTTGCCTTAAGTTTGTAAAAAGAAAACATCCTAATTTATGATTTGTTTTGTTCAAGTGCAATAAACAAAATGTCAAAGTAAGAATCTTGAAATAAAATCTACTGTTTATGATTCTAAAAGATTAGTTTTTGTATCTTTGTGGATTCTCAAGAGCTTATTGCTTTCAGACAAAACCTGTGTGGAAAAAATCAGAAGGATTTTAGGTTTGTACAGTAGGATCCAAGTGAGGAAAAAGATGTTGTTTATCAGGAGCTACTTTTCAGAAGCATAAGACATTGATCAAAAATTCATACTGGTGTTAAAAAACCTTAAGTGTTTCTGGCAGAATCAATCTAGGTAAAAATAAGACCTTAACAATTTTCCTTTCCTCTGGGAAGTAATCATGTACTGGCTGGCTCTAATTTATGCAGGAAGGATCATTAAATTCCCAATGAGCCCCTGCAAATTTTGTGCCCTGGTGATAAATGCAGTACAAAAAACTGTGCTGTTGAAAACATGCATTTCCAAAAACAAAATTTATGAATGAAAGCATTATCTTTTGATAAATTTTGCTTGTGGTGTCCAAACAAGCTCAAATAGAGAAGCAGAAACCAGGGAAATTAGGAAAATCTTGAGGTAAACGTGCAGTATAACTTTCAGGAATTACCGCACTGCAATAGAAAACAGCTATTCATGAAATAGCAAAGTAGAATTTGTCAGCCTGTAGCGTCGGTGTTCCTACAGTAACATCTTTCCTCCCTTATAAAAAGAGAACTGAGACCCGTTTTGGGAGATTTGTTTAATAATTCAGCACATCCTTAAACCAATTCATTTCAAGTGCCCAGATGGTATTTTTATTAGGCAAATGCTTGATACTTGAGAAGAATCATTTACTTGCGTTCCAAAACTGGCACCTTTGAGTCCCTTGGAATTTACTGAGCAGAGAATAGGTCGGACCTCTTGTTTGGGGTACTAATTTGGCAAAATAATAATGTCATGAATACCGCTGGGTTTGTGCCGCAGAGGCAGATGAGGTGAGAAAGTAGTGTGCTGAAGAACCACAGCCGTGAGACATTAAACTCATAAAGAGAAATGAGCTGTATGTCAGACAGAAGGAAGCATCTGGCCATGGTTCCTTCATGCACCATTCTCTGCTGTTACCAATGAGCTTTTTAGGCATATACACAGCATTCTCTAACTTCAGAACACAGGAAAATGTAGTCACAAGCCTCTTTCACTTGTACGTGCACCATTTTTAGCACACTCAGGTGTTTTCATACTCTGACTCGTAGCTCCTTTCTCTGCTAAACCTCCTTCCTGTCAGCGGCTGCTTCTGTGGATGTTAGGAAATGATAGTGACTGATACAAAGATACAAGGTTATTTATTAGTCATTGTTTATTGTGCAAAGTGTGTGTTTTAAATGCTTGCTGCACCGTTCTTCTGCCAAGATTTTTTACTGCATAATAAAAGCAGAAACACCACAATGCCATGTGCAGAGATGAGGGGAGTGGATTTCTGATATCTCTGACCTTAAAAATCCACCCTTTGGACAGAAACACCCCCTGAGCTGTAGTCACCTAGACTAGGAGAACTTCTTAATTATTAGCCTCAAGCAGTTTATTTTGAAGATACAGTTTAAAGGAAAGAAAAATGGTCAGAGAAATGTATTTATTTTAACTGAAGGGTCTAGTGCTGAAAATACAGTGGTAAAATGAATGGCAGTGACAGGGGCTGTGTTGATTGGCACTGCAGTACTGTCCTATTCCTTTTGATGGGATTAAATTGTCATGACCTCTCACATATGGAAATTGAGGCACTCATCTGAGGCTTTGCAAATGTCAAAATTATTAAATTTTGAGACCAGTTAAAGGCACAGTTCACATCCAGGTTATATGGTACTGGCCTACAGTAATAAATCTGTAAATGTATGTGTACATTTTTTTTGT
>NW_018127898.1:6962309-6964188 GCF_001952655.1 Monopterus albus | reverse complement strand
GAGGAGCTGCAGGAAGTGTCTTGAGAGAGGGAAGTCTGGGCATCTTTGCTTAGACTGCTGCCCCCGCGACCCGGTCCCGGATAAGCGGAGGAAAATGGATGGATGGATGGATGGTTTTATAGAAATTTTAAAAATGTAATTTTTCCTATAGATAGATAGATAGATAGATAGATAGATAGATAGATAGATAGATAGATAGATAGATAAATCTACCAAGACATGTAATCTTGGTCCTATATTGTTATACATTCTGACCAGAGTGATGGCCATGTTGCATATTATAATCCAAAACACAAATAATAAAATATGAAATAACCTCACATCAGTCAAAAATATTGAAGACTGGATACTGGAACAAATGATTTGACAAAATTAAGATATATTTTCTGCACATCATCACACAGGTTAGTGATTGACTGGACTTTATTTCATTTGAACCTTACAATCACTATCAAAGTCTTATCTCGCGCTGGCCTATCATAGCAGCTTTAATAAAAAGCTAATAACTCGGCAGCTCTTGCCGTACCTATACCGTGGATCAGGGGCAGAGGGGGTAAGTGGGGTGTGAAATAGACTCCAGTTAGCTGATGGACACATGAAAGGACTCGGATGGTTGGTTGTCACTCACACCGCCAGACCCGTCTTTGCTTCATCTGAAGTCGAAATATGAATCTAAATAGCCTGGAAAATGCATTTTTCTACCAATAGATCCCAGAAGTGTACGGGGCATCATCAGTGGGAGTCATTTAGAGCTGCAGACTGTGCACCCTGCCATGCCTGCTCCGCCGTGCGGTAGGAGGGGTTGTAGTGACGCTGTTATCCAATGGGCACCGGTTTCTTCTGAACGGAGCGCAGCATCTCTTTCTCAGCGGCACTTTTGCGCCAGACAAGTAGGGACGACACTCACTCTGCAACCGAGAAGAAGAAATAAGTCTCCGGAAATACTGAGGTGTTTCTGGCGTAAAATCTCTCCCTCTTTTTCCTAACGAGTGGTTTTGCAAAGATGAACATTGGCTGTGTCATCCTGGCGTGCACCTTACTTGTGGGCACATCCTCGGTAAGATGAGTTAATTTCTCCATGTCTTTTCGGCTAACAGTACTGTGGAAGTGCTGCACTGCTGTAGTGCTTACTTGGGCTTTGCAACGCGCTGCATGAGCCCTCGAAAGTGGCCATCAAAGGCTCACTTTTCCCCGCAGTGTTGCGTGAAATCGAGCTTAACAGAGCAACGTTTAGGTCAAGAATATATTTGTTTAAGTGTGGCGAAAAAAGTCAGTGACAACTCTGTTCATTAGCACCCTGCATTAGCAGCTGCAGTGCGTTATTGCAGAGGACAGTGGTTTCTGGAGGGGTTTCTTTTTCTTTTGGCTGCGATCAACTTCGTTTACGCACGTTTACGCACAGTCATCGCTCCTTTTCTTGGTATCTGGCTTTGGTCTTAGTTGACGACTTGGCAATTTTATTTGGTGTTTATATGTGGAGGGCGATTTAAGAAGAAAATAGGCAATTATAAATTGCTTGGCTTACTTTATTTGCAAACTTGGGCAATTCACTAGAATCAGCCTTATGTTCACATATGCAGTATATGCAGTAGTGGTTGGTGTTAGTTTGCTGAGCTTTGCTTTTGCCGGGAAATATCGAGTTGCCACAAACCTTTTTTTTATTTTATAAAACGCATAATATGATAAATGAGGTGGATCCCTACAAGTGCATTCTATGGAGAATGCCTGCAACTATGCAAATACGGTATACCTAGACACATTTAGCTTTTTGGTTCCGTCTTTTTCACACGTTCTCTTTGTGTGTGTGTGTGTGTGTGTGTGTGTGTATGTGTGTGTCTCTTGCTCACCCCTTTCCGCATAAACTCTATACTGAACGTGT
>NW_018127898.1:6929138-6962221 GCF_001952655.1 Monopterus albus | reverse complement strand
TGTGTGTGTGTGTGTGTGTGTGTGTGTGTGTGTGTCTTGCTCACACCCTTCAGCATAAACTATATACTGAACATGTAGGTTAAACATTTCCTGCTAGCCACAGTCAGCATCTTAATGATGGTTATTATTATTGTCATCATCACTTGTGTTATAATTCCGCCATAATCAGCTTGTGATGATAATGTCATTGCCTGTCATGGTGATGATGACCATCATTAAAATGATCAATTTCTTGGCTCATATGAGACTTATCTTTCACTGCAGTTATTCTGATCAGTTGTCTTCAGCCCCAGATGTGGATTTCTACACAGATGGTCCTATAGTGCAACATGCTGTAATCTGAAGCAAATCACTCACTGCAGCCAGAGAGGCTGTGAGGTTCAGTATCAGTCTGAAAAGACTGCGAGATCAGCTTGTGACCCCGTGGCTGCGAGTCAATTTGCCAGTGCTTAACAGGCTGTCTTGTTTTGCTCCTCAGGGGAGTAAGGCAGGCCAGCCCCTCAAACCCCCATGCAGACCAGGCTTCTCCCAGAACTTCTACACAGTGATTGTCTCGAGAGACGTACTGCATGGCCAGAAAATCCTCAAAGGTGAGTCTGCCTCTGCTGGATCTCATTTATTGACTGATGATATTTTCTCTTTTCTGCCTAGATGTGCCCCCAACCTCATACTGTGATTGAGTAAGTGTGCGCATCTACGTGTGTGTGTGTGTGGCTTGTGACTCCCCATCATTCCTAAAGAAAGACACAACTCTCTCTGGTTGCTGCTATGCAATATAAGCGGCTCATTTTTGACATGCATATATTTAAGCAAAGGATCCAGCTGTGATGGAGCTTGGGTTAAAAATCTCTAAACATGATGTGACAGCAGGTGTATGATGCATTCTGTTCGAGAGCTGTCATTTGATATGGAGTTTACTGATGAATGAGCACTTAAATTACATTGATTGCATTAAAAAATACATTCCTCCTTTCTGATTGACTGAGCAGCAGGCTGCCAGAGCAGTTTAAACAGCCTGTTCCCTACTCTGCATATTTGCAGCTGGAAGCCCAAAACTTTTATTTTATTCCCAGTGTTCATTGTAATACATTTTCCAGTCCTTTTATTCTTTCTGTTTTTCAGAGGAATTCAATTATGTTTTTGTTCGCTCCATTTCTTTTCAGTGCAGGCAGTGTACTGAATCTACTGCGAGGTTCATCTCCTGCCATGTGAAATTATGCTGTAGTATCTTCAGCATGTTTCGTCTATTTACTGGCAAATCTTTGTCATAATGGAAAAAATCCCTTTCAGCCACATCCCACTGTCCCAATTTGCATAATAGACAGATAAACAAAACCTCTGACATGCATTGGATGTGCCTATACATAACATAAACCATGTTGTATCCAAATCCTTGAACTCCTAGATTCACAGCATTTTCGCCATATTTCAGATATTTGTCTAGTGCTACGTGAAATGCTATCTGTTAGGAGGTATTGGCGTTCTCATTGTAACAGCTGTTTGAGCGGTTTCTGGATGTGAGCAAAACAACAGAGTTATTCTGGACGTTGTTATTTAGGAAGCTGACAAGGACGGTGCAACCAGTCAGTGCGGAGCAAGTGTGTGCCTGAAGGGGCAAGGGGTTCAAGGTTTCTGCCTGTTTGGAAATGGGCTGAAGCATCCTTAATGACCTCCTCTGTGTTTGTGTGTTATATGCACATGTGTCTCGGGGGGGGGGATGTCCGTGCACACACACGTCCTGGTGTGCATATTAGCTGCTAACACTTCAAAAAAGGTTTCAGCAAAGTTGAAGTGCATCAAATTGAGTTAGCTTATGTGCTACATCAGCTCCAGCTTTGATCCTGTATTATCTTTGTTCCCAGTTTGTCTCTTTCATTTTGTCCATCTCTGTGTTTGCTCTTTGTGAAAATCAATCTGAGAGCCATGCTATTCTCCCAACTGGCCACTCAAAGGAGTATGGGCTGCAGCAGCATAAGTCCTCATGCAATGATTAATGTGCAATGACAAGCCTTACTAAAAGTGTGTTTTCTATACACAAAGTAGGAGGAAGCCTTTCATGCTATCGCTACAATGTATGTAACCTGAAACTGTCACTTTACAGGAAAAAGAATGGCTCAGGGATGAGTTGAGGGAGGTTCGTGGATGCTGTTGTTTCCTTGGAGAAATGGGCAGTGAGCGATGGGGGGACAGAGCAAAGAGCTGTGGCCCAGAAGGTGCAATGTGAACCAGGTTTCTGTTTCCACTATAGACTGAGAATCAAGTTGAAATGATACATCATTTGCTAAGACATGGCTCTTTAACTTTGCTTCTTCTCTGTAGTTTCTGCTGTAGCTAAAGTGAAGTATCTGGTCAAGACTGGAAAGGTCATTTTTGAATGGTAATGCATCATTCAGTGCCCCCTTTAGTCTTTTTTCACTGGCTTCTTGGGTTAAAAAGGCTGTTATGGCTTTGCAGTTGACCTAACTCACAAATCTCTGCGCCGCTGCTAAGTTGTGCTGAATAAATCATCCCATGCTCCCATGAGAGCTGGGTCAGGATCGGAGTCGTGGTCCGTACAGATTCCGGGTGCGGTCAGATAAGCCATGAAAAGAAATATTCCAGAGACTGCACATTGCTTTGTAAACCATCACCTTGCTCCGAGTGCTGGAACAGACACCTAGGAGCATGGACAAGGGGATGTGGCCTCAGCACAAAAGAAATTGATTTGAAAGACAATTCAGTCAGGGACGTGTCTCTTTAACTGACTGTCATTGCATATTTGAAAGGGCAGCGGTGATGAGTTTCACTCTTTGCCCCTCGCTGGTCCTCAAAGACCGAGAATAACACAGCTCTGTGTGATTTAGACCAAAATCAAATATGCACTCAGACAAGCTTCTGCATATTTTGCTTTATGTTGCTAAGATTTTGTGACATAGCAAATGAATTTAGAGAATTGTAGAAACCTTGATTTTGGAGAAAGATTGTTTGCAGTTCAATTGAGGCTTTTAGAGATGCAGTAGAGGAACACTTTGCGAGGACAAATGAGGTCAAATAAAAACACTGATAACTTAATGTTTTGTTGCAGACAGACAAGATGTCTTCTCCTTAACCAGGTGTACACAATCTGTGTTTTGTCTCATCTTCCACACAGAATGGGCTTGTTTCATTTTCAGTCCTTATGCTGTTTTTTTTTTTAATCACAAGAGATGAACCTGCTCTATGAGAAAATAATCCACTATTGGGTGTCTCTTCCTTTTGCCTTTATCCCAGGGCTTTTAATTTAAAATTGAGTCTTTCTAGTGCAGTTAATTTATAGCTGCTGCAGTGCATGCAGGGAAAATTTACACACACTGTACTTTAATGTAAAAGATGAATTTAAAGAGGATCTTACCTCCATCCGTTATACGCTTCCTGCATGGATTTCCTATTGTTTCATTCTGCCTCTAAAAGTTACACATCCAAAATGACTTGTCTTGTGACCCCAATTAGACTACAGCAGGAAAATCTGGCAAGGAGCCATATCTGCTTCGAAGCAGCCAGCCCAACATTCAGTGTGCAGTGAAGAACTTCTGACTCCTAACCTACTATCCAAAGTGACAGGGCTTTCATAAGTACGTCCAGACCCCAAACTGAGGAGAGGGTGGGATTACATTTCCAGGCATTTGATAAGCGGGATGCCATTTTCCTTCTGACTCACAAACGTCTCTCTTGTCCTCCGGAGAGTCTTTCATCTCTGCAGCCAGGACCTGCAGTCTGTGGTGAGCTGATAGAATACAGGTACAGAAGATGAGCCACATCATTTTTCTTTATCTCGCCTGCCTTCTTAACAAACCAAGCTATGCTTCTATATCCCTCAAACTCCTTCCAACATGACACACATGCTGAGCCAATTCCATCAGGAAAGCCACCCAAGATATAGTACATGCCACAGCATAATGCTTTTCATCCTGTTTTGTAGTCATTTACTTGGTGTAGGTAGTAAATAAAAAGGGGCTTCTGATAGATGGGAAATAGGCTGTTGGCTGAAATATTATTGGCTCTTGTCAGGACTTCCATGTGTATTTTATTGGTTCTAGTGCAGTGATCTCCACTGAGCTCCTCTCACTCTGTACTGGCTTTAGCTTTACCGTTCTGATAGCTGGTCACAGGGTCATGGCAGCTACTCTCATGGAGTTTTATTACAACACAGTTAGTTTCATTGCGTTCTCATGTGCCGCTCTTTGAGGGCATGATCCACCTCCTTGCATTTAGATGGTGAGCAGCTGTCAGAGCAAACCCGAGTCCTGAGACTGCTGCTGCTTTTTAAAAAGCGCTGAGCACGCCGTCTGTTTGCACTCTTCCGGGTCAGATTATGCTGTAGATCAACATTTCCTGACAAAATAGGAGTGAGCTAATTGTACCCTGAATTCTGACCTTCAAACGGAGCAAACCACAATGTTATCAGACCCACTCACAGAAGGAATCTGAGGGAGCTGGTGGCCGTGGGTTAAATCGTAGAGTGATTATAAGGAAAAAAGGAGAAACTTGGCACTTTTGATGGTGTTAGCCAAAAAAGGGAGTCCTTGGCAAGGGATTAGGGGATAAAAAGAGGCCTGTGTTGCATGAAAAACTATGGACTTACTACTGTATATGAGAAGTTAAGACAAGGGCAAATTTAAAAAAATATTCTTGGACCAAGTCTAAAGTAGTGTTTCTCTCTAATGTCTTAAAAATGCTGTTCATCTCTTCTCTCTTTGCCAAAGAAAGTGGCAGATAGCAGCTGAAAGAAACACCGCATCTACCATTAATGACCTTGTGAATACTATTTGCATTTCTTATCAAACCTTTTTTTTAATTGACCGCCCTCCCTCACAATCAACGTGTATTAGTGCTTTGCATCTCAGTGCACTTCAGCGATCGGTGGCCTTGATTAAGACTGTATTGACGTTTTTGTTGCAGTGCTGAAATGAATAATTTTCCACTGAGACCTCTGCTTTACCTTTTAGGTGTAAGTGAAACCCACAATCTCCTAGTGCACTACAAAGGGTTTTTTGCCCCCCCCCCCCTCCTCTAGGCTCACAGGATTTTCAGGCATGTGAACACAAATCAGGCTATTTAAGTGGTGTTTCTTCAGCTCAACTAATTCACTTGATTGTTCCTGCTCATTTGTAGATTTTCAGGCATGTGAACACAAATCAGGCTATTTAAGTGGTGTTTCTTCAGCTCAACTAATTCACTTGATTGTTCCTGCTCATTTGTAACGTCATGACAATCTGCACTTCAGTGGATAAGTAATGATTATTGCAGTTTATATTTATAGAAAAGATACAGTGGTTGAACTACAGTAACCGTGCACAAGAAACTGCAAAGAAAAGTAAGAGCACAGTGTAAACCCCACCTGACTGAAATAACGTGGAAAAGCTCAGTTTTTCACTTGTACATATCCATTATCACCCGACTGAAATTGATGACTATCAACCTTTCTTTTAGCAAGAAATAAAATACATTGGGAAATAAAAAGCAAGAATTTGCATACTGTAGAATGCAGCTATGTTTCTCTCGTCTATCTACAGTACCTACAAGGATGTTTCTGTAGCTGAACTGTGTCAAGCCCAGCCTTAAGGTTTAGAGCCTCATGTGCCAGTGTCAGATTGGGTTCTCTGTCACAGGAGAGGCTTCAACATGGCCTCCAGATCCATTCAGCCCTCCTCCCGGACATTCAAGAGGTGATTTGGAGACCGAGAGTAGGAAGAGTTTTTTTTTTACATCCATCAAATGCTAATTTTACAGTACTTGTTTACTGAGTGATGAGCGGTGAGAATCCCCACCTACCCTCTGGCTCAGCTGTACCTACTTGTTTTCCTCTCCACCCCTACACCCTCTTCATTCCTGAGTGAGGGGCTCAAAGTGACATAAACTGTAGCTTCTCATTTTATTGATGAAGTACAGCCAAGTGGTTTGACCTTGTGCTGCCACTTGGCCTCGCATGTTCTCCAACACTCATATCCTCAGTCGGCAGCACAGGAGGAGATGAAAAACATGGCCCGTCAGAATGATTTACGTTTGGCTTGACTCAACGCATAGATCCTTCTAAGCTGCTGCTAAACGCATCTCCAGAGGGCCACTCTGCAGTGCAGTGTACCGCCATTTCTGAAGCCACGGGGCTTTTGCTGTTGCTGTCGCCCTAATTAAAAGGCTGCACTGTCAAGATGCCTTTGTTCTACAAATTCTAATATCAGAACGGTCCCTTGCTGAAGAAGCGCCTGTGCTCTACTTTGTCCTTTGGATTAATTCAGCCTGGAATCTATGTTTGTTCAGGGCGCCTGCGCGCTCTTGTTTGTACCATATTCTCTTGTTCATTTTTACTTAATGCATAAACACACAGTGATTTATTTAAATATAAACAGTATATTTTGTGTATTTGCATGCTGGTATGTGTTTGTAGGCATCGCTCCATCCAGAGGGCGATTATCTTAAATGGCGAAATTAAAGGATTACAAACCGCTCAGTAATCCAGCTGTCAATCTCACGGCTCATTAGTACTGTAAGCGAAGGAGAGGGATGAGGGAGTGACAGTAGCACACAGAGAGAGAGAGATACCTGTTTCAAGTGGTAAAGATGGAAACTTGTCAATCAAACAGAAGGGAATGCTTTCTGAATTTCCATATTGGTTAACTGATTGTTTAATATTTCTCAAAATTTCAGCTTGAAATGAGATTATTTGCACTCTTGATTGTAAATCAGCTCCAAGTTCACAGTCTGGCTGTTAGAGAGACGTTGACACACTACTCAGCTGTTACGGTGTGTACATTATAAACTGCATTATGAAATGCACTGGAGCATGGCTCTGTACATTGGAATCCATCTTAAGGATTCACATTGTTACTAGTAGACAGTTTATCTGCTGAGTGCTAGCAGAGTTTATCTGGGACTTGTTTTACAGTTGGAGCTATTCACAGTTTTAAATAGCAAATGCATGAGTGCAACTACAGTGACATATGCAGCAACGTATAAACTGTGTCTGCTTCAGTTTAGCCTTGGTTTTGAAAGATATACTGTGGCTCTGCCATTTGTCACCTGGCTCTGAGGCACATAAAAGAAACAGTTTGGGAAACGATTGCACCATAAAAGAAAATAGAAACACAAATCCTGTCTCCATCATGGAAAAAAAGAGGAAATTGTATTTCCTATGGCTGTGATGCTTTGTGGATTTGAGTGTATCAATTTGCTGTCTATTTTGATGTAAAAAGAGGGCTTCATGCACGCTTATTCGCTCATGCGCAGTGACCTGTGGAAGCCCACTGCTGGGAGCTGTTTTTTCAGCAGCTTATTTGTTTAATTTGAGTTTAATTTCAGTAACATTTGTGGTACCTGATACCAGAAACTTGAGCATCGACTAGCTTGATTTGTCAGCAAACACTGCTGTTGCTACAACAGAGTGAATCTGACTGTACTTTCTGTGGGCAGACTGGAAGAGTTCATTCTGTCCAGGATTCAGATGGCTGGTTTGGAAATCACAATACTGAACCACACTCCATCCTGTTGTGGTGCAGATTTGTCTGCGGGTGGCCGACAAATCTGTAAATATGCTTTGCTGACCAGAATAAACAGAAGGTATTCTGCTGTAGAATTGTAATACAACTTGATCTATTCTGTTTCCTGTTCTCTCTCTCTTTCATCACCGGCTTTAATGTCAGTAAAGAAGTTTGTGTTTTTATGCTTTTATTGCTTACTTTGCTTTCTTTTCACGAACACATCATTTCCTGTCTGTCCTGTTTCTCTTTCACACAACCTGAGGGACCTCATCATGCTGTCACTGACTCCCTTATGAATCCATTTCCTCCAGAACTAAGACACCAAACAAAGCATGTCTTACTTGTCTGATTTATATTTAGAGCTGCACTCTGACAAGAGCGGGTCACATACAGTACACAGACACACACAGACACACTTTAACACTTTCTGCGGAGGTTAATTCATTGTAGCAAGAGGCCCCTGTAGGTATCTGCACAAATGTTAAATGTGTCATTAAACTATTAGCTTTCATCTCCAGATAGTCTTTTTTAACATTATAATAACCCACCTGCAGACCTGTAAATTTCTAACCCCTGCTGGAGAACATGCACATAGGTACACTGTCAGGAAAAAGATTAATTTCTGAATCTGTCTGTGCCTTTTGTGCTGCTTACTCACTTTTTGACATATATATGCATTATATGTATAGAGGCACACTGCAAATACCCATGAGACGATTATAGCCATTGGCTAGCAGCAGTCAGAAATCCACATGAAACATCATTACCATGCTAAAGATATCCCAGTCACATACTCCGACATGTCTTTTGTTGTTGCTGCGTAACAGGATAGTTTTCAAAATATGCTTAAGCTTGACATTTGGTATTTTAGTTTCGTATTTAGTGAGAGCCTGGTCACATGTACAAGTACAGAGGAAGGTTTCTGAACTCATTTTTGGGGGGAATATGGGGCATCAGTAGAGCCCTTCCTTTCGCTGGCATTGTGCAAAGCAGAGGCGCAGGCTGGTAGCATCGATCAGAGCTTCAGAAGAATCAGTCTTCCTCTCCTGCTCTGTCTCTGTGTGTGCGTCTCTTCTTCTCTCCTTCTCTTTCTCTTGTCTCTTTTCCCTCTGTAGCCTCATATAGGTTTTCAGATAAAAATAATAGCTCTGAGAGCCAACAGAGTAGAGAGACATAGAGTAGGGGTGTGGTGTTGGTGACAGTGTTGCACCACAACTCAGCAGTAAGACAATAAGAGGCAGTCAGACTAACTGTGGCCTCTGGGAATAGAAGCCTTCTTATTGCCATAAACAGCAATTTAGCCTGGGTAAAAGGAAAAAACGGATGCTGCCATATTACTGTGTCATCATGATTACAGCCACGGGGCTGTGGCAAAGTGAATGATGGTTGTTCCATCCGGGAGGCACCTATTTAAATGCAGCGTCAAAATTATAGCTCTGTAAACCAATCTAACATCAAGGCTAATCCAAATGATGACACGTCAGCGATGCCACAAATCAGTGAAAGATGTTAAACTCCAGTTCTGTAGTTTGGTGCTCATTTATTGCTGTGCCAGAGAGATTGTTATGCGGATGGAATCTGCATACAGTCGCTCATGTCTGTGCTTAAGCATGTAGCCTTTTGATTTGCGGTCCACAGGCTGCTGGCTGAACATGCTGTAGTCATCTCTATTCTGCATGTTTGCATTCTAACCAGAGGACATGGAAAGCTGTGAACACTTCTCTAAAGCATCATTATGAAGCTGAGTGTTAAACGCCCTGGCGGAATATGCTCTGCCGCCCTGCAGGGCCATGGGCTGACTGCACATAATTCTCACCTGTCATGAATAAACACCCGCCATCCACAGATATCTGGTGAGTTTCCTCATCGCATGTGTTGATTCACAGCTTGATTTGCATTTCTGTTATGCTTTTCTTAGATTTTATTAAACTATTGAAATACCACATGATGCTTTGACCATAGCAAAGGTCCTGCCTGTTATTTTTATCTGGTAGCTTTTCATGCTCGGGTCAAGTTCAGGGCCTACAGAGCTCATTATTGTAGAGCTAGTGCGGATGTTGGCAACAATACAAGCCTGCCTTCCACTTTCTGGCCCTGCAGCATGTTAGATGAAATACTAGGAGGAATTGGAAGAAGGTCTGACCATCATTGCAGTCACACGTGTGATCAACACAGCATGCTGCAAAACAATTTACTCTGAACCGTCTACTTATATGTGTGAGGTTGAGTCATTGTAAGGATGTTGAAGTACAACTCGCAGGTTAGCAACCCCAGTCAATGTATAGGAAACTAGGTCAAAAGAAATCTAAAAATGTATGTATACATTATAGTAACATTTTGAGAGGCTTTTGTCAAGGAGGTAAGGCCCACCCAAAAAAAAGAGAAATTTGAAGAAACATAAAAGTTTAACAACATGAAATATGGGTTAGTGTCAGTAGCATGCCATGCTGTTTTTGACAGTGAAAAGGATGAAAATGTATATTCATATATTCATATGCCTACAACAAGGCACAGTTGTATAATTGTGAAGTGGTTTGGATATGTTAACATCTCTTTAAGGACATTTTTATTTCGACATTTTCCCATCTTCTGCACTCAGTACTCCACCAGTTGAAGGCCTCTCTGCCCTTTGGTTATGGAGATTGAGTTTGCATGTGTGATGAAGCCACTTGTTAAATCACCTGCATAATTTATCTAAGAGATTCCGCACTCTGGCTCTTTCACATTTATTTTCACCAAATTTTTTATCACACAAGGTAAAGTGAAAGCTGCCATTTTAAATGGAAAGTAATTTTCAAAAAGGAAAAGTTTCATCAATTTTATTAAGATTCTGCTTCAGGATTTACATCAGTTGTGGTAACATTAATGTAGTCAATGCAATCATAATTCACAGGGTGCATTTGTCATTCAGATTAAATCAGATCTTAGTATTCATTTGTCAGCTGCCAACTGTGGGGAAAATGCACAACAATCACTAACTTTGCTTTGTTAAGCATTAACAGAGACTGATAGCAGTGCCAGAATGTGAGCTGGACCACAAAAAATACTGATGCTGTTTTCACAACATTTTCTTAAAGGTAGAATTGTTGATTCTTTGAAGTTCCTTTTCTTGAATTGCTCTTTTCATCCCGATGGCAATGAATACATGAAATGCACTGACAACATAAAGAAAAACCCTGACCAATAATTTTACTTGGCATGAGCAAAACCATTGAATGACCCACCTGTCTGTCAACCTACTTCCTATGCTATGCATGAGCCAAGAGTTCCCCACAAGGTGTTGCTGTTGCAGGCAGATGTGTTACCCCTCTGTTTTACAGCTAAAGCTCGCAAGCTATGGCAGAGAAGGTACCTCCATGTCTGGGTATGTCTACCCATTTTTGAGAACCAGAATTAACATTGGTGTGGCCTTTGAATGACGCTGACAACTGAGAGAACAAAAGGGACTGAAAAGTGATGCCATGGTGACTGTATTTCTGCTGGACAGGTAATTATCGGTTTTGTTTTGTTTGAGGGGCATTTGTTATTGTAAGTATTCAGGCAGTGCATGCTGTGTTTTGGAGGAATGGCTTTGGAGAGAATTCACAGTGAAAGGGTTGGATTTCTTCAGTTGCCTACTTTCAAAATCGAGCTTCGTCTTGCTTGCCAACCCTACCTCTTACGATCAACCCCCCTCCAGTCATATATATGTTTAATATGCAGAAACCACATCCACTTCTTACAACACAACCATAAGAGTGGCATCCTAAAAAAATGGAGAGTGTTACAGATGAACAGAGGAAGGAACTGATGCGAAGCGAAATCGATTAGGAAAGATGTGACTGAATAGGAGACCAATTGCACTGAATATATACAAACACACACTTATCAGAGAGTGAGACAAAATCATTTTATTTGCTGGTGTAGTTCTATCAAGCAAAGACATCATCAGGAGTGGGTCACACATGGATCACTAGCCTCAAGCCTCCCCTCCCCTCCCCTCCTCTTAATCTGTATGCTTTCTTGCTTCCTCTCTGTTTTGATTTTCTCCCTTTCTTGCCATCAGAAGACTTTTAGATCCAATTTACGGTCCTCCCGGTGCCTGCATTGCCATCTCTCTCAGCTTCATTGTATTCACCAGCCTGAAGCTCTGTGTGAACTTCTCTTCACACTCTGGAGATTGTATCTGTCGTTCCAGGGGGGGATGGAGCAAACAGGGCTAAGATGCTTCCTGTGGATGCCCTTTTTCACTGCTTTATAGAACATATGATATGTCGTATGTTTATGATGAAGAATTAGTGTATATATGTAAATGTGTCTGCACTTCCCACTTTTTCAATAATCTTACTACACACCAGCACAAGTCAGAAGCAGGGCCCTTGCAGGCTGCATTCTAAGCACTCTCAAGGCTGGAGGCAAAGCAACATGAATTTCAATGAATTATTAAACAGGATTATTTATTTACTTCCTCCGCACCCTGAACCACCTAACTGGCAAATCTACATAGCATTTTTTTTTTCAAACCTGTGGCAGATTTGTATGCATAATTTACTCTCACAGCTGAATATTTTCTTTAGGATGTCGAGTTTAGTCAATTCTCTGTTCGCCTTTGGGGGTCACCCAGGTGGACGTCAACAGTACTGTAATTCTAATAGACATTGCGCCTCACTTATCATCATGAAAAGATTGATTTCAAAATGTCGATTAGCATCATTTGAGTGGCCATCATAGGGTGCCTCTGAATTTTGTTTTGTTTTAGATCAATGACATAGTGCGGATTAAGTGGTATTGTTCTGGTGAGGGAGTGTGTGCCAAATGTATGTGTGCGGATGTGTTTGCGTGTGTGTCAAACTATGTTGGCTGTGGGAAAAAGAGATGAATAAGCCGGCAGGGTACTGGAGGCCTGCCAGCTCGTGAGACTCTGACACACTGCAGATGAGCCAGACCTCCATCCATTCACATGGAGCTTCTCGTGGCTGGGGTGGCAACGTGTTCCCACTGTCTGTAGGGCCTGTGTGCTACATGCTGATATGTCTGTAATTCTGTAGAAGTTTCTATTACAGAGACATGATTAAATATCAATCTAAACCTCATGAGCCAACACCCTTGGTTTTATTATTAAGTTGTAATGAGAAAATCTTACCGACCTCATGGTAAATATCATTATGTATTTATACAACCCTGTCTTGGCTCATTAATGGCACAGCATACATCAGATAAATTGCCCCAATAATTATGGATAGGCAGTGATCTTCAAATATTCGAATAGTCACTACAATAAAAAAAAAAGTCAATATTTCATGCGACTATGGTTTTGGATTTAAAAAACAAAGAGCCACTGTTTTCCCTGGCTTATACTGGGGCCTGGAAATAACGCGATATGAGGTCAGAATATCATCTTACTACAACACCAAATACAAAGAGCAGAAACGTGCAGAGGCTACAGCCATCAAGAAAAATGGTCATGGCATGACTGGATAAACTGTATGATGATAATGCATGTGAGTTGCACCTTCGTTTAACACGCGTTGAAAAGCTGTCTCTGACCACGGATGCATGGACAGCGCTTACAACTGAATCGTATGTGACAGTCACCTGCCATGTGTATACGCAACTGGAAAATACAGGGTGCTGTTCTTCAGAATAAAGCAATGCTGGAGCAGCATACTGCTGGAAACCTGGCGAGTGTGCTTTCCACCACAGAGAACTGCAGACTTGAAGGTAAAGTCACAGCATGCGCACATGACAACGCTGGCAATATGGAGCTAGCCAACACCAGCAGGACGCTCAGCAATGCGGGATGGGGGTGGGGTCCGTGATCTTCAAATAGCTGTTGAATAGTTCCCAGTGAATATGGAATAGCATTTTAGCTAGAAATGCCCATTCCTATTGATAAAAATCTTACAGCTCACATACAACAAACACAAGAGTGTGCGACCTACACCAACAGCACAGAAATGAAATTTAAATCTAGGTACACTTCCTGCTGTTTGAACCAACCAGTGCAGCTTTACATTACAACAGTGTGTTTGTGTGTGGTCAGAGACATCAGCCAAACTAACATTACAGTGATGGAGGATCCGGCAGGAGGGCAGCGAGACTGCAGCGGCATCCTCCTTGTAGTACTGCCAGGGGTGCAGCATGTGCCTGATAACACTGATAGAAAGACGAGCATTTTGTATCAGGACTGAATCAGTTAATGAATGGACCCTTCGGGGCTAATAAATGCGCATGAATTGTGGTGCGTTCTGCAGGCTTTCTCTGTAAATACTGCCAGTCAGACACAGACACCTTGTCTTCTACCAAGATTCACTGAGGAACTGTCGTCAGTTTTACTAAAAAGGGTTATAGGAACTGATTGTGTGCACTTATACACATGCATACACGCATGTTAAACATTGGGAAAAAAAAAGCATTCCAGTGGCTCAGAAAGTCTTACTGAAATAGCATTTGATTTGAATATGTATTTAAAGTATTCACATGCTGTATAGCATGAAATAAATGGAGATTCATGCAGGCTAAAAAGCTGACAGCAGGGATAACAGAGTGGAATACTCTTTTCACCTGTCAAATTCTTGATGTGGAAGTCGTATTATGAATGCGAGTTCAGAAGTCAAATTTGCTGTGAAAACATGCAAAATGCTAAAAGGAAAAAGACAGAAGTCAAGCACAAATTGCATTCTTTTGGATGGGAACCCAGAAACCAACTTTAAGAGGGAGCAAAAAGGCAAAAAGTCAAAGATCCTCTTCCCACACAAAGGAAGAAGCAAACTTGTGTACAGCTGCAGCTGCACAGCAACAACACATGCCCCGCCATCATGACCAAAACATCCTGCTGCTTTTCTCATGGTAATAAGAAAGTTTTCTGTTTGAAACAACTTCTTTTTTGTAGTTTGTGATCATTTCATTTTATTTTTCTATTATGACGGACTTTTATTTTATCAGAAAGCTTTTCTCATTAAAATATTTTACAGATGCTTGTTTTAACAAGAATTCACATGTGACTACTGTAGTAAAGTGTGTAAAGGTTTAAAGGCCAATATGAAAATCAGAGCACCTACCTTCGTTGATTTTATTAGATTCATTCATTCTTTAGTTTTAATACGGCAAAAAACCTATGGAGAAAAAAATGCTGTTGAAGATATGTGCACTGTTCCATGTCACCGTTACTACTGACACAATTATTCTCGGGACAAAAAAGGGATTCCTTCAACATCTTTCTTTGTGCGCGCACACGACCATCTGCTC
This sequence comes from Monopterus albus, assembly GCF_001952655.1. NCBI lineage: Eukaryota > Metazoa > Chordata > Actinopteri > Synbranchiformes > Synbranchidae > Monopterus > Monopterus albus. The sequence goes on along the minus strand of NW_018127898.1, from coordinate 6,947,501 downwards.
TAATGGAAAAATCTTGCTGCATTTCAAAGCAGGGAAACTTAAATGAATTATTTAAATCAGTTATTGTCAATTTTTGTAAAGTCCATAGGCTATGATGTCCTCTCATTAGACTTTCACTAGATCTGGTTCTTAAAATGAGAACAATAAGAAAGATTCTTGTTATTATGAATAACTAACTTATCTTTTTATTAGAAAGAAAAGTTCTTTGTTGCAGCCAGATATTTTTGCACACTGTTATAATGAGAAAAGTTTCTTGTCATTAGGAGAAATGGAGTAGATATTTTTTCCATGATTGCAGCGGCACGCTGCCGTAGCGGCTCCACCAGAGCTTCTGGAGCTGTCTTCTGCCCGTGCACTGTGTTGAATAGAGGGTATGCGTTTCATTTGATAGTAGAGTTTCACCCAGCTGCTGCCGAGCAGACCTCTGACCTCTGCTCATCTGTGGTCAGTCAGCACAGCAGCACGTTATGGCATCTTGTCCACATGGACAGTGAAAATAGAGTGTTTAAAACAGGAGATAGTTTGATGGGTGAGCTTGGCGCTCTATGTGACGGAGCTGAGCGCAGGGGCCTCCCTGGGGGCCCTCACCTCTGAGCTACCCGCTACAGAATCTTTATTTGAAGTGCTGGGGGAAGGTTAAGTGCTGCCAGGGATGTATAATGGCTTCCTCAGGTTATGTTATGTTGGTGGAAAGAGCTGTGTTGCGTTGTCATATATAGTCTTGTAAAATGCTGCTGAATCAAATCCAGCTACACTGAACTGAGTGCTGCAGTGCTCAGGTTACATGGCCAACGTAATCCTCAGAGATATTAGATATTACTCAGGCCGCCTGATGCCGATGCGCTCTGACATAATAGAATATAAAGGACATGTGAGGGAAGTTGCATTAAATATCTCTCAGGGCTCCACCCTTTCATCACCTGGCCATGCACAGCACTGAAGACATGCTGTTGAGTAGACACGGGGAAGAGCTGAGCTGGGCTAACACAGGCAGAGACCAGCACTGTGCCTGCTGTATGTCCCCCTCTGTCCCAGTCTATCTCACCCTCTTATCTGTATACATTTCCCTTTCTCCATCTCTTCTGCATCATAATTTTTCTTTCTGCTCTGCTCTTTGACATTTATTCCCCTCATTACTCACCCCTCTCTCGCCGAATGCTCTTTGGTGTGGTCTGTTGTCTAGCTTGTGTTGAACCTTTCTGCAATGGCTTCTGCCTATTTTATTTGTTTTACTGAATCAAGGCCACGACAGTGAGTGCTGACAGGCCTCTCCATCATGCTCGGCCTGGTGATTGATCTCAGAGCGTTTTCAGGAGACTAAGAACTTATAAAGCAGGCAAACAGCGCGCACACAAGCTGCGTGGGAAACATCTCGCACACACCAGCATACTCTTCTCAGCGGTAGCTAATGTGACGGTAAAAAATAATTGTTGAAAATTAAAGGAATTGAATTTGTGTCTTGTCATTTTGATTAAGATGAAATGATTTCCAGCATGTTTCTCTGCTTTAGATGTGAACACTCACAGTAAAAGCCCTTTTATTCACACTTATTTAGATTAGTATCCATCAGCCCATTAGTATGGATGCTGTGGCCCCTTGGCAAGAGGTCTACTTCTGACATCCAGCTTAATCATTTATGCTGGCTTGTGCCAGTGTCCGTGTCCAGCACAGAAAGAAGGCACATGGGCAGGGGGTGGCAGCCTGCTCCTCAGATGGCTTCACTACATTTGTATAAATCAACACGGTTTTGAATAAATCGCACATTGTGACAAAGAACAGTATTAGCCTTGCAAAAGCTATAGACTAAATGTGTAAGTGTCACTGTCAGATGATATTGATTCATCAAGCTGTTTTAGTGTCATTACAAAAGAGGAAACTGCCTCAGCTACCTCTGTTTGATTGCTGCATGTGTGAAATGGGATCCAAACTGCAGTGCAGCCTGCTTCCATTTACACTGAGGGCTGTATTGATAACAAATGATTACAGAGAGATCTCAGAAGGATGTCGGAGTGAAATGGTTAGCTCATTCAACAGATTACTTTGACGTGTGGGGCTGTAATTACAAAGCATCCAGTGAGAACTTAATTGATGAGTATGTACATACAGTAACAGAAGACTTGATACGTGACAGGGCGATGAGAAGGAACACGGTGTAGGTAGGTACAGAGAAGAAGACTTTGGAGTCAGAGGTGCACAAACTGTGCTGAGGCGCAGCAAAAAGAGGACATCATCAGTTAATGCTTATTATTAGAAACTACAGTGTTCTCTGCTCCCTTCCTCCTCCTCTCTCTCATTTCTGATTCTTCCCCCTCCTCGCTCTCTCACGCCTCACTCCCTCTGCTCTGTTTTGTGTTGTTCACTGATGCCCTCTGACCTGTCGCCCCACTGGCTTCTTCCCCACATAAAGGCCCTCCATTAACACCAAGTTACTTCATGCAGATAATTCACAGGCAGCCCTTTGAGGTCGACTGTGTTGAACTTGAATTATACTTCTGCCGCTTCTGTTGGGGGGCCATTAGTGCGATGTGATATGAATTCCTGCAGGTTTTACATTATCGTTGCTCACTAAAATGCCACTAAATGTGGCATTTAGACCATTTGAAACACTGTCATTTTTGTAAGAAGGGTTTAGATTTTACATGATTAAACTGCGGTAGTCATTCTCCATGTACATATGAGGTCTGCTAATGTCTGCTATTTATTCAGGAAGGCAGGGCTATACTGGGAGTGGAATGCCAATTCTTTTCAGGGTGGAAGCCATCGGTAACTGAAACACTAAATCATTACACTGTAATTGAATTGGAGTTGTACTATTTTTCCTGGTTATTTGCTGCAACAAGAGAATCACTTCTCATCAACGTAGGCATGTCAGCGAGAGAGTGAGTCAGAGTGGGGGACAGAAAGGATGAGCAAGTGAAGTAATGAAATTCCCACGTGGCTTGTCCATCCCTGAGTTCGGCGCATTAATGAATGAGCAGAACTCACCCGTCACTCTGGAGCTGGAGCGCACACACAACAATAGCCCCTTCCCTGACAGGGAGCTCGGTGCAGGAGGGCTTTAATTTGCTTCTCCTCTCCCACAGAGCTTGGCATTCAGTAGAGCGTTCCTTATTCAGAGAAAGCATCCGCGGCAAAATAAAACTAGTGCCATCTGCTCCATCTCCCCTTGCTCCCCGCCACAAAGCAGATGATTATCAACTGGAGCCTGCTCAGCTTCAGCGGAGCAACCAAAATATCAACTGTCTGCGTTTGAAAATCTTTGACGAGTCGCAGGCCTCCTGTTTTGCACTTAGGTTCTCTGTAATGTGCTTGTTCCCACTATAACATGATCCATTGACATGGTATGCAGTCTAACACATTTTGAAATACCATGCATAATTTCATTTTATGAAACAGTCTGAATGCAAGCATCTGTATTTACTGTTGTTAGCAGAAATACCATGGTGATAATGGACCTCACTGTGTGCAGTAACAGTGTGTGCTTTGACACTTGATATTTTGCCTTTTTTCTGCTCTGGTAGCACAGACACAGAGTCATGGCCAAAAGATAGCCAGAAACAACAGAGGACACTAGAAATGGAGACCACGGGGGCCCATTCATGTCCACCTGTGCTTCTCTTATGGAAAGCTTGTATCTCAGCAGGCCACTGTGTCACTTGGGGTGTACAACACAGAGCAGTGCACGCTCACACGCCGCTAGCTGTGGTTACACCTGTAACCTCTGATGACTGACAGTGTGTCAGGAGAGATTTTCCACATAGGGCAAAGTGTTAATAAAATGTCAGGAAATGTTAAAAAATCACCAATTATAATTGTTCATAGCCAAAAGTGTCTAATTAAAAATGCTGTTTTTATCCAAGAGTCAAATCTTCATACTTAAGCAGCTTGGACCAGCAAAGGTTTCACATTTTTGACTGAAACGTTGTTTGTAGAAATATTGCTGTTGACTAACTGACTAATAATTCAGCTCATTAGCACAGCTGAAAATACCCTACAACAAATGTATTCTTTACTCCTTTTGTAGGAAAATTTGAAAAATACTATAGCACCCTGCTGTTTGAAGACAGTCTGTTTTAAAAATGAAATGAAGTATTTCTCACTCCTTTTTTTTATGAGTTGGAGGTGAGTGCCACGGACAGGCTGGGCATGTCGGAAAGAATTAAAGACAGCAGTGTTGGTTCTGCACCTTTAACACTGAATATCGCCAGCTTTATCCTTTAATCAGAATAATCACCACCTGTAGGTAAGCCCAGTGTTGTGGCAGTCATTAGAAATCAGACTACTGATCTACTCATCGTCTGTGGCACATTCATAGACTCTTACTCTGGCTCTTTCTCTTAGCTAATAACAGTGGACCACAAAGAATTTTGTAAGATTCCTCAATGCGAACATCAGTGTTGCATCATCCACTGTGGCCTTCAATGTGAAAGCTTCCTCTTTTATGCCGATTGGTTGCATTCTTTTTGCTTGTCACACTCACAATGTTTGAGGCAAGTGTATGTCCTGCCTGTCATTGTAAAGACAATGTCCACCCCATCACAAAATGGATTGTCAATAGAATAGGCTCCCTCCCCTCCGCCCTAATCCGATTTGCAGCCTATTTGTATGCTCTATAAAAGCCTTTAAGCTTGCTGCTTGGCTAGTCTTTTTTTTTTATTATTTACATCAGAGATCTGGAGACAGAGATGACATGAGGACAGGGAGAGAAAGTGGAGCAGAGACATAGAAGAGCAAGGATGAAGTCACGGAGGGACAGAATGTAGTGCAGCGAGGCAGCCTCTCCGAGCTAGAGCCAAACCAGCATGCACACAGGAGGACACACAGTTTACACAGTCTCTTCACAGCTGCTGTTTTTCTCCCTGACTGAGGGGCCTAAGCAATAATTTATTAAATTTATTTCATATGAAAAATGGAACACATGCTAACAGATGCACAGCACACATGGTAAACAAAAAGATGTATACAAACAGGAAAACAGAAATGGGTGATTACAGACAAATCATGTGAGGGGATTTCACAGTGACTCAGTTATCTGTGCTTCCATCCATGTCAGGCAGGATTATGCTACAAGGTGAGCTCAAAGGATGGGAGGTTAGAGCCCATAGCAAGGAGCACAAGGAACAAGATGGTCACAAAAGAAAGAGGATGATGAAGCCTTCAAAGGGAGAGATTTTATGCTGGTCAGCCTTTGTGGTCAGACAGCTCTGGACTATAAACACTGTGCAGGCTTATTTCGTAGAGGCTGTTAGAACAAACCGCAACACCATAAACTCTGTTTATGTCCTGTTACAGTATGCTGCAGCGCTGCGCCTCCTTTGATCTGACCTGGGGGGTAGTTCACAAAGCAGGTTTGGTGAAAACACTGAGTTTGTTCACCCTGAGCTGAGAGAAACTCTAGGTTTTCAGTTCCAGAAATGGAGAACATTTTAGTCAGTTACTGCAGTAACTTACTCTTTGAAACTAACCTGCTGGCTGGGTCAGATCTGAGGTCATTGTACAGTCAGAGGCCTGTAAATAATCTCGTCTTTTCTGTTTGATTTCATCTTCTGATGCCGCCAGCATTTTGTCCCATTCAGCTTTCAGCAGAATAAATGTCTTTAATAAATCCTTGTAACAAGTGCTAGGAATCCAGCACTTTATCACCCATTAAGGAAATCCAGGTCTGCTAAACTAATGAATGAGTGGACTGCGCTGAATAACATTTAACAGTGTTTTGACTCTGTTCTCCAACTCAGGCTCTTTCGCTGCTGCTGCTGCTGCTGTGTGTTTTCAAGATAAGTGCCCATTATCACACACTAATAGTTGTAGCTCCACTGAATTAAAATGGTGGCTCTGCTCTTTATTTGTCTGTTGCCATGGTGAATTGATGATGGCTTTTTATAGTCATCACATGCACACTTAACTCAGACTGAACATACTCAGAGTTGACTGAACTGACTGATCAGCTGCTCTGAAACAAAAAAGTCAGTTTCCCCATTTCGGAGTTAGTCGACGCAGAGGTCAGGGTTCTTTCTTTCTGGAATACCAACGTGGTGAAAGAGCCCTGGCTGAGCCCAAGCAAGTTTCCAGCTGTCGCTGTTTGTGTAATTAGAGGAAATCTGGAGAAACGAAGAGTGGGAACTGAGAGGAGAGGCAGCTTCACTTCAGGCCATGATGAGGCAAAGCACTGGAGCTAGCCACTGCCAGTCCCCCTCCTTATTATTAAATGTGTGACACGTTTAGACACCTGTAAAAAGACCTGTAGTTTTAATTTTTCCTGTTTTTCTATAATACATGGACATTTTAAAAATTACAAAATTAAAATTACAAATGTGAAATTCCATGTCAAAATTAGAATAGCAGGTTTAATGTTGCAGCTGTGAATTACCGTGAAGTTCCCACTTTTTCACGTAAGACTTAAAATACAGTTACAATTTCATCATTCATTCATTTTCTACCGCTTAGTCCCTGAACGGGGTCACGGGGGGGTTGGAGCCAATCCCAGCCGGCAATCGGGCGAAGGCGGGGTACACCCTGGACAGGTCGCCAATCCATCGCAGGGCTAATACAGAGACGAACAACCACACACACACACACACACACACACACACACACACACTCCTACGGGCTATATAGACACACCAATGTCTTTGGGCTGTGGGAGGAAGCCGGAGTACCGGAGAGAACTCACGCAAGCACGGGGAGAACATGCAAACTCATCATACTTTTACAAATAATTTCTGTTTACTGTTTCACAGTCTAGCAGCCTTCCCAGCATGCACTGTGTGAGAATTAAAACTCTCCAGATTGAAGGACCCATTCATTGTGGAAACTTACTGTGTCCGTCAGACATATTAAGTCATGCTTGACCATTTTTTCATAATGATAAAAACATTGCAAACCATGATGAAGGTCAGTACTGAATTCAACGTCTACCCCTTTACAGTTAGTTTCTAACAAAGCCAGTGGAAACAGCCTTGCCGGCTGTCTCTGCTGCTCTTTTATACAAAATCGCTTCAACACCTGCTTGCCGTCGGTTCTTTAGATCACATGAATACACACTAACATTACTTAATATAATCTGAAATTGGCAGTGTATTGTTATAAATATAGATAGAATTATCTAATACTTTTTATAAAGGAAACTCCTGTATAAGAGGTTATAAAGGTTGGTATATTTTTTTAAGAAAAAACAAATAGGCAAGATTTCGTTGCAGTTGAGGTTTGACTCATTACATCAGAAGATATATTTAAATGTGGCTAAACAAATATTGATCTCATTGTTGCACAGTAAAACAGGCAGGTGCTCTTTTACCTGTCCACACACTCATGCAGACTTGACACACGCATGCAAGTTTAATTCTTTGAAGAAGTCATGTGACAGGACTGTCGGCTGCCCTTTAAAGGGCTCAGCATCTGATGTAGTGTGCAGCAGTGTGTGTGTGGCATTTATACAGATATGTGAGTGTTTGAGAGACGTTTTCACTGAAGGGCCCCTCTGATGTGTAGACACTTTAATTTGGTATTTTTTGAAGATGTGCAGCAGCAGCTTTAAAGACTCCGCCTAGGATGTTGGAGGGCTGGTCTGTTGAGTCAGAAGAGCCTCAGGGGAAGGAAAGAGTAAGAATAGTAGAATCAAAGGAATGGAATGAAGTGCAAGATTACGGTTCATTAGCTTAGGTATTACTCGCCAGGGTTGCTATTCCTCTCAGCTGTAAACCCTCTGTCTTTCCTTGCTCTCATCTGAAACAGCCAGCTCTAGTACTAAAGCAGCACAGTTTTTGAAGTGGCAAAAAAATAATCAGTCAGAATCTATGCCTCAGAGGCCAAGATGTCCTGACTTGGGAGCATCTTTCGTTACACATCTCACCGCACCTTTAGTTTTTTTACTCAAGACTTTCAGTGTAGTGCTCCTCATGTGTAAGAACAGTTGAGTGCCCCTCTCAGAAATTACAGCATCAGTGGTAAAATGAGGGCAGGAAAGCAGAGGAGTGGGTGTGAACAAAGGTGGTGATTAGAACGAAATCAAACTAATGGGAGGAAACCGATGATTTGAATGGGTGTACTGACACCAATACTTTTCGGTTCGAACCAGTTCCACTCTGCCACTAACTGACGATAAATTCTTCAAGAAACCTTTGAGGTCAGAGGTGGATGAGTAATGACTCGTTGGCACAATTAACAAATGGATAATGGCTCCCACTGCCCACCCTGCTCCTGATCTGATGGCTTTGCAAAGCAAAGTCTGGTAATGACTGTAGTTTCATTCAGACCAGAGAGGGAAGGTCTTTCAGCTGTCTGGCATGATAATGACCATTTGGCCAATTTACTCTCTTTTATCCAGACTAAGCCTTTTTTAATCTCTCTGGGGTAAAAATGTATCCTTATATAGGCTATAATTTAAGCTGACTGCATTTAAAAACATCTTTTTTCTCTAGTTTTAGTGTTTTTTTTACACCTTAAAACACCCTTTAAACACTTTTTCCACACAAACTGGATATATCTGAAAATTTCATGTTGTATTATGACTAGAAAAAAAAAAAAAAACTTTTCTGAAACCATGCCTTCGGGAGGTGTGTAGCGGAGATGTTTAGAAGTGGACTCCCCTGACACCTCCAGTTCTCTATATGAGCACTCATTATGAATGCCGGTATTACACAGTACACATTGTGTCTGCTACTGTATACTGAAACACAGTATAAGACCGTGGAAAGCAAGAGGTGACAGAAAGGAGCTGAGTCCTGTCAGGAGAGTCACTGGGCTGTCTGTCACACCTCTACACAACTTTGCTGTTTGCCACATTAGAGAAGGAATACAAATAGGTTCATTTAACAGTCAGTGTGAACACATATTTTCCAAAGTGTCATGACAATGATAGTGTGGTTGTAAACAGCTCTGACATGCAAACAGTCTTTTCCGGTTTTTCTGTACTAATATAGGCACTGCCTAATGTTATCTGATGAGGTATCTTGTATTTCAGGTCAGTGTTTTGTTACTGTCTTAGTATTTCTTGTTTGCCTTTCTGAGCACAAACAAGATGCAGTAAACCAGGGGGAAAAAGCAGCACCGTGGGTGTGGCGTGTGAACAAGGTCAGCAATTAAATGTGTCCAAACAGACTCGATGCACACACTCTATATTACTAAGCAGCTCGGGGAGACAGCTCCACTCATTGTTTAAGCTTTCAGCAGCCTGCCAGTCAGGGTGAGCAGTATCAAGTTATGCAGGGGATGAATAGAAAATGTGATAAAAGCAACAAGTGTGACCCCACTTTGAACCAGGCCATGTTTATCTGTCAGACTAATGGAAGAATGTGCGGAGAGGTGCCCCACGAGGCCAGGGGAAAGAGACGGCACACAGGCGGGGAGGGTGATGAAGCAGGATCCCCACACAAAGCCCAGCATTATTTTAGTGCCCCCCTCCCTACCTCCCCTCCTGTGGGAGACTTGGTTGAATGCACCTCTCCAGAGCACAACTCAGTCAAGGCAACAGTGCTTAGCTATTCATTTATCTGAATAACAAGTAGAATGAGGCAGAGAATGAATCAGAGTTGGTGCAGGTGAGGAGTCGGTGCACACAGACTCAGATTAACACCCTCACAAGGAAAATTCAATCGATGACACTGTACTCCAAACTGAACATGTGCCACTGCTGGGCCATCAGTCTAGCCAGTATGTCAGTCTTACTCAGACCAGTTGTGGGGCTGTAAAGAGGCACAGAGCTGTAATCCTGTTGGGGCTCCCTGGGATTTGATGTAAGAGCTTTCCTTTGCACTTATCCTCCACTGTAGATCCTGTTGATGTTGCAAATTGTTCCAGCCTCTTGGCTTGGCTAGCGTCTCCCCAGCCTTCCTCACTTACACTAAGCTGGCGGCACATGTCTGTGCTTCATTACGCTGTGTCTTAGTGTGGTGCATCTGTGTTTTATTGTTAATGTGTGCCTTCCTGTGCTTATTTTAGAGACACACTGCATTCCCTAACACGGACTGTACATCCTTGTGGTCTCATGTTTATTGGAAGATCTCATCTTACTGATTTGTAGCATTTCTTTGAAAAATCTCTCACAAAGAACTTTAAAGTGCCACAGATTCCCATGTCGATGTGTAGTTAAAAACCCAGGCGCAGGCCGCTGAATTATTCTCCTTTAGTTCGCTCACATCAAAGGCAGACTTTTATCACTTACTCTTCCGTCGCCTCTGGCCATGTGTTTAAGCAACGCCACAGCCAGTAGAAAGTTCTGTCAGCTGATGGAGAACTCCATAATATCTTCTGCTATAACTGCATCACTCAGCCAGGCTGCAGCCGCTGCCAGCAGGCTGTACACTTGCACAGCATCCTATTGCAGTCCTCTGCCTGTTCCCCACGGCCTGGATGCCTGTTAGTACACTGGCAGGATACAAGCGCTTTAACCCACCTAAGAACAGGTGATCCTTCACAGATGGAAGAGGCTGCACCGAAGGGAATTCACGCTCTATCATTTGCATCTTGGGCTCATAAATCTTTTATAAAAGATGTCAGTTTTGCTTACACAGAGGGCAGGGTAATGCCCCTCAGGACCAGGATGGAATACAGGTACAAAAGGCTTCAGCGAGCTCGGTTTGTGTTTCTGCTTTTTCGTGTGGGAGAGCCTTTTTTTTTTATTATTCTTCTTTCATTCGTTCATTGTTGATCCTAATTTGGTGCGTGTTCCCTCTTAAATGTGCTTATTATGTGTTACAGCATATTTACCATACTAATGGCGGTGACCATTCAGATGCAAATGAGTAAAGGCTGTTTGGAAAGTATCCAAATCCCCCCTCGCATTACATTGGATTCCTGAATCACTTAGTTTGAATATGTACACTAACCCGACTATTATACTTTGCTGAAGTAATATTCTACAGCACAAAGGCAGCAGTGTGTGCGCATTATTTATTCTCAGTGACATATTTAGATACGCATAACTTTAGCTGAAGACAAACACAATGACAAAACAGATTCCATTTTAAGACGCTTAGCAGTGTGCAAACTCTGCATCCAGCCTCCGTGTCCTCTCCTTCACTTTTTTCCTCCCTCTGTGTCTTTGTTTAAACAAAGTGACGGCTCATGGACTGTCTGCTTCATTGTGGCGCTAACTGCTTATGACATCAACAATGTTTGCTTTGATCTAACCGTCTCTGGCAAATGGCTTTTTCTGAGGCACAGCAGTGAAATTTAACACATTTAATATGAAAACAGGACTGTCAGGGACACAGACGAGCAAACACACAGAACCAGCTTGTTTTGTTCTCAGCTTTTGTTATTCTGACAACACGATATCACCGACAAGCAGTTGGCCCTTGGAACCTTTGCACTTGTTTTGGCTTGTCATCTATGTTATATGAATATTTTGTCTTTGGTCAACCCAACAGTACATGTGAGTAAGGTGGTCTTTGACCTGCAGAGAATAATAACAGCTCTATTGCTGTTCACAGTGAGGTCCCACATCATACAAACAAGAGGCAGAATTTCAGTACAAACACGAGTTGGACTGTGGCTGCGGATCTTCCCGTAAATGTCAGTGTGCATTTATGCATGAAAAGAGCCGGCGGGTTCCCTTGATAATTTCCATCACCCTGAAGTCATCATTGTCATGTAATTGCATTGCACTGCAGCTCACCTGTTTGCTGGGGGAGTGATACCGGCCCTGTAAATCAAATTATGTTGTTTATTTCACCACTAGTGAGTGATTTAATGATATAAGTGCTGCGTGCTAATGTCAACCTGCGGCCATAAGGAAGCAGCGTTGCACTCCAGCAGGCTTGCAAGCCACATGAACACCATTAATGCTGTGTGCTGCATGAGCGGAGATGATGAACAGGAATTAATTGAAACTTTTCTTCCAGATTCCCCATTTCTTTCTTCCTCTCACGCCTTCCTCATCTTGATGTTCACCGCGCTTGTCATCATCTCTCTGGCTGCATCTCCATCTCACTGTTAGTTAACCAGTCTGTCTTCCTCCATAATTTCTTCTGTTCTTGTTCACAGCCTGCCACTGTCCTCACTAATCTGCCCATATATATGTCCATCCATCAAAATTACCGACTTTTCCTTGTAATAATGTTGTGCCTTATAGTCTGGGATGGAGCTAGGAGATGAAACATCAGCTGTATTAGAGATGGACTTTACCAGGATATGAGAAGCCTCAGGCTGCCCATGAAATACAAATAAACTGCCACCAGATGAAGAGAAATGCAGTGTTTTATTATCATATTTCCCTCAAGCTCTTTGTGATTTTACTCTTCATCAGCTCCTGTAAACTTATATTGGATTTCCACTGTTCACCATAGAATGATTAGCATCATGCATGTTTCAGAGCAACATTCATGCTCGAGAGGATCTGCTGGGGTGCACCAGCTAAGCAACTTGATCAAGCAGAGGGAACTAAAAGGGATTCTTTTCCCCACTGTTCAGCCTTAGAGCAACAGAAAGGGGTTCAGTAATACAGCTTTTTATCTGTTGAGTTGAAAGGAGAGTGACAGTAAATGACTATCGATTTGGTCGGCCACAGGCTTGGGGTTTGCGGCCTTGTAACTGCTAGTCTGGCTGAGTGGCTATTATTAGCATTGCTCAGCATGTCGTTCATGACCCAGGTAAGTGGCTGTCCCCGACAAATGCTGTTTGCTGGCCCAGTCCATTATCCATGGGGAGCAGAATGACTGCTGGGCCTTGCTGCTAATATGCAAGGAGATGCTTATCAGTTCAAATTAAGAGGATGCCCTCCCAGAGACCATGGGATGTAATTGTTTTTGACAAGCCACAGCCTTGCAGTCATGAACCCTCCGGAGAAGAAATGGATGAAGCCCTTCACATGGGATTGAGGCGGAGTGTGAAGGCTGAGCAGGGCACCCTGGGAGATGGCCTGCTCCTCACATTCCAGAGGGCTGGTATCAGGGCTAATCTGTTCTGTCTGAGGGTCCATCACAGAGATGCAGATGAGTTTCTTTTTCCAAGTGTGTAATCTAATATGGCATCAGCTATGTTGTCATGGCAGGGATTGTACTGACATTTGAGATTTCAGAAAGTCTGTGTGGTTGTTCTGCATTTCTCTAAACTTTGTTACACAATTGATTTGTGAGAATTATGTAATAAACTAAAGATGATACATCATGCTTCAGTTTTGATATCAAAGTGCCTTTGAAAGTGGCTTTTTTATTGAGTCAACAGGCCAACCAAACACTCTCAAGTGTCAACTTGATCATGTTGTTTGCTCTGCTTCTTACTGGATTGAAGCAGATTGAAATGTAAAGCTCTATTTTTGCAGTGCGGAGATGTCTGCCTTACCAATCCATGAGGAACAAAATGGAAAATTACCTATAATTTCCCTGACATGTTTATGGTTTAGACAGATGCAGTGGAGCAAATAAATTGTCAGGAACGATACTGTGAATACATTTCCTTCTGAGAGAAAGTAGGTTTAAATGCTATTTCCAAGCTATCGCACAACACTGTGATGGCAACTGTGTATTTAACAAATGGAATATGTATATCAGTTTTTATTAATCTTTGAAAAATTAAACATTTTTGTAGCATCTACACTTTATGAAGTAGTAAGCTAAAGGGTCAGATTGTTACTTTGTATTCTGGGTTGTTTTTGGCCTTATGCTGCTAATTCTGTCCATCTTCAGAATTACAACTTGCCAGAATTATTTGAACCCAGAAATGTCTCCAAGCTCAGTTTAACCTTCGTAATGCGATTCATGTTATGTGTTCTGCTGCAATGGTAGACAGGCACACATGGGAGAAAGTGAGAAATGAACTGAGACCGTCATTTGTCCAAGCAACGGTGTCACTTCATGCCTTGTTACAGGATGGATAGGACAAAGAGACAAGAAAAATGCAGTCGGAGAAATTCTTGCCATGGTTCCAGATATGAGTGTTTCCAAGAGCTTGGCAGGTTCTTCTTTTATCTACCCTAATGTCATGTGATACTGTACGTGAGACAGCCACAGAAACAATTACAAGGGGTGCAACAAATCGTAGTTGATACGTGATCTGTACGGATCTACCCCAAGGTTTGGCACGCATGTGAACTGTGGATCAGTTGGAAAGTTTAGCCATCATAGTATGAAATACAGTTGTGCTGTTGCTTTTCAAAATAATAATTCCCTAATTCTTGATGCAGAGTTTCAGTGAAAATATATGGACAAAGCAGCTGTGTGTTCATGTGAACGGGTCATGGTGGAAAAATTAATCAATGTAAATATCCTCATATTGTTGTGTTGGCAAAACACTACTTCGCTGTACTTCAAATTGCAGCAAGAAGGTGTTTTCCACCATGGGAACAGATTAATCATGTGTGGAACAAAATCAACCAGTAACAGAGCCTGCATGAGCAGTTTATCAAACAGCTGTTGAACAAGCAAAAGTCAGACTTACAGAATCTGATGTCTTCACCACTTTGCCTGCAGTCAGCTGACTGAAGTCCGCGCTTTACTCCTAAACCAACGAGTGAAGTACCTGACTGTAAAGAGATCTACCCTGTCCCCGGGCAATGTAGACATCCTCATCTTTTTGAGAAACAGTTTCAAGTTATAAGCTCAGGTCTGTTTTATTTCTTTTTTTTACTTTTTGATAACTTGGACTCAGGCTATTTCTTCATTCAAAGGAATAAAGTATCATCATGCCTCATGCTACAATTTAGCAACTGAGTCATCATAGAAAGGTTGTAATAAAAAACATGATATGATCCTTGAGGGTTTTGATCTATTGCACACCTAACAATTCCACATATTGTTCATCAATACTCCCATTCAGCTCTATCTGCACAGTCAGCGCTAAGTAAGATCTGGTCGATGGGCATGAATACCTTTGACAGCTGGTCACTCGGGGAGATGGGTTTACTAATTGTTGGTTTTTACTAGCTATTGTACACTCCATTTGCTTGTATTTATGGCACAGAAAGGCAGAGCTACAGCTGGTGCTCACAGAGATGAGACAAGAAGGGTATCTGTCTTGGAAGATTGCACATAAGTGCTGCTTCAGGTGTTGTTGTAGAATTACAGTGGAGAGGAACAGCAGGGGTTCACACTGGAATAGAAAGAGGAAAAAAGATGGCTCAAGACTATCCTCCTGTTAAAAAAACAAAAACAAAAAAAAAACAAGTCATTTGGTTATCACGACCAAAATGTTATGTTATAGTTGTGCTTTCTCTAGCAAAGTAGTGGTAAATGTGACACAAGCAAAGCAGGAACTTATGGTAGGTGATGTATAATTAATCCCAATTCCACTGTATCCACGTTTCTCTTACTTTTTTTTTTCTTTCCATCTCGGTCCTGCCCACGTAAAATGCAAAGAGGAAACTACACGAAGAGAGCAATGAAGAGACATGTTTTATGTGACACGAGACACCCTTTCCTTGAAACTTCATGTGAAGCGTCCAATCACAAACTGATTTCCAATAAGGGGGTGTATCAATCCGTGTATCCTTGGTTGTAGCTCCTCCAGGTAGCCTTCTCGGCCCTCGCTCCTCAGGGTAGAAATAAGAACTTTGGCACATGTTTTATCATGGTGGACCGGAACAACTTTGAGATTGACCAGTGATCCAGAACCAAGGAACGCTAAATCATGGAATTGGGATTTACCAACAGTGACAAAGTCCACAGTAGCAGGTAGCTGAGGTTGATGGATGGGTTAGAAACACAGCCCTTTTGTTTTTTAATTCCAGTGTGAAACATTGTGTTTTTTTTTTGTTTTTTTTTATCCATAACTGTTCCACAACCTTGACCACGTTTTTCCTAAACTTAATGAAACAGTGATGGCTCCATAATCATAACTCTGTGAACAGGTTCCATAACAACAAAGGTCGACTAAGTATGAAGGTAGAGGCATCCTACTGTGCGTAGGGACAAATGATGTGTACTGTTGTTTAGGTTGGAGGACTCGTTGGGCAGGTCAGATGGTCTAGTATTCCAGCTTGCACAATATCATACTCATATTGCCACAGAATCACAAGTGGCTGGTTTTCAGTTTATTTTCACACTAGACTGTTTTTGGATTTCAGTGTTGATGTGTACAGTAACACATTTTACAGTCAGTGCTCATTAGAATTAGTTTTTTTTATGCCAGTGCCAAAAAATAAGCAGTTTTTCCTTTTCCACTGTAGTGCCATATGCAGTGTTTGAGCCATATACTGTAGTAAGGCGCCGTTGCATACTGTGAAGCTGAACACAAAAGTCTGGTACCTAGAGACATCGTTATGTCTGAGGAGGGGTGTTTTTTAAAGTTTGAACAGCTCTGAATAGAACATACTTGTGTTTTATAAAGTGCTGTGAAGTAGTCACCTCACCAACCAGCTACCTGTATGCTGTCGGATCGTTGGTGTCATGATAAATCTACTTGGTGTAAAATGATTCTTGTTTTCAAAGGTACCTTAAATTTTTTTAATTAAAATTTGTAGTAATCTCTAAAATCAAGAGGCAATTGTCAAAAACCTAAGCAGTTTTGTAAATAAGCTCCAAATGATGACAGTTGATGGGTTTCTAAATGCCATGTGTCATAACAAAATGCTCACAGTTGCAACCTAACATTTACAGTACACACACACACACACACACACACACACACAGCATCTCCAGTCAGTCTCGACACTGAGATCTGAAACCAATTTAATATCTGTCATGTCCCCATTAAAATCAACGTGTTAATTACACCTTATAAAAAGCCTGTCATGTTTCATAATCCCACAAGCAGCAACAATTCAAACTCAATCAGCCACTCAGATCTGGCATTGAATTACCGCCTTGTCAATCTGTAATTGAATGGTTGTCCAGGCTAGGCACAAGGCTGCCAATTTAAACATCTTTATTATTCCCCGTCCAAATCTTATATCTGACCTTGAGGCTTTAGAGACTCATTCTTTCTCCTGGCAGCTCAGTCTGAAGCAGGTAGTGAGCTGCTTCAGTGATGCCAGAGGACAAGTGCTTTGAGCTGCTCCCGGCTGAAATGCAGATCACGTTGGTCTGTCGTCGGCTGGCTGCTGAGAAGCAGACCAGTGCTCACGCATCTGATCTGGTCGTTTCTCCCTCACTTCATCTGTTTTGTCTGCTTCCCATTCTGCCTCCACCCACATACAGCCGATTATTTCCTGCCTGTGTCTCTGTCATTAATTGTCACATGTTCTCCTCAGACCACATGTACCATAGAGCAAAAAAGGAAAAACAGAAGAGCTGTTCCTTCTACAAGAATAATTCCTACTGTGCAGGTGAAAGTAGAAAAGGCTATTAGGAACATTTATGGTCTCAAAAATAGAAATAATGTTATTTTCTGCATCAAAAAACATTTTCTTTCATGGTTTCTCTGACATGTAAGAGATGTGCTGTTTTCCAAATCCAGTGGGCTGTGCATGCTACACTAAGACAGAATCTGTAGGTACAGCAGTGCTCTGAACTAAATGCTAGCATCAGCATGTTACCATGTTCACAATAACAATACTAACATGCATGTTTAGTAGGGGTGTATATCTCCTTCTCAAGTGATTTGATCCATATCTAGTCCATACATAGTTGATACGAAAACAAAACAGCTAAATTTGTAACGATGTAATACAGAGTGATGCCGATTCAGTTCAGCTGATGTTCAGTTTTAATTTAGCTCCTGTTTGAAAAACTATATATTCATTAAAGTGTTTAAGATATAAAATTAAAAAGGCTTCACGTTTTCTTAAAGCAGTTTTGTATTTCAAGCAGCAAAAAAAACAAATACATAAAACAATGTCTACTCTATTAAACAATGGTAAACAATAGTCACTGGTGCCCAATAAACCCTTGTACCTTTTTCCTCTGATTCAACGCTGTGTCCTAGTGAAGTCTGCCACACTCCCAGTATACTTGACATAGGTGCTGTGTGTTCTGCATGCTGCAGTTGTTTTACTAAGAATTGATTTATTGTTTTTGCAGAATCCCAAATGCTTCCACACCCAGGCCTTAAACTAGCTCATGTGTTTAACAGGGCGACGTGTTTTAGGCTGTAAAAAGCTTCGTTTCCAGGATCTGGGTCATTAAGAAGTAGGCATGTGATTGAACGCTGGCAGGAGACACACACACATACACACACACACACAAGAGGCACGTGTTAGAGCAGAGCACAGTGAAAAGTAGCATGAAACTTGTCAAAGATGGGCTTCTGATATCCATATAAATTTTTGCCTGTTTTTTAAAACAAATTTGGTTCAGATCTGTGGTTTTGAACCGATGCAGTCGTATCGCTGAGTCTTGTCTCGATTTTCCGATTCGCATCAGTTAATCTTTACACCCCTTAGTGTTTAGCATGTAAAATCTTTACCATGGTCATTGTCGTAGTTTTGTGTGTTTGTGAATTATCACTAAACACACAATACAGCTCAGGCTGATGGTGAAGTCATAAACCACG
>NW_018127898.1:6894013-6928855 GCF_001952655.1 Monopterus albus | reverse complement strand
AACGTATGTATGACGATATTGGACAAATAAAAATTGGATATTGGACAAATAAAAATTCTGACCTGGTTTTGACCAAAATAATAGGCAACAATTCATATAGAGGGAGACACAGTTGTCTGTACTGGATTCCTTTTTTATAGTTGTTTCATTTCACTCAAAGCTAGAAATCTGGCCCTTGTGGCACTATAGGATGTTTGTGCAAAATTGTCTGACAATCCATCTTGTCAGAGTTGAGTTATTGAAGTGGATAAATGAAATGTTTGACCTGCTGATGGTGCCAAATGGCCTATTGACTCAGCTTGAAAAAAATGAATTATCAAAGTTGGGGGGAAAAAAAAAACAAGTTTTGACTGCGGCGTAGTTTCTCCATGGTGCATTTCTGAACATATTCTCTTGCCCTGATCACTGATTATAAAAGCAGTACAATCATTGGGAGGTTTTGTGCTGTAGTATTTGTTGACCTTAGACACGGTGGTTCCCCCTCACTGCATTTGTAAAGCAGACCCAGAGGCCAGACCGGGAAGGTCAGTAAATGTGAAGTGCACAAAGGCAGAAAAATGAAAAGGGAATCAAACGAACCAGTAAGACTTATCACCTGACTGCGACCTGCCTGTAGCCTCCCGGATGGAGGCAGAATAGGCTGTGGTTTAAGTGGCTGTCACGTTGATGGCACCAGTGTGAGAAATCAGCAAGTCAAGTCTAACATGAATCAAAATGTCGCACTTGTGATTGACATTTTGTTCTTTCATGGTTTGGTGGATTGATGATAGATTTGCAAAACTTTTGACATTTGAAATTAACAGTTATAAGATTTTAGTTCCAACATAAGATAAGCTTGAGGATACAGAATAATACACATCTATAGTGGTCTTTTTTATCTAAGTGCGATTGTAGTAAGGTAATTTTACTTTGGAAATGAATTTAATCCAATATTTCTATTGTAAATTTAATATACTTTTTCTTGATTAGTATGTTAGATTGTTTTTCTTGCTTACTTAGTATTGATAAATATGACGTGAACTGGCTTGAAGCACAAATAGATTAGCCTAATTTATTTTCACTGTAAATATGAGGCCACGTGACGCTGACGTGTTATATCACACATATCAGATTTACTAGCATTGTGTGAAAGATACTATCATAGTAATACAAGTGCAAAAATGAGTCTAGTTAATGTAGAATGCATCCGCTTGGTGAAGGTGATATTAGAAATATTTGCAGTCAAACAGTCTACTGAGACATATGAGATATGGATGGAAACTAGACAGCACTCAGAGAGTGCAACCTCTGCCAAGGGGAAAGTACGTTTCCCCATCATGCCTTAAAAAAATATTCCCATGATAGTTTGACCCTCATGATGCTTGACCATGAAAACCTACTGCTGCCATGTGGAATGAAGCTGATGTCATTATTAGTTTGAAAGTGCAAAAATGAGTCTAGTTAATGTACAATGCATCCGTTTGGTTAAGGCGATATTAGAAATATTTGCAGTCAAACAGTCCACTGAGACATATGAGATATGGATGGAAACTAGACAGCACTCAGAGAGTGCAACCTCTGCCAAGGGGAAAGTACGTTTCCCCATCATGCCTTAAAAAAATATTCCCATGATAGTTTGACCCTCATGATGCTTGACCATGAAAACCTACTGCTGCCATGTGGAATGAAGCTGATGTCATTATTAGTTTGAAGTTATTCAAGAGAAACTATAGACATGACAGACATTCACTTGTTGGTTTAGAGGTCAAACAGGGTCTTCAGTGAGTGGACCACGGGCAAAGAGGTGAAGACGCAACATTTTAATAACATTCAAACTAATAGAGATATCAGCATCATTCGACAGTTGTATTATGAGGGTCAAACTATCGTGGGAATATTGCTTTTATGACAATATAGGGAAATGGACTTGTCCCTAGGTGAAGGCTGCGCTCCTTGAGTGCTGTCTAGTTAAGTTATTAATTACAAGCTGTGTGACTGTTACTCCTCTAATTAGTGTAAACAGTGATGGGTTAGACTGTTGTAGTCCTTCCTTTATGGCATTATTGGGAAACTGAGTTGGCTTTGATGGAGGTTTGCACCCTGTGCCTAGTGCCATCTAGTTTTTAGTATATTTGTTAATGGAATTACCTGGTTTGCTGCACTAATTGGCCATAAATGTGATCATATCTTTATCTAACTCACAGAAACACAATGTGCTTAAGCTAATAACACAATGACAATCTTTTGTGTCTTTCTTAAACACACTCATTAAACATTCCCAGAGCTGGTTAAAAGATAAAGAGAGTTGATAACTGGTTGGACCTCTTTTGCCAGCAGTGACCTCAAACACATGCTTCTGTGGATCCGACCTGCACAACGTTGAGGAAACGCTCTGGCACATTTGTCCTCACAGAACTGCTTCAGTTCAGCCATATTCTGGTGTGAATGGCTCTTTTGAAGTCTCTATTGGGTTACGGTCTGAACTCTGACCGGCCATTCCAAAGGTGGGTTTTCTTTGTTTGAAGTTAGATTTACTTTGATTCTTAGAGTCATTTTCCTACTGTGGCACCCAACTTTTACTGAGCTTCAGCTGGCGGACAGCCATCCTGACATTATCCTATAAGAACTTGGTTAATGATGATGATGGTAGCTGTGCAGGCCCAGAGGCAGTAAAGCAGACCCGTATCTCCATATCCTCAGGCTCCTATCTCTGTACTTAATTGCTGAGATATTTTCATGTTAATATGCTGTACTTTAGTTGCCAATTACTCGAGTTGCACATGTAGACTGATGAAAAGAGTTGTGACCCAGCTTCAGTGATTCTTTTAAGTCTTTATCTGTTACTTTGGGGTTCTTCTTCTTCTTCTTCTTCTTCTTTTTTGCTGCCCACTTCTAAGAAGAGTAGCCACAGCACTAAAGCATCTCCA
This sequence comes from Monopterus albus, assembly GCF_001952655.1. Classification (NCBI taxonomy): domain Eukaryota; kingdom Metazoa; phylum Chordata; class Actinopteri; order Synbranchiformes; family Synbranchidae; genus Monopterus; species Monopterus albus. The sequence continues at coordinate 6,925,949 of NW_018127898.1, read as the reverse complement.
GTTTGTCTAACTGTAGGCTGCTGAATACTGTACCTAAATTCTTTCATCTTACTTTGTAACTGTTTCCGGCTTTATGTCCATCCACAGTTTTTGAAAATAAGTCTTATGGGGTTTGTTTTTTGTCGGGCATGGGACACAGCAGCGGTGATTCCTGTGAAATATTAGTAAACTCGATGTTTTTATAAGACAAAATAGCTCCAACCAGCTTCATATCATGGGGAAACTCAAAAAGGAGACTGCAGCCTTTCAGATCTCCACACACACAGAAAGTTAAGGCTAATTATGTAAATTGTGAGGCCAGAGTGTGAGTACATCCAAAAGGCAGAATGCCTGTAATAACTTTCGCAGCACCAGGGTAACTGACAAGCAACAAGGGCACATGTCCGTTCTTTCTTTGCTGCTTATATTGTATAAGAAACTGTACATAGAGGAGGACGAATGGTCAAATACCCACCTCAGACCACTTAACATAAAGATATGAGTAATCTAGATAATACTTACAATGAGTCTTTGCTGTTTCAGTCATGATATTCAAAGCACTGTCAAATTAAACTTGTGAGGTGCCTCAATAGATATTAACAGTTAACAAATGGTAATTGCAAACATCTGCCAGCCTTTCCATTTGTGCAGCTAATTACAGTTAAAAACATAGCTGATTTAAAATCTGTGACAGAGTATAAGAGGCCGAATAGGCTAAGAACAAAGGTTGATAAAGACATTTGTATTATTAAGAAAACTAAAATGAGTGGAATTAGTAAAGGACTCAACAGCCTTTCAGTCTGGGACAGACGACAGATATGTGTCTTAACTGGAAGATGAATTCTGTAAAAGGCAAATTTGTCTAGAATGGCTTCATAAATGAAAATATAGCAATGACAAACGGCCAATGGAGAGAGGTCAGCACAGAGGACAATAATTGTTTTAAGCTGGTAACAAATTTTAATGCATTGTGATAAACAGAGTCCACCATATGAAGACGCGTTGGTGCGTTCATGTGTAACAAGTCACTATAATAGGAACCAGTCGTTTCCAAAGAAAGACGAGGCTCGTGTCTGAAATAAAACCCTAACCTCAATCCTATAGTTTCTTGACATTTTTTTTAACATGCAACTTGAAATAAAAGATGTTCATCAAGCCAAACAGTCTGGAGCTTTTTTTTTTTTTTTTGCATTAGAACATATCATTAAATTAGTTTTGTCTGTATCCAGTACTGAGGAGCCAAAACAGAGACTTTAAAGTTTGGCAGTGAAAATAAGATTTGGCATTGAAAACAAAAGCTAAACTGAAATAAGAAACACTGGCATTGAAACATACACTGAAGAAAAATAATAGCGCTAAAACAAAGTTGCATTCAAAAAATTTTTATTTTAAATTTCTCAAAAAGAACACATTTATTTTTAATTGTCAGTGTTTTTTTTTTTTTTTTTTTTTTTAGTGTCAGTGGTTTTCAGTTCAGCTTTCTGTCCGTGTGTCGGTGGGAGGGGAGGGGATAGGCAGAGCCTGCGTACTAAGGAGAGAAATTCAGGCGGGAAAGACCTCAGTGAGCCACTTCCCTCCCTAAAGACAGGTTAGGTTGGTGACCGGTGACCTGGCCAGGGTGTACCCCACCCTCACCCAGTGTCAGCTGGGATTGGCTCGAGCCCCCTCCCCCCGACCCTCTACAGTACAAGCAATATAGATAATAGATGGACAGATAAATTGGAAAATATAGTACTATTTTTGGTATCACCTCCGTCGAGGTTCCAAGCAAGCAGAGGTGATACCAAATGGTGATGTGTGAACACTGCAGTCGAGTCGAGTTGAGCCGGTACCAGGTGATGGAAAATGGGCTTTAGTGTCTCTTAGTTGCTACAGCACAGTGGACACTAAAATCACTGACATACGCACCAAGTGCTGAATATCTGTGGGGTTCCCTAGGCGAAATGAGAATAAGTAATGATTTAGTACTAGGAATGTAAAGTTGGGTCATGTAGGACTATTCACCATGTGTGTCAAATTCAAGGAAACAAATTTTAAAATCATCTGATTATGGTGGAAACAAATCCTAATTTAGTTTACCAAATAAAACAGTGTTCCCATATTCAAAAGGAGGTAATTATTAGCTGAGGAGGAAACACACTCACTCACTGCTGAGTGTTGACACACTCCTATTATAATATTGAGACCCATAGTTTTTTCAAGATTAAAAACCAAGAGCTTGAATTGTTTGCTTCCAGATTTAGAAACCAAGATATTAGCATGAAATGTGGTACATCAGCATGGAAGACAGGTAAAATGATAACTGTGTCTCACATTTCAGATATGAATGAAATCCAATTAAGTGAATAATTTAAATGAATGAATCCAGGGCCAGATATTTCTTTAAATTCTGAAGGTGTGTCTGTATCCATATTGGTTGATATTACAATTAATAGAGTCTGCAGAGGTGTACAGTAGATGGATTTTAGGCAGTGATCTTCAAGTACCATGACATACAGAAAATTGTGTAAACATAGAGGCATGGGAGGCAAAATAGTCATGCAGCTGAGAATTACTGAGACTTTTACCAGGAAAGATCTTCCCAGTGCATGAACCAGTGTATGCCACAGAGAAATCTGAATGGTAATGCTGCCTACACTCCAAGACGGTCAATATCTTGAATAGAATTAATATCCTGTGACATATACTGTGTGTGATTGAATAGCCCACATACTGTCAAAGTTAGCTGAGACAGGTCAAAGTCCTCAGAATCACAGCAAGGCTGGATTTTTGTTCATTCTGTAGAAGCACACAAAAGCTTTTACAGTGGTACAAAATACCAAAAGTTGGATTACAGTCAATCCTGCACAAAGGTAAACAGGAACGAGTCAGGTAGATCCAAGAATAACTCTCATGTACACATAGGCCTGCTGTTATGTTGAATTTGCAGTCACAAGTTACTGTAGCACAATAACGAACGCCCTGGTATTTAGTTAAATCTTGCAGAGAGCATTGTAGCAGTAAGGGGATGAACAGTTAATCACAACGTCCTTGTGGTGAGTCAGATGGTGGAATATAAACTGCAGCAAGTGTTAAAGTGAGAAACAGTCAGAATACAGTCACAAGAAAATGTAACAGCGCTGTTTGCAGTTTCCTGGTTTCCACCAATTTATGCAGAAAACCAGGAAATTACAAAGAGTTCCATTACTTTTTCTTGCAACTATAAATTAAAGCCCATTGTAAACACCAGGAGGACTGCCAATAAAAATGTAAAAAAAAACACCATACAAAACTGTGTAAACTGTCACAGACATAGGACTTGCTGCCATTTTAGATATACAGGGCAATTTTAGCCTAACATTTATAATTGAGACCTTTCCAGGAGGCAGCTTTTAAATTTAGTGAATGAAGTAGTTTTGATTCAAGTCGTTGAATGACTTCTTATGCAATCCTACTTACTGAAGCATTTGCACTCCTTGGAGTGCTCAGAAGTTGAGGGATTGTGAGACATAATCAAAGATCAGAGCCATAAGAAGTTACACTGTGATTTCATATAGTATGCATACATGCAATCATGTCTGCAGGCCTGCCCGAGGCTTTACATGGCCATTGAGCTCTCCCGTCCACAGCTGAACTGAAATCAAATACCAGACACCAGTCTTCAGTCTTAACCCAAAGGCTCTCTTTTGACAGAATAAAAAATGTCTTTGTGCACCTACACATTCATAGGCAAACACAATACTCACAGTCATACGCATACAAAGCTCCATCCCCCAGCTCAGGGTCTCTTTCCCCTTTGTGCCAGTAGGGTTTTTTTCACCTGCTACCCATTCATTCATGGATGAAATGAAGGATCCTGTGCCGCATGGATGGAAACCTGCCCAAGTTAAACTCAGTCTGACAGGTTCTAATACCTTGGTCAGTGTACTAAATGAGATATTAGGAGATGCGGGAAGTTTCCTCTTCTGCTACCCTCCATGGCTCTGATCTCGCTTTCCAGTTGGTGAGTTACGTTGAGGGTCTACGTGATGTAGGACTATGAATATACATCTTTCAGTTGTCAAAACTGTGCTATGTGTAGAGGTTCTGTGTTATAAACCCTTTTCAGACATGGGACATGTAACATTGCTGGCTTAATAAAGCAGTGGCTTTTTGTCATTCAGCAATACAGTAGGTTACTCATATGTTAATGTAGCAGTGGCTTTTTGTCATTCAGCGATACAGTAGGTTACTCATATGTTAATGTTCCTCAGGGCTTCATTCAGACATACCCCCGACTGTGATGGTGAATGCAACAGTACACACACGATATTTGCCATAAGTGCGAGACTGGACAGTACATCAAGTACAACACGGTGAACACCCATGAGTGTGTTCCAGGAGAAAATCTTTTCTCATGTTATTGCTGTTTAGAGTATTTTCCTAAATAACCATGTTTTTTACTGAGCTGAGCAACTCATAAAGATGCACGAGAGACATGCACAGACACTGTAGATAACTACATACTGCATCAGTATGTCATAATCTTGTGCGTGCCTATCCATTAACTGCATGCAGTTTTGACTTGTGCTGTGTTGAAAGTGATAGGTAATTCAGGAGCAGGATCCTGTCCTCACTAAGTACAAATGGAAGCATAAAGATACAGAATACTTGTCTATTACTTGGTTGCTTGTGCACTTGACGGTTTTGGGGAAGGTTAAGGAGGTCCGTGCCACTCTGGGGCACTGGCAGACCCCCAGCAGGGATAGAAGAATAGAGGGAAAAGGTTTGGATTAAAAAAGAGGGGGGAAAGAAATTGGCAGGTAATGAAAAGTGGAAGCAGAAGTGTGGTGGTTTCAGTTGGTTTAAATAATGTGAAAATGGAAGAGGCGTAGTTCAGGTCAGGTCCCGCTCCCGAACTTCAGATAATTATATTATCTTCATTTGTTATTGGGTCCAACCTAAAACGATTGCTGTCATGACTTTAACAGAAAAGTGACCAGGCTGCTCATTCAGACATGAAGCCGACACGTTCAGATGCGGTCGGATCAATGGAAAGAAGCGCATGTCTGAAAGGGGCTATAGATGCAGTATAATGGCTGAATGCAACAGCTTTGGCGTGAAGTCAGATGGCCATTTGTGATTTGACTAATCATAATGGATTACTTGAGGGGCGGCCTATGAAAATGTAAGTGTTCAGAGGGGAACAGAGAACACGGGCAGAGCAAATCATTGAGGTAATTGACTGAGAGGTCTGTGGTCAATTTAAATGTGAGAAGCATAATATGGAGACAGACCTTTTTTAGTGTTATCCACCCATTTACCCAACACTGCCTCTTTCTTCACCTGTTCCTGTCAAGCCTTTATCCATATTAGGTCTGCATGCATTCACTTTCTCCCTCCTAGGAGAGTAGTAGCATGTTTAATGCTGCTGACATGAACAATGGTACCATTGCCTCTGTCTTGCTAGAAGAAGCACCTCAACAATTCACACTGATTGTTCTCAAATTGCGCGGCTGAGAATCACCTCTTCTGTATGATGCTTTAAAGTGCCTCTGATTCTGCTGGGACAAGCATATCCGGCTCATACAGATTTTTCATTTTTCAGGCTCCCCCTACCCCCGCTCATCTTGTGATTTCTAGGGTGAGAGACTTTAGTGTGGTGCTAGAATATTGGCTGTGCAGTTCAAGAAGAAACAGCGCAGGGCAGAGAAGAGCTTCGTTAAGAGGCATCATCCATCTTAGGCTGAAGTCACAGTTCGCTGAAGACATTTTTCTGAGGAAATAAAATGTTTTCTACCATACAGTGCTTTTTTCCTAAATGTTGTTTAGTCTTCTTCTCCAGTCTTTTCCATCAAACCTCAAGTTCATCATATTTGTGCCATTTAAATCTCAAAGCTTAAGCTACTGTGCTGTGATGTTGGAGGATGCCTTATTCTGTTCTGTTCCACTTGCTCAACAAAGGCTCAATTACCCAATTCAACATGTAAACTGTTGTCTGGATAACCCTATAAAATCTATGACCACTTAAACAGTGGAAATCGCTTTTTATCCTCTGAGTGATTTTGGTACTCCAGCTGAAATTCACTCTCAACCAGTGAAGTTTCTGTGGAGGCTCAGACAAAATACTGTATTTGTGCTACAAAACCTGAATGAACACTGAATGTAGTTTTAATTAAGCACAGTGCACTCGGTGCCTAATACGCTGGTGATTATAATTCATGACACCTGTTTATTTCACTGCACAGTGACAGATGTGAAAACATCTATCACGTTTTGCATGTTGGGTCTTCACGGTTAATTTTAAATACTGTGCTAAATGATGTTACACTGCATATAGAAACATTTTAGAGGTGTAAGACATCTGCCTAAACAATTTCAGAGGGACAAATTAAAAAAGAGAAACAGACATCTGTCACTAACTAAACAGCATGTTCTCCTGATGCCTCACAAATGGATTTGTCACATTCACCTGTTGCAGCATCTCATGATGTTCCACCAGAGGAGCTCGGTGAGTTTCAGACAGCCGTTTCCACCTGCACTTTATAGTTCAGCCTCATTGTGAAAGTTGCAAAGTTGTGTGTATGCTGTGCACTTGCGGTGATGAATGTATGTATCATCAGAGCTGTGAGTGTGACAGGTCTGCCATTACCTGAGAGTGATAGCTCAAATGGAGCACCTGTAATTACTGGCCTGTCAAGCAGACAGCCCCACTGCCTATGCCAAGTACACACGCACACACTGCCCTTAATTACAATATGTTTTGCTTACCTGTCTCTCAGCAAAGTGCCGCAGTGACAGTAATGGTGTTGGTTGGTAAAGGGATATAATTCATAGCTATGTCTCTAGAAACCGGGTTCAAAATCAACTAATTGTTGTGATTTTGCACTGTCCTGGAGCTGTGTGGAGCAATGTGGAGAAGAGGCTGGAGCAGAGTGAATACATTATGAGCAGGCCACCCAGCTGAGTGACCTTTAGTCATGGCCTATTACAACAGTTCCCTGAGTTCTTTTAAAAGAAGCAGACAGATTAATGGGCCGGGTGTCTGTGGCAGATTCTCCACTGTTTGTATTAAAAGAATTGGATACCACTGTCCTTTCACTCCAGTGAAAGTTGCTCACCAGACTCGTAGACCACATTTTGGGCCCAAAGATCATCTGCACTGGAGTTCTGTGTGGAGTCCTCTGTGGCTGAGCTGGCTGACTTTCTGCACATATCATGAGGCTTTTCAGGACAATATAGAGTAGACATAATGGCTGAATGCATATGATATTAGGTAAATTTTACTCACTGCTGCTTTTCAGAAGATGATGGCGTCACTGAAATGATGCAACAACTGCTGTAACTTGTAGTATTAAATATGCTATATTTACATTTGTACTAGCTGAGAAAAAAATCGGTTACAATCAGGTATCCAGACTTATGAATCTCCAGGTTTACATGTAGATAACAGTGTTGCTAACTGAATGCAGCTTATAAACACTGGTCTAATAGTAATAATAAATGTATCATCAAATGTGTCATCATTATTTACATTATTTCAGGATAATTCTGTAGTTGATATACATTTTCATCACACATTTTGTTGGAAGCTCAGTAGTCTATATGCTGTATAAGGTGAAGTGTTCATGATCATGCTCGTGATTACGTGTAGTTTCTGTGTTTTTATAAGCATTTCAGAGACCGTTTCATTTGCTTATGTGTACAGTGGGTATCAGTCTGTTTATCATGATGTGTTTGTGCATGTGACCTTGACTGGCACTGCATCAGTGCACGCGTTTGGTTCTTGTTTGACCTTTGGCCTACCTTTGAACGCATTATCTCTGACAACACAGCAGCATGGGCACCTCTCCTCTGTGTGCCTATTGCCTGCCACTCCTGACCCGTCACCTTGTCTCAGATTCAGGACGAGCGTGTTTGTCCCTGATGCTCATTGACCCTTTCCCTGTGAACGAGACAGAGACGTTTTGAAGGATATGCCTGTCTAATCCTGCCACCTCACTTTGCATCGACGGCCTGTGTTTATCAGCCGGCGCAGGTCAGGCTTGAGGAGACTCTGCATGAGGGAGAAATAAATAGAGAGGAAAAATCAATATGAGCTGCATCAGTGGGGCCTCATACTTTAAGAAACAGGTTTATTCAGCACTGTATCTCACCAGATTGTGTCTAGCTGCTAAAATCATGTCAAGATTAGTCATCAGCGGATTTGATTTAGCGAAGGCAGTTGTGTATTATATGCTCTGCTTTGTGGTGACAAGCACTTCTCACTATTTCCAATATGATTAGGATATTAAATGCTATGTCCATTGTATCTGCAAAACATGGCTGAGGTCATAAAGGTGGAAAGAATTTAATATAACTTAATATAATCAAGTCAGCATGTGCAAATAGATACTTACAACCAACTTCATCTCTTTTTTCTCAGTGTTTCATTTCTTTCTCTCACAGTGTTGCTGAGACTCTGAGGTCTCTGAGTCCATGCTGTAGTCCTCTGGGCGGTGCTGACAGGGCAGAATCCGGCTGAAGCCACTGTCAGTGATGTAAAGCTGCCAGTGTTTATGTATTGCTCTCAAGGCTGCCTGACTAAGATGAGCCAAGTTGCTGCATCTGCTGTACATGATGAGCTATTAGATATTTAAGGGTATTGATATGAAGCTACCAGTTTTTCCCATGTTACCGTCAAACCCTGTCAAGTCCTGTGGCTTAACGTATCAGTACCCCATCAGCATGCAGTCTAAAATTATTATAAATTACTAAAACACTAAACAAACAAAGCAAAAAGCAGCAGATTGGAAGGGTGTTCAGATGCAGAATAGCTGTGTGACATGATGTTCTCAGTGATAATCGCTGACCTGTCAATAACACATTAAGTCAAGAGGAGATATAAACGTTCAGGACATTGTGGTGTGCCTATCCAATAACATTTTCAAGAAATGCCTCGATTTGAAGAGCCCCAATGGGACCGTGTCCTTCTGTGGCCATTGGATTTGTTGAGAGCACCATCTGTATTGATCAGATAAAAGAAGTGTTATTGAAAGAGGATTTTTTTGTGCGCTTTTGTTGGACATGTGCAGGTGTAGTGTCCATGCTACTGGCTGTGCACATAGTTTCAGCTGTTTGCACCTAATCTTCTCCACTCTGCCTCCTTTTGTTGCCTGCGCTCGACAGCAAATATGTGTGGGTATAGTTTTGCAGTAATTTCTCAATATCGTTTTCTTGCCAGCGTCTGTCTGCTGTTCGCTCTTGAAGAAATGTTATTAACTTGGTAATTGTTTGTCATAATCTTCAGTTTGTGTTGGTGTCTTCATTGATTATGCTTTTTTTTTTCTTTTGTAGAGCAAAAATACACATCTAAGTCTTAGGTTATGAAGCTGAAATAAAGCTGTTATGTTTTGTGCAGGGATTGTGTAAGGTTACTGCTTTACTGTGTGAAAAACAAACCTAAAATATATGTGTGTGTGTACCTAAAATGGCACCTTTGACCTCTCGTGACACTCTTGAGTGTTTGGATGATACTTGCACATCTAAACCAAATCGAACAACAGATTTCTTCCTAGAAATGATCATTTTCTAGTGTCAAGCCAGTTTATAGTGTTTCAAATGTGTATTGTTTTAAAAAAAAATTTAGGGGATACACCCAAATGGATGATCCAAATGAATGGGTTTGACCTGGCATTCTTTTTTAAGGCCTTTCTGATGAATAGCAAGCTTGGTTATTCTCTCAGCGTGAGGCTCTAATAAGCACAGGGACCTAGTCAAGGCCCAAAAGAGAAGCTTGATTTAAACCAATCTAAAGGTGCAGGGAGCATGATTTATGATGTAGGACTGACTGCAGTGCTGCTCCAGACCCCCCTCTGTAGCCAATCACAGCCAAAACACTCAGCACTTCCTGCCGGCGCTGACTGCGGACCCTACTGCTGCCTGCACTGTTGTCACTGCATCTAATCTATTTGATTGATTATGAGCCTAATCCCTGCATTATTCCCTGCATTTTGTCTTGTGCTTTTGCTACAAGGAAGCGCTAAAAGGTTTAAAACACTGTTAACCGTTTCTTGTGTTTCTGATGCAGCATTTCCTTTTTTCACATTATATTTTATTATATATTGATATTTTATGATCACCTGTAAAGGTCAGTTGTGATTTGCAGCAATGACACAGAGTGATGAATGTTACAGGCCGGAGTTATACATCACTCTCTAGGTGATTCAAGCACATGCTACATGTATTGAAGTGATTTACTCATGTTTTTCTTAGTGAAACTAGCAGCTACACTTCTGGGAGGAAGAGCCCATCAACCAAATGCAGATAGCATTTTAACATATTGCAAATATCTGTTTTTTTTTTTCTTCTCTCTTTTAAGTGATCATGCCATTAAGGTGCCTCCACCACATGACTGCTGTATGGAAGTAGCTGACCATGCAGCGTGGACGGTGTCTGACTTTTGTTCTCTTTGGAGCTGAGCTGTGTTGACACAAAATGACTTAGCCATTCTGCCAAACAGCGAGAAAAGCAGAAGGGAGGCAGTGTGTTATCAGCGCAACATAGGAACTCAGCCACTCGGAGTGATAACACAGAAAACACAATCACATCAGCCAAACTGCCTCGTCCCTGGGCTCCCGCTATCTGCTTTCCTCCTCTTACGTATACTTCCTTTGGAAAGTGACAAGTTTGGATTTGCTAGCCTCTATGTTGGAAATGAGGTTGGAAGAAATTCAAGTTCTGGAAGAGAAGAAAGTCCCTTCGTCTGGACAGATAAGGTTTGATGGCTGAAGAGGAGGCTTTTGTAAATTTAAACACCACCACAAACCGCTTGAGGAGAATTTTTTTTCCCATTAACTCTGAAGCCGAGTTACCATACAGAATGGGTCCCTTGTGTGAATACAAACCTCACTGAAATATTATTTATTTTGAGAAGCCTCCACCAGCGACCAACTTACTATACCTGAACGTGGTCATGGGTGCCTACGTACTGTAGCATAAGTCATATTTAAATTAGATTTTAGATCTCATTATTTTCCCTACCTGCATGGCAATCCATCACCACATGTCATTTTAACATTTGGACAAGCAAATTAAAGTGGGTAGGCGGAGTATGGAAGCACTTCAGTGCGCTCATTCGACAATGTCCGACTGCCTGTCATGCAGCAGTCTACCAACTTAATATCTGTAACAGTGGGGAGGCACTCAGACATGAAAGCAGCACTATTAAAATGCTTCTTTAAAAAATGGAACAAAGTCACCCAGCATCTGATGTCTTAAGCGGATTGAGAGAAAATCCATCTTCCTTAATGTCAGCTTGACTGTCTGTGAAGTACGCTGAGCAGCAGGCTTTGTGGATGGTGACGTTAGCGAGGAGTGGACTCAAGCTGACAACAAGAGGTGAGAGGAGAGGAGGGGTGAGGGAAGTTGAGGTTTTGTATGATAGGTGCAGTTTAAATGACTGCCAGGTGTAGCTAAGTGATTCGGGATGTAATGCCTAAATTCTGCGCTCTCTAGGAATGAGGATTTTAATTGGTTGTGACAGAAAGACATGACAACCTCTTTGCTTGCTTGTCACCCTTACTGCTGATTTAAAAGCTTATGGAAATTGTGCCAGAAATTTTGAAGGCACTTACATGTGAGTCACCAGTGTGAGCCTTTAAGTGCACACTTGTTTTTCTGTGCACCTGCCTAAGGCACATGTGTGTACGAATGTAGTAAAGTGCTCCACTTAATCTCACAATCATTGCAAACATATCAGACATGATGCAGCATCATTTGCTAATATATTTCATAATTATTGGACATGTTGCAATTTACAAACAATCAATTTATCTTTACTCTGCCTTCCAAGAAATGACTGCATAATGCATGTGTTTGGGGAATGTACGCTGAAGAAAAACACAACAACCGGAGACACAGAGGAGAGAGTAGCTTTCTCAGCTGTCTTTATCAGTTGGAGTAGAGTAAGCACATTTTTGCCAGGAAGCTGAAGACATTACTAGTGCCAGTGTATTATGCAGATTATCTTAAAGGAAATGTAATTTTCGCTTCCCCTTGTTGATTGCATTTAATGGCACTTGCAAAGTGATGGTGATTTAATTGAATCTCTGAATGTGACTAATTTAAATTAAGGATCAGATTAATTTGTGCCCAGTATAATATGTCATGCAAATATTGGAAGCTTATGCCATTAAAAGCTTTTATTAATGAAACCTCCAGAAAACCACTATGAAGGCAGAGGGAGCCAGTAACCTGCCATGCCTGTGGCAATTTACATGTGAGGCTTAAATGTATTCATGTGCATCAATTGCCCATACAGTACATAGCAGGAATCACATCCATTTATCACCTCCGCCAAGGAGTTGTTTTTGGTTCTGTGTGTGCTTGTTTGTTGGGTAGCAGGATTAGGCACAATAAGTCCCCATCTCTAACATGGAGCAAAACTTTAAAAATTCATATGTTTGACACACATATGTAGGGTGGCAATGTCTATTATCAGATCAAATTTCAAATAGATTCCAGATCTGTTGGCCCTTAAAATTAACATTGAAAACCCTATTTAATGCATATTCTCTGCCATAACCTGGCCTATAATGAAGATAGAACCCTGAAATGTTCAGGTAAGATGCACGATATAACTGCTTATAGTGCCCTAAAAGATCACCTGGATCTGATACGGATAAATGATTTTAGGACACATTTTATGTTGTTCTTTATCTCATTTTTCACAGAGACCCATTTGTATGAGCGAATGTTGTGCCTTGGTGAAGGTGCATGTGCTCTTGCTGGAAACATGAAAAGGCATTCTTTTTTCCTATGTACTGTATATAGACTATCATGCATAAAAAGTAAATAACCAGCTTTATGTTGTTCCTACAGTCCAGCTTATTATAAATTCAAATGACTGGAGTAAAAGGAGCAGAGATGCTAACATCATGTGATGGGTGTCCTGCTGGAAGTCTGGCCTAGCATATAATGTTAGCTGGGCTTCCTAGGCTTCTCTAGCATGGGGCTAAATTTTCCCTCAGGGCTCCCTGACTTATTTTTGCCATCCTTTGCACAATCTACCGTATGCTGATGCATAATGTTTTTCATTATCTGTTACCACTTTTTCTCCTTCTCACTTAGTCACACCTCCCACGGTGTTGGACAGCATCTAACAGGCCATGGTGATTAAAAGAAATGTCACTGCATTCATTAATAATTCCACTGAGTACCGCTGTGCTCACTGTGCTTATTCAGTCATATCAGGCATCTCAGATTTGTCCGATTGTCGTATCACATGGCAGCCTCTTGTATGTTATATCTTTGTTTGTGTGTGTGTGCGCATACTGTGTGTTTGGGTGTGTTCAACCTCTTACTGCTTTCCACTTACTTTATGGGTCTATTCTTGATAGACTGTGCAACAGTACAAGAGAGGAAAATAGCCTCTCACAGCTGGTCGGCCACTCTCTTTCTCTCCTACACTCCCTTTCTTCCTCTCCCTCTTTTTTCCCTTGTCCACCACTGTTTCTCTTTTACTTAGGGGGAAGGCCACAGCTGGCCAGACATCCAGGCAGGGCTATGCCTGAGGGAGCGCCGTACAGCTTGCAGATACTGAAGTGCATTAGTGGAAGCTAGGGCGAGTGAGGGGCTTTTGGGATAGTGCGTGGGATTCATGGAGCACTGTGAATTTGAAAAACAAAATAGTCCAGTATGGTTGTCCATTATGACAATAAGGCCTTATGACAATGGAAAATTAATCCACGTCTTTGAGAAATGTGTTATTGTACTTGCTTGTCTAGTTGGTGAATGACTGTAACTGGCAAGCTAACTGCTAACATGCTTGCTAGCCTGACACCCCAGACTTCTATGTACTGTAATGTCAAGTCAGGTGAAATCATTTTTTAAATTTCTATAGCCCAATATTACAAATCTCAAATTTGCCTCAAAGGGCTTCACAAACATCATAGTATATGGCACCCTTGGTCCTTAGACCCTCGAATTGGAGAAAGAAAAACTCCCTCAAAAACATTTGTGCATGTACAATATGGCCACGTTGTGACTAGTCGGTGTGAGTGGCTTTCCAGCCCAGGAGTGTCCATTGTGTTTTGGTTAGCCATGCTGGTGCAGTGAAAGTTGAACCAGATCCAACATTTTTGCCGCACAGGGTTGTGTCATTTTGCTGGAACCCTCCTGTGGTGCCGGTGTTGGCTGCGGTGGATGCGATCCCCCATAGAGATGAATAGAGAGGGTCGCGTTTTTCATACCTTTGAAACTCTGTCTGAACATGGCCTAATTCAACTTCGAGAGCATGTATGCCCTGAGCTGTCAAACAGAAATTCACTTGTGCATGGTGGTTACTCTGTGCACTTGCTGCATAGTTCTGTGCACAGAGGTGCCATTCTTGCCTCTCCTCTTTGTTTTGCTTCTCATGTACAGATGCCTGTGCTTGTCTAGGTTGTGGAAATTGTGCTCAGCAACAGATATTTTCTATGTGGCTTTGCGTATAGACATCTGACCGATTCTGGCGCCATACTGTGGTTTCCAGGGAATCAGCCCACATAATGGCTGGGTGAGTTAATGACCTACATGCCACTTTAACAAGGTGTTAACGACTCCACAACTACTTCTGCTGCTTTTCCACAATATGCCGTGCTATTCATCAGTAGATAGTTTTTAATGAAGGTCAAGAATGAACTTTGGCCCTGAGACATTAAAGTAATTTGAACAAGAAGTCCTTAAAAGTTATCATTGCAATTAAGCCAGACCTAATTTTTATTACTATTTGTGATCATCCGCTTTTCTGCAGTAGTTATTCAGAATCTGTGTATTTATCTAATAATTATCTCTCCACATTATACTAATTTAACTGGTGAAACATGGGCTGGCTTCATTGTGAAGCTCTTCATTTTGTAAATGGGTCACGATGCCCCTCCATGTACAGCAGCTCTGTGTACAGTATATACAGTACGTGTACTCTAGGTGATGGGGACCTGGTGCAGAGCGAGGGGAAATCAGGGGGAGTCAGTGTCACAGAAAACCTTTTGTTCATTGCCTGCTGCCACTCTCTCAGCTGGAATTCCATTTGTTCCCTCACCAGAATGAAATGGCATTGATTGTTGGCTCAGATGTCTGGTAGGAAGGAGGGACTGGGAAACAAGGAGAGGGAGGAGCGAATGAAGAGGATAGGGAGAGAGAAATAGGCAGATGGACAGGAAATGAGACAGATACTGAAGAGAAATGTGAGGCTTCTGTAAATCTATGATAGGGCTTAAAAGGGAGAAGAACAGAGACCGAAGGGAAAATGCAGGATAAAAGAAGGGAAGCTGGGCAGCAGTGCCTTGTAAGCAGGTGGTGTCTGTGGCAGGTTCATCCTCAGATCCTCCTCAGTGGGACACCTCATCAGCATTCCTACCTCAAATCTAACTGTTATCAGAGAGTGGAGGAAGGATTGGCCTGGTTACTTAGTTAAATTAAGTGCTCACTGTGCACTCGTGACATTGTAGGTTTGATTTTGGCAAACGTCATCAAAAACTTGGTCAGTTTTCTTTCAGCACTATCAAAGAAATCAGAAATAATAGTGAGCCATAGCGTCAGTGTATGAAGTAGATCTAAGAAAGTTCCATTTAAAATAGAACCAATTTTATATTAATAAATTACTTCATATTATTCATGTAAATGGAAGTCAAATAATAATAATGTAATAATCAAACATTTCTTCCCTTTCATGCTACATTTCTTGGAATTTTACACATACTATTTAAAACACATTTTTTGTGGGTTGTATTTATAGAAAAATAAGTGTTTGTTTACCATGTTGACTATTGTTTCAGAGTAATTATTATTTTAGTCTAATAAATCTAATAGCAGAACATATAATGTTTGTGAAAACTCTGAAAATAAACAGTACAGGCACACACACTGGCGTTCAGGGCACATACTTATTTAAAAATCTAGCTGTCTTTCTTCCCATAATAAAGGCTGTTCGGCTGACACATGCTGTTCTGGTCCTGTTTTCACCTCACTGTTGTTGTTTCTGTTTTCATAGCATAAAAAAATATCTGCAAATTTTTACAGCTTCACACAAAAATTAACAGGGTTATGTAATAAAGATTGTGCGTTTAATTTAGTGTTGTTTTTGTTTGTTTGCTTTGTCACTGTGAAATTGCTGTCATTATTGCAATGTGGTTTTTAATTTGAGGATTGTAGTTACAGATAAACATGAGTCAGCCTTCACTAGGAGCCTTTTTATTACTTCAGATAGTCTCTCTCTTCTCCCATTTCTGTAGTCTGTTAATTAACTCACAATGTTTCTGAATGGTGCTTTAATCACAATACACAACCTTGAAATCTAAGCCTGAAATACATTGTTTGTATTTGTGAGACTGCTGAATGCAACCATCAAAGAGGAACTGTTGGAGGAGAGAACCAACAGGACCTGAGCCTGTGTTTATCAAGCATCTCAGAGTAGGAAATTACTTCTAACTGGCCAAAAATTCTCAGAATGATGCCTTTTTGGGGCCCACTTTTAGGAGTAGAAATAAGGGCAATTTATAACATTCCTATCTTAGAAAATCACTCCTATCTCCACCGAAATGTAGGAGAGCTCCAGAAGTGTCCTAACTGGTTAGGAGCTGCCAGGAGGTGGCATTCAGACGGAGATAAGCACACAGACTAAGCAGAAGGAGAGATGTTTTACTTACATTTATTGATGCTGAGCTCGTTTGGCCATAAATGGGATAGTTTTTGTGCCTACCTGTTAAGCCTTCACTTAACAAGTGGTGCTGACATCGGCATTTCCATTTCTCACTGTCTAAAACTACAAACCCCGATTGACAGAAAAACTACAACATGTCAGTATAATGTCACCTTTGCAGCTCTGAGTGTTGTAAAACAGTGATGTCCCGCTCGTTCTTAGGAGTAGGATTTCTCCTCACTGAAAGTGACAGTAGGACGCTTCACAAGTCCTACTCTAAGGTAAGAGGTGTTTTAGTCCTAAATTATCTTTCAGTTCCATTCCTAGGAGTGATTCTGAGACTCTTGATAAACACGGGCTGGCCTTATGGTGTGACTGGAAAAGCAGAGGACGACCTAACAGGTCATACTCAGAGCAAGAATGTCCCCAAGCCAAATTATGTTCCCTCACAAATTTCCAGGCCTGGTCATTCCCCAGCCAAGCATACAACGAATTTTAATGATAGAAGGGGGCTGAACATCGAGCAATGATAAACATCCATCCATCCATTATCTATACCGCTTATTCCTGAATAGGGTCTCAGGGGGCTGGAGCCCATCCCAGCTGTAACATTTGGCGAGAGGTGGGGTCCACCCTGGACAGGTCGCCAGTCTATCACAGGGCTGACACAGAGACCAACAACCACACACACTCGCATGAAAAACATCACAGTTTTGCAATGTATTCTACTGCTCCTTTGCTCTGCATCCTTCCTGCTGTAACTTACAGATGCTCTCCAGAGAGACATATTTTGTTACATTTTTGTAAATGTGAAAGGCAATATTCAGCTGAGCTTTGAAGATTTCCTGTTGTGCATGGTGTATACTATATGCAGACAGCACACCTGTGGACGTTTCAGCTTACAGAAAACATGCAGCAGGGAATTCTATAGAAAGCCTGTATGGAGGACATCAAAGCAAAGTGGTCAAATGTCTGTGCTGGAAAGCACAGGTCTACCTTTACCCTGCAGCTCTCTCTTGCTCTCTTTTTCTTGTTCTTTTTCTCTGGCTGCCAATCCAGACTACGGCGTTCCCTTTCCTCTTTTCTCCAGAGAGATATGCTTGACATACCTCAGGCTAAAGGGAATTTGTTCTGTGCATCAAATATGCATCACGTTGTTGTTTCTGTGGGCAACATATAAACCTGGTGCAGTGTGGCTGTTGTCCCTGTGGGGATTCAGTCTAGTTTCAGTTTAATTAGTTGTGTTTCTTGTATCTGGTTATTGGAATGAGCAATGAGCAGGACAAGTAGCGCTCCGATCAGCTTGGTGCACCACTGGTTTTGTTAATGACATTAATGGAGCAATAAAATACAGGCTCAAGTTATCTAAACACCCTGACATCTGAAATGCCACTCACAATGTTTTCTTTACTTACCAGGGATTGAATATGACAAGTCTGGTTACATGTGCATCTGCATATGGATGAACAGCAGTGTGTGTGTGTGTGTGTGTGTGTGTGTGTCTATTGAACACGCTGCACTATACACTTGTGTATATGCTGTTCCTGTCACAGTGGGTGCATATATAACACAAACCATGTGAGACATACAGACTTATACCAAGTTTGCACAGTTTTCACAGCAGAGACAAAGACATATTGACTTTTTTTTCCTATTTAGAAGGTGTTGCTTATTTAAAGTTTGTATAGCTGTAGGGACAAAGCTCTTACTGAATCAGGCCTTTCTACATCTACAGTGGCAAGAAAAAGCATGTGAACCTTTTGGAATTTCATGGTTTTCTGCATTAATTTGTCATAAAATGTGATCTGATACTGACAAATATAATGTGCCTAATATAACAACACAAAAAAATTCAGATCTTTCATGTCTTTATTGAGAACAACCATAAAAACCTCATAGTGCTAGTGGAAAAAGTATGTGAACCCTTGAGTTAATGACCTCAAAAAAGCTAATTGGAGTCAGGTGTTAGAATACCTGGAGTTGTTAACCCTATAAAACCATTTGTATCATATTTGATATGTGAGGTTTCTGAGCAAAAAAAAATTGCCAAAAATGCCCCATGTATCAAATGTGATACAAAAGAAATAAAAATAATCTAAATAATATGGCACCTTTTCATGGCTTTATTGAGAACAACCAAAAAAACCTCATAGTGCTAGTGGAAAAAGTGCATGAACCCTAGAGTTAATGACCTCAAAAAAGCTAATTGGAGTCAGGTGTTAGCATACCTGGAGTCTTGTTAAGAAAATGAGTTTGGAGGTGTGGACTAGAGCTATTTTGACAGATAAAAACCACTCAAACCTTTTGAGTTTGCTCCACACAAGGAAAATACACTTATGTGAGCCATGCCTCACCAAAAAGAGCTTTCAGAAGATGTACGATCAAGAATTTTTGATTTACATAAAAATGGGAAGGGTTATAAAGTGATTTCAAAGATTTAAAAAATTCACCAGTCTACAGTTAGGCTAACGATCTGACTGTGGCTACTCTACCAAGAAGTGGGTGCCCAGTCAAAATGACCCCAAGAGCACAACGAAGACTCATCAGTGAGGTAAAGAATCAACCCAGAGTGACAGCCAAAGATTTGAAGGCATCATTGGAACTGGATAACATCTGTGTTCATTGAACAGTACATTCATTCTACAGTACATTGAACAAGCAGGGTGTCTATGGCAGGGCACCACAAAGGAAGCCGTTACTTACTGAAAAGAACATTGCTGCATGCCTGAAGTTTGCAAAAGAGCACATTGACACTCCACAGCGGTAGTGGCAAAATGTTTTGTGGACTGATGAAACTAAGAGTGAACTATTTGGAAAGAACACGCAGCACTACATCTGGCGTAAAAAGGGCACTGATTATCATCATGAAAACATCCCAACCGTAAAGTATCATGATTTGGGCCTGCTTTGTTGCTTCAGGGCCTGGCCAGCTTGCAATCAATGAGGGGAGGATGAATTCCCAAGTGTACCAAAACATTCTTCAGGATAATTTGGCTGAAACTCTGTAGAAGTTGGGTGATGCAACAGGACAATGACTTTAAACATCAGAGCAAGTCCACAACAGAATGGCTTCAGAAAAACAATATCCGCCTTTTGGAGTGGCCAAGTCAGAGCCCAGACCTCAACCCAATAGAGATGCTATGGAATGACTTGAAGAGAACCATACACAGGAGATGCCCAACGAATATGACGGCGCTAAAGCAGTTCTGCAGGAAGAATGGGCTAAAATTCCTCCTGAACAATGTGCAGGTCTGATCCACAGCTACAGGAAGCGCCTGGTTGAGGTTATTGCTGCCAAATGGGGTCCAACCAGTTATTAATTCCAAGGGTTCACTACCATTTTGAATGTTGAATGAGTGTCTTCAATAAAGACATGAAAGATCAGAATGTCTTTTGTGTTGTTACGTTAGGCACATTATATTCATGCTCTTGACTTAGATGAAGATCAGATCACATTTTATGACAAATTAATGCAGAAAACCATGAAATTCCAAAAGGTTCATGTACATTTTCTTGCCACTGTATACTTATGGCCGGAAAGAAGGGAGTAAAGTGCTGGCAGGGTGGATGGTTCAGGTCATGTATAATTGCGAGTGCTTTGCAGGTCAGAGATGAGGTGACACGATTGGATAAGTTACTGGCTAAGCGGGTTATCCTTAAGAGTTTGTTCCTATTTGTGACTGTGAGTATAGGGCAAAAACAAATGTCACCATATTGAAGAACTGGCACAATAATGCTGCGGTACAGGATAAAAAGAAGATGTGGTTGGACATCAAGTGCTTTAGTTTATAGATAGCTGTAAGTCTTTGTTGACAATGCTGAGGTTACATGACTTGACGTGACTTTCCTCCTTTTGTTTGGGTTAACTTCTGCTCACAACAACCATGACTGACCAGTTTGACAAATCTTGAGCTGAACATGTTCATATGTATAGACATACAGTATTTACAATACTTTATCACCTCTTCATTCAGACAGGAATGCAGTTGAAATCATTTAGATTGAAATTTTAACTGCTCTAAGCCACGTAAATACAGCAGGACCCATTCCTCCATAGACACTACCGTGTTCACAGGCAGAATCTGAGCTTCGACTGGCAGCTAGCGCCCCCTTGTGGACAGAGTCTTCTCACCTCCCCTGGTCCGTCAAGGTGCACAAAGACTATGGTCAGGTGTTTTGGGCCAAGCATTGCCATTTTTTTAAGCATTTGCGTGAAGTATGTTTCAGGCCACAATACCGCTTGCTAGCTAGGAGACGGCTCCATTCACCAATGATCTGAGGCAGTACCAAAAACTGGACCTACATTATGGTGAACAAAAGTGATTTAAAATTTCATAAATGTGTAAATATTATTCTAGTGAATGTTGACATTGCCCTTTTATGCATCTTCATGGAGATGTCTCTGCCCTGGTGCGCTGCTTAAACAGAAATAAAGATCCCCGTAGCCCCAGAATGAGAATTTTAGCTGATGTCATTGTGAAAATGGCCTATTACATGGAGACAGAACGATAAGGAGTGTGTGATAAACTGATGGTTTCACTATGTAGAGAGAACAAACATTTTTCGCAGCTGCAATAGTGCCTTTCTCTAGATGAATGAATAATGAACTGTACCTTTATGATTCTGCTGACTCATCGAAACAGTCGCTGCAGCAAAGGGCAACATCTGTGGTTCTGGTAATTTTTTTTCTGAAAGGACAGCTTTTTTGGGGGGGGATAACAGAAGGTGAGGAGAAAAAAAAATTAAGAGGAGGTGGGGTTATTACAAGGTCATTTCAAGCTCTGGATTTATCACCTACAGGTTCGCATGCACTCAGAACACGTACTGTAGTGATACTTTATAATTTTTATAAAGAAAAATAAAATTATTTTGATTAATGTTGATCCCATAAAACAGCAAACCCAACAAAGAATAAGTCCTACTAAGAAGTACAGTGTTGCTTGTAATGCCAGAGCTGATTCCCGTGTGCCACAGAAGCTCCACTGTTGTCCAGAAACTACTGAAAACACACCAGTGAGCCTCACAATTGCACTAGCTCTTATGTTCCTTAATAGAAAATAAAGATGGACTCTGGACTAGGTAGTTTTTTTTAACTCGATCCATCATGCTGCTCACTTTTGCACCAAATATGTAGTAATCTGCAGCTGAACATAATCCCCACCAGGTAGTCACTCCTATGTCAGTACCATTAGTTAAAAACTACAGCGACCAGCTGTTTTAAGATTTTACTCTACCATTCTAATTAATCCAACTATATCTGGGACCACATTCCCAAGTTTTGTGGCTTTGCAAGGATTTCAGTCCACCACAGACAGACACATATATGAGAATTATTTTGTTGTTTTTGGCTTTTTAAAGGCATTAACTGATAATAAGAACTTTGCAAATACCACCAGCCTTATTCTTAAATTTCAGTCTAAATCCTTGGTAACACTTACTGACATGCTGTATAATTATATTAGTAGGGATTAGTATTTTTAATTATTTTTCATACTGTATGTATGGTACTAATAAATACTGTATGTGTATATTTTCTGTTAATAAGGCAGGTGTAAATAATTTCTAGCAGTGAACTGAATAACCACACACTGGTGGGTGTGTGTTGTGAAAAAGTGAGAGAGAGGTAGAGAGAGGTTTGAGTGTGAGCATTTTTGACATATGGATGGAGGAAGTGGTGGAGCTGTGTATGAGTTGGTGCTATGCTAGGTGATGTGGATCTCCACTGGGAAGACAGCGTTAACAATAGGATGTGGGCAGAACTTGCGCTGTCCTTCTTTACTCCTGCAGGTTGAGTGTGCTCATGATTTGAGTGCAAATAATCACATTTCTGTTTTTTGTCTGTGATGAAACCCCATTTCCAAATTGCTGCTTGACCAGGCTTCACCATTTACAATATTATCTAGTTCTGCATATTTTGTCCTCACAGTTTATGCGAAGATCCTCATGGAACAGAAGAGAACAGGAGACTTGTTCTAATTTGCAATTTAAATCCTTTTTGCCGGATGTGTTGGACTTGTGTCATTATTCTTCCCTGCCTGCTAACAAGTCACCAAGTTTGTTTTTTTTGTTTTTTTACCTACTGGCCCAGCACTATTGGTAACACATCCTTCCCTCTACACTCAACCACCCAGTGGAACCAGCAAACCTACAGGGAGAAGACATCCTCTCCAGTGACCAATTACACCATTAATTGCTTATCAGATCCAATTTGGGATTGCAGTAAATGAAGCAAAGTATTCTTTGCTGTGTGTGAGAGCAAGAGAGAGAGAGAAAATGTGTCTAACTGTGTGGGGCCCAATGCAGTCTGTTGCCCCTGTCATCCCCAATCAGTGGAATTGAAACACCTAATTGCTGATTTCCCCCTTGTTTGCCTTCCAAAACATTCCTTTGTTTGTCTAATCAGACACTCAGACACACAGAGCTGCTGTGATGCACAAGGATTTTATATGCAATTACTTGCACTTGCCATGCGCCTGAGCACATCACTGCAAACCGCCAGTTCACTTTCAGAGACATAATATGAGATGTATGAAAGAAGAGAAAAAGTAAACACCTGCTCTGGAGGGAGATGGAGTAATTGACAAAGAGCATTTTGTTGTATGGCTGCTGTCATTTGTGAATATGCTGACAAATCCTTTAGTTAACAAGAGGTCATTAGAGAGCCTCGTCACTCTCAACCTCTGCCTTTCTTCAGTAGTGCTGCTGGTGGCAGATATCCCTCTTAATCTGCCTTGCCTTGTTGTTTGTTTAGTAAGATTTAGTGTTTTGTCCTTGTTTCTTTCAGTTGTACACATTTTTCTGCTTCTTTTTCTTTGTAACCTTCTTTGAGTCTTGAAGGTACTTGCAATAAATGTCTAAATAATTATACAAAACCTGAACTTGAATTGATTTTCCTCATTCTCTACCCGTAACCCGCTCCCAAACTTTAATGAACCATGTGAGGATTAGTCTAATTGAACTGTGGCAGCCTTCCTCTTTCCTCTCTAACACACACCCTCTCCTGGCAGAACACACACAGAGAGAAGATCCAAATGCACACGCATTGCTCTGCAAGCATAATAACCGGGCTGTTTTATAAGATCTCTCATTATACCTACAATTGACTTGTTGGAGGTATATCCATTGATGCATTCAGGGGTGCTGTGTCAATTTTTGATGGAGTTTCCGATTGATTTATTTTCTTGGGGAAAGTGAATCGATGGAAATCTCATTAAGGTAGAAGGTAAAGGTCACGGCAGGCGTGTAAATGAATGCCCTAGTGGTTCTTAACGCAGTCGCTCTGTAGTTTCAAAGACACATAGCTGACTTGTACACTGCAGACTGTACGATGATGCAAAGCAAACTTTGTATTACTATAAAATAGCTCAGTATAGAGTTTATTGAGACTTACTGTCACCTACTGCACTGTCGTAGTGTATAAAATGTATACATCTACGTAGTTTTATATGTTGAGTGGACAGATTTTTATCTGGACCGATAT
Organism: Monopterus albus; assembly: GCF_001952655.1. Lineage (NCBI taxonomy): Eukaryota > Metazoa > Chordata > Actinopteri > Synbranchiformes > Synbranchidae > Monopterus > Monopterus albus. The sequence goes on along the minus strand of NW_018127898.1, from coordinate 6,901,872 downwards.
TTTAACATTTAATGCCACAAATAACAAAAATATATAAGCAGCAGGTGACCATTCAGTCCTCGAAGGTGATGTGTTGGAATCAGGAAAAACGGGCCAGCGTAAAGATCTGAGTGACTCTGACAAGGGCCAGACTGTGATGGCAGACAACTGGATCAGATGATGAGGTTGAACTACTGTAGATTAAATATCTAAACGTTATACATCCTTTTCAGATGACTTCAGTTTGTTTGAATCTTTGTTAAAATGGGTGAAAATGTGAAAAACTGTACATTGTTTTCTATGAAGAGAAACAGTCAGCGGCTATAGTGATATCACACCTGGAGTGGGGAGGCGGTTGAATGTGTCTAAAAATATTACCTCTGACTTGTCGTCATGACCACAGTTTTCACTGAATGGTCAACACATTTGTGCTCTTCCATTACTGTATAAGAAGCCCTGTCCTGTCTGTGTGGAGTTCTGTTCTGTTTGCTTTCACCAAACTTTTCTCTTGCAGTCCAAAAATATTTGATTTGGTAGATCTGAGATGACACAGCCTGCTCTACAGTACATATTGTATGTGCGAATGTGAGTGTAAATGTGTTTTAAAAGGTGTGAGACAAGGAACCAGCTGAGATTCACTCTTGCAAAAGACTCTTGTGACCCTGAGAACAAATAAGTGAGTACAGACACTGGCTAGACAAAAAGCAATCAGCACAGGTATTTTTTTTCCAAAGAGAATGTGTTGACCATGCTTCTTAACTGTTTCATCAGTTCTTCAGATACTGCAGGAACTTTGTAAATGTGAGAAAATGGCAGGAGCTGACAGTTAAAAGCAGCTATTGTACTTCAAGGCAAGACTGCTTTTCACTTTTATGAAGTGTTTGGCTGTCCCTACAGTATTGATATTATGTCTTAGTTTTTCATTTCTGGCGGAAAATGTGGTGAGGTCTCAGCGTGTTCACGACTGTTAAAACACCCTGGACCTCGATAAATCCCAGGAAACTCTGCGATTTGATACCTGCGGGGACGAATATTTCCCAGACTCAATCCTCCTAAAAGAGAGTGTTTGGTCAAGAGCTGTTACTCATTCTGTTCCCCTTCCTCCCTGCCTACACTCATTTCCTTGGTGTCTCTCTCTCAGTCTTTTGCTTCAGTGGAATTGTGACAAGTGAACCATCATATGCAGTGAGTGCAGAATGGAGCCTATTTCACAAGTCTTATGAGCCCCACTGCAGTCTCCCACTGTCCGCCTGCACCACCCCACGTCATATCCCACAACACCCTCCTGTGTGAAGCCAACAGCATGTGAGGAGACAGAGACGGGGGAGACAGCTGTGATGTGTACACCTCTCAGATAAATGGTCATGCTTTTTGCTTTAATAACCACATTGAATGCAAAGACATGTAATTGCCTTGATGTTGCTCTGATGGTTACAAATAATAGCACTCTCCATGATTATGGAGTCAGCTGGTGCCAGAGGCGTGCACACAGGCCGTCATACACGGACTCGGTGCTCGTGCATGCAACTGTACTTGAGAATTCCCTTCCTTTGGTTTTTGTCTGGGTTCCCGCCCCAGGGCCTTGATTTAGATGAAATGTCACCTTTAATGGAAAATTTGATTGAAGCAAAACAACAACTTGGAATATTGCTTACTTAAGTAGCAGGAAGGGAGGCAAGTGCCAGGGCGATGTCAGCGGCAGGAGTTGTTTCTCCCTTGATTGTATTCTTTAGGAATTCATCGGTTGCCTGTATGATATCAGTGTTATTGCAAATGTAGCCCCCAGGCAGCCAGAGCAGCCAGCACAGCGCTGCTCTTTAAACATGACTGTGCCAGGAGGAGAAGGGTTTGCAGCCCAGCCCTGCTGTGGAATCACTGTGATGCAAGCTGAGGGGGAGTGGACAGTGGTGATAAGTGCCCCCGCAGCTCGTCATATCTGCCTTTTCTTCTCCTGGTTTCATCTCACTTGCTTCTTGTCTTAATTGCTTTCATATCATGAATGTGTATGAGTCGCACTCACATTAATGAGACACAACCCTTCCCTGGCAAGCTGGTATTATTTTTTGCTCGATTGGCTTCAGTATCCAAGCATTGCTGGTGAAACACTCACTTCTGTCTCTCATGCAACCAGCTGTTTCTCTGCATCAACCAGTGGGCATTTCCTAATGTCAGTGGTGCGGCAAATGATCATGCCACACCACAGGCAACTCCAAGACCTCCCCTGGACCCTGTTTGTTGTAGTGCAGATATTAGCTTCAGTATCATTTATGTCAGCTGCCATGCAGTTTTGTGTTTCTATAGTAACTCTGGCCACACAGAATTCCCATTTGGCAGTGTAGTAATTAATTTATCTCTATTGATCTTTTGTATCCCTCAAGCCTTTCAGCAGGGTGGCCTCAAAGCTGCATTGTTGATTGAATGCACAGTCTATCTTCAGATGCGATCACAAATCAGTCCCCATAGGGGAATAGCTCAGAGCGGGCCAGATTATGTTCTTTCATGCTGCAGTGGTAATGATTCTTTTCATTGTACAACACACAAGTGACTGCAATTGCAGGTTTGGTAGTGGCCAACAGCCTCTGCCCTACTCACGGTTGTGTAGACTGTCATGGCAGAAGCTCAACTGCAGGAATAGGCACTTAGGGGCAGACAATACATGGTCGATTCCAGCTTAGTCCCCATATTTTAATTGTGATGCGTTTTGGCATAGAGACAGTAAGATGCTGGCAGTTGAGATTTTTATAATAAACTGTTCCTGCCAGCTCCCAGCATAGTCTGACATTTACTCTGAGCAGGGCAAATAAGGATAGACAAAAAAAGAATATTTGCCTAAGGACCTTCAACTCCCTTCTTGCCCCTCCCCACCTCCCCTCTTTCATATCTTTTCACACTCACACATTTACTTTCCAGGTGTTATGATTCTTCTGTGCATCTTTGACGAGTAGGAGGCAGCCCTGGCCAACAGATAAAAAGAAATGATCTTATAGATCTCCCTCAGGCGTGTGGAGTCCGTTTCATTTCCAGTGCAGTGCAGAAAAAATGTCAGCATAACAACTACTATATTCACTAATTTCAAGTTTTGAACATGCTTTACACCTTTAGGGAAAATAAACTTAACTTGTAGTCATTTGATGTTAGTGTCTCCATTTGTTTACTCGTGTTTCCCTTCTTAACCCAGAGGTGCAGCTTTAGGAAATAAATAGCTATGAAAAACAGAAAACAAGAAACAAGAAGAGACAAAGCTCAAGATGAATGATAGGGGCAGTAATAGTACAAGACAAGTCAATGGCAGCTGAGAAAGTAGAACTAAATAGAGGGAAGATGGAGATGGGAAGAAGTAGTGATACTCACTATGTCAGCCTCTGTGGCTGAAGTAACTTGGAAGTTTGGAAACCGGCGTTGTCATGGAAACTGATTTTTGTGTTGCTGGCGCTGGGGTGTCTTTGTGTTTTTCCAGTGGATGACAATGCCCACCAATAAAGATATCATCCTGAAAAAAATAGGTGTTGGCTGTCAACAGCCCTGAGTGCTGACATAGTCGTCAGTGAAACCCAGTTGTCCTGACCATTCCTCTGAGGGTTCGAACGGCTGCTTTAATGCGCCTTTATTTTAGAGAGCGCTTCCCACAGGGCCTGTTAAAGATAACATGCTATAAGAGTGGAGATGTGACATGTTATGAACTGGGGTGAGTTTTTCCTTTCATATTTAATGAGTGTGAGATGGGAAACAACTGAGAAATGTGAAAGCAAAAGACAGAAAAGTTGACTTTCCTCCTGTTGTGATTTCAGCCATTGTAGCCACATAACTAATATACTCGAGGAGATGGGTAAAAAAAACTCCTTACAATTAGATGAGGATTAGAGGAAGGCTTGTGCTCTAATCCTCCTACCAACATTCACTCTAGGAATATTCCAGAATAGTCTAGTTTCTGTGTTATGATCATCAGCACCAGTTATGTGCTGAGTCTTGGATCATGCTCTGTACTAGTATTCTCACATGAGTTTGTGTGCTGGAAGCAGAAGTCATGTTTATCATGTCCTGGCTGCTGTGCTGTTGGGGGGGAGGGGGGGATTTTTTAATTAAAAGTCCTTGTATCGCTCCCTTCCAACACTAGGAGGTGTGATCACTGCCTGTCACTTCAGCTCAGCACAAACATGTTTATTTTTGGTCCCAGATTCATTTAATGGGCTTGTCAAAACTGATGAAAATTAGAGGAGGCAGAGGAGGCTGATAAGCCCCACTGTTATTAGATGGGCAGGAGCTGTTGTTTGTCTGCCTTAGTTTGTTCTGTGTTGACTCGTGTACGACTAGCCAGTAATCTAAAGAAAATACATGACCCCGCACAACTGCTAATTCATTCCCAGACACACAAAGTCAGATGATTACACTTTGCTCACACTTTTACCAATAAATAAAAGATGTGACACTTGTAGGTACTGAAGAAGTGCTGCAGTATTCAGCAGTGCCGTCTACTCAGTGTTTTCTGAAATGTAGAACAGCGGAAGTAAATAGACATGAGAGCAGACAAACTCCTGTTCTTATTCACTTAGATGCTTTCTATCTGTGCTGTGTCTCCTGAACACACAAAAGAAAGATTTCTCCAGCAAATCCTCCTGAGGGCCAGAACAACGGCGCTCCAGTGCAGCACAGTGTGCATCAAAAGTGGTGTGTATCAAATAAAAAAATAGGACTTTTATTTTTGTATCTCAGCCTATGCAAGTGTCACTCCAGAGCTGATGGATGACAACTGTATTTCTCCTAATGGCAAAACACTGGGCCGGTTCCTGCAGTTGTGCTTGAAAAGATCAGATTGTAGCTTATTGGTACTGCAGTATACAAGGCTGAATTGGAGAGATGATGGGCTTTGACTGCTTTCCTGCTGCCCATAATACACTACAGTTGCATTTTCTCCACAGAGGGTGGTTTTATTGAAAAGCTCTTCTAACAGAGGTTATGCAGACAAATAACAGCATGCCATACAAATGCAACCATCTGCTCCCTATATGGGCTTTAGTAGAGAGCGTAACTGCATAGTACTTTTATTGTGTTTGTTGTTCAAGTCAATTGTCATCTCATAAAAATGCAAATACTGCACATATGGAACATGACGGAGTCCCTGAAAACAAAGGGAAGATGGAATTTTAAAGAATGGAGAGAAATTAGGGGAGTTTAAGGAATAAAAAAGGAAAGAAGATATACAGTAGGAGAGGGAAAAGGGCCTCCCTGTTGTTTCTTTGCATCCATGTCCCTTAAACTTTGCATTATATTATTTATCGTTCACCTCTCTTAGACAGAGATTCTGCTACACTGGCCCTTATTTATTTCAGCTTTACCTGTTCACACTGGACTAAAAAAAAACAGCACAATGCCATCCCTGTGTTCTGTCTACACAGATACTGGCATGTTGGTATTAGAGGCATGAAATAGAGCAAGACATGTACAGTATAACCATATAACACATAGGTCAGAACTACAAAGCACATGTTGTTGCTTTCAAATCAATAAGGGAACATGAGTAGAGATGTACTTTGGTTTGTCCTGCACATTTATGGTAGTTCAGACTCAAAGTGTTGTGAATAGTGTACCACACGTTAATGACTATGATGATCATAGAGTCTGTTTCTTGCAAGCAACATCAAAATTTAAATCCCCTCTCGACAGCGCCTCGACTTACAACCCTCCAAGCCCAAGAATGGTTGCAGTGATTTTAGTACCTCTTGTGCTGGAATAAAGGAGGTTCAACACCAACCCATCTCTCCTACCCCTGCCAGTGCTCTCCCATTGTAGAAAATTGGGAAATTGGTGCAATAATTCCGCCTTGAAGAGGGAGAGGGTGGAACTAAGCGCCAGAGTTGGGGCTGCAATCAAACTGTGAGAGAAACTCTCATAGAAACATATAATTCATAGTTAATGGGACACTGCATAATCTTGAATTAGCATGGGCTGTTACAAAGCAATCACTGAAAGGTACACTGTGGAGTCTCTGAACACTAGTGGCATTATGGAGCAATGTTTTTGTGAGTCAGTGTCCATTTTGTTTGTTGGTTGTGCTTTGATAGTACATGCATGTGAATGCACAAACACACGGATGATGTGATTCCAGTTGCAGCTGACTGCAGAGAGCAAACTGAGCTTTAGCAGTTCATAAGAAGTAATGTAATGTACTGTATATTCTATTGTATTGGATGGATATTTGCTAAATTGGGTCCTTAGTGCTTTTTTTCTTAAACAAGGCACTGCCCTAGTCTAAGCCATAAATTCTCTGCATGCACATACAGGAACAGCAGCATGCACACATGCACACACACACACATAGAAAGTGATTAAACTCAAAGCCCAAGTGCCTTAGTGCTTCAGAAGGGGGGTCTGAAATATGAATTTGGTCCATTCCATGCTTTCACATATCTAAGTGCTCTATTTGACCTTCTCCCTGTGTCAGTGCCCAGAACGGAGCTTGTCACTTCTTATGTGGCCCACTCTCTCAGGCTCTCTTGCTTGCAGCCATTTTCCTTAAACTACAACCATAGACAGTAGAGCAAACACAGAAATCAATGCAGAGCCACTTGAAACTCAGGTACAGAGACAAATTAAAGTGGGCCTTCTGTTGGTTACATATGTTGTTCCAGACGCTTTGAGAACAGCTGTAAATCGCTACACAAACAATTCATAACCAGTCTCGATGAACCCATTTACCACTCTAGAAATAATAATTTTTAACACAAACAAAATCATCGATGGCTTTCAGATTCAGATTCTGTCAGTTGGTACCAGATCCATTCGGAAAGTTGTCTTGTAATCAAAATTTGTTGTATATACAGTGAGGAACAGAAGTATTTGAACACCCTGAGATTTTGCAAGTTCTCCCACTTAGAAATCATGGAGGGGTCTGAAATTCACATTGTAGGTGCATTCCCACTCTGAGAGACAGAATTAAAAAAAATTTCAGGTTAATCACATGGTATGATTTTTAAAGAATTTATTTGTCTTGCCCAAGGTAGTAGTTGGCGTCTGACTGACTATGGGGTGGACAGGTGTCTTTAAAGAGCTCAGACAGGTGCTACTAATTTAGATTAATGAGTGGAGTAGAGGTGGACTTTTTCAAGGCACAGTAACAGGTCTTTGAGAGCCAGAATTCTTGCTGTTTCTCAGGTGTTCAAATACTTATGTTCAGCAGTGCAAGACAAATAAATTCTTTAAAAATCATACAATGTGATTTCCTGAAATTTCTTTTTTAATTCTGTCTCTCAGAGTGGGAATGCACCTACAATGTGAATTTCAGACCCCTCCATGATTTCTAAGTGGGAGAACTTGCAAAATCGCAGGGTGTTCAAATACTTCTGTTCCTCACTGTATACATAAGGCTGGCAATATTCTATTTATAGTGACTGCCAAGAAATCCCACAAAATAACCAAAGCCATCAAGGTTAGTTTGTCTCAGGTCAATGACTCAGCCACTTCCACTCATTCCTTCTGTGGATGCATATTTTGAAAAACAAATCACCTGTAAAACCTATTGTTTTTTATAAAGGTTAAGATATTTCTTAAATCTGTCATTTTTTAGCAAACAATAGGTAGCAACATGTCAGCCAGTGTAACAGTACACACACTTTAAAACATTTTTTACAATTCAATTACAATATTTTACAATTCAAAAAGAAAAACATGGTCAAAATTAATTCATACTTGAAATATCTTTTGAGGCACACAGTGTAATTCAGAATCAGAATCACAATCAGAATCTGCTTTATTGGCCAGGTGTGTCGGACACACGAGGAATTTGACTCTGGTACATCGGCTCTCAATGTGCATGTACATATCCCCATGCAAGGGGCAAGTAAACAGTAAACCAGCATAAGGCTATGTAATATAACAAAATAAGC
>NW_018127898.1:6820667-6893732 GCF_001952655.1 Monopterus albus | reverse complement strand
ATCTGTGTGGAGGAGTGGGCCAAAATCCCTGTTGCAGTGTGTGCAAACCTGGTCAAGAACTACAGGAAACGTTTGACCTCTGTAATTGCAAACAAAGGTTTCTGTACCAAATATTAACACTGTTTCTCAGGTGTTCAAATACTTATGTTCAGCAGTGCAAGACCTATAAATTCTTTAAAAATCTTACAATGTGATTTCCTGAATTTTTTTTTTAATTCTGACTCTCAGAATGGGAATGCACCTACAATGTGAATTTCAGACCCCTCCATGATTTCTAAGTGGGAGAACTTGCAAAATCGCAGGGTGTTCAAATACTTCTGTTCCTCACTGTATAGTATATGTATACAAATTCAAATTTTCAGACCTAGTAGAATGAATCCAAGATGCTCATTAGCTTAGAACAATGTCTCCTGTTCCATACATATGTCATCATTGCCATTAATTTTGTATTTATAAAATATGACATTTTATTATATTTGACTGAAAGCGTGGCTGATGTGATGCTGCATTTCAAAGTTGTAAGGCTTGATGATAGAGGCTTTTGTGCCTCCACCTGCCTTTCACAGAATATCTGAATGGACCAGTTGAACAACCAGAATCTCCCAGTCTGTCATGTCCTTTTGATGTCTGCAGGAAGCAAAACAGCATGCGGGGTCAGTTGGAGGGTTCAGTGGCCCTGGGTAGCCAACAAGAGCTTCTAAATCAAAGCTTTAGAAGGAAAAAGAAAGACACTGGATTCCCCTATAGACTTGTCCATACAACTACCGAAATGCTGCGTCCAATTAAAAACACACTTCTTTGCAGTAGGCTGCTGGTATAGTTTGTTCTCTTGGATCAAGATCAAAGATATTCTGTCATAGAGGAAGTTTCAGTCCAGCTGAAAACCCCAGGCTCAACTTGCTGTTCATTGTTGTGCTTCATGTTTTGGTAAAAAGCTATTTGATATGCTTTATGTGTTAACCAGACCTGCTCCAGAACAAACTACAGGGACTCTGATGAAGCAGTGTCTACATGTTGACATGCGTCTCATAATGTACTGCACAGCTCCTCCAGCAGACACATAAAAGACCCCTAACAGACCCAAGGGAGATTGTTAAAACGGTACGCCGGGTTAGCTAAGACTATCAGTGAAGTATTCCCATGTGGGGATCATCAAACAGATACCTAAGGGATTGATGGCAGCCTGTAGCCGCCTCCTAATAGTTACACTTTGGGCATACACGATTGAGGATGAGTCCCAGGTGAGTGTGAAATTTTTAACAGTTACTGGCAGCAGCTGGTTGTCACTAGAAGCGAGGGAATATGAGGATGCTGAGGTGGGGTAGCTGCTTGGTGAATAGGCTGCGGCGCTCTTACATAGCTGGGTTAATCGTTAAATGGGGGAAGGTTGCAGGGAGGTTGGGCAGTCGGGTGGAGAGGTTGATAAGCTGACAGTGAAAATGGGAAGAGCCTGCCTAGGTGCAGTCTCTCCTCTTGTCTCATCACAGCAATTTATCTGCTATTTTCACTCATTTGTTTCCTCACATTCTCTCAAATATATAACAGCATGTGACAAAAGTGGAGTGAGAACAAAGCAGAGAGAAGCTGCAAAGCCCCTTCCATGCTGTCCACTTCAACCTTTTGTCCTCATCATTTCCCAGTCCCTGTGGATCTAAGCACCTTCTGTTCTTAACCGGCCTTCCCGACTCTTGATCTCCCCAGGCCCTCCACCATCCTTCACAGGTCTTAATAACAGACATTTATTTAATTCAAGCTGCTGGGAAATGAGATTACTTTTGATAGAGGAGGATGGAGGGACAAAGAGTGGATGCCAAAGAAAACGAGAGGGAGGAAGAAAGTGAGCCTGTGTGTCTGTAGCCTACCATGCGCCTGCCTCTGCATCCTCAGTACAAGTTAAGATCCAGTCCTTGTCACTCTGTCACTGTCTCCATCATGGCTCACCGCAGCATGCCCAGACAAGACAGCAGGAAGATTGGGATGACTGAGATGATGCTGATGAAGATGATGATAGTGGTGATGGTGATGATGATGATGATGACAGTGATGGATGATGACAGGCTGCTGTCGGCAGTGTGATTTCATCCATGAGATGTGGCTGACTGCTTGTTCAGTGATGTCTCTTACTTCATTTGCAGAAGCTCTGCCACTGGAATATTGCTCTCCGCTAAACTGTAACATCAGACTCCATATGCTAGTCGAAACACTGAGTCAGCAGTGTGTGTGTGTGCATGTGTGTGAGAGAGGGAGCTTGACTCTGTGTGAGCTTGTGCAGTCTATCGTCCTCCAGCTCTGACACAGTCCACAGAGAGGAAGCAGCCACAGGAGACCTCAGTTTAAACATATGCTCAAGTGCTGTAATGCATTTCACACACAGAGACATGGAGGCATGGGTGCACACATGCTTGTTTTTACATTTAATATGAATTGCCGGGTGATTGCATACACATACGAATGCACACACTCAGCCAAATGCAAATCACATGCAATAAAGCATCCACACGCGCTGCCTACCGAGATACAAGGGGACTACAGTGGAGCACTTGACTGCGTAAAGCCCCCGAAGCGCATGTCAGCTCCTCCTTCCATCCCACTCTGGAGCACTGCATTTTAACTAAACATCTGGCTGTGTCAGCACCAGTTCATCCCAGCAGGGACACCCCCCCCATCCACCTCCCTCTTTTTGACTCTTGTCTGTCTCTGCATGTGACTGCAGGCTACATTCAGAGAGAGCTCTACGCGCTGAGATTCACAGTGCTTCAGTGTTTGACTGAGTGTTGCACATGCATATTCATTTGGATTTAATCATCAGGAAGAAGTCAAAACTCCCTGCCTTGACTGGACAGGCACATATCAGTGTCTAGAATAAATGCATGCCAGTGCACATCCACAAATGCCAAATGTCTTCTGAGCATGTAAATATCTTATATGCGATGTTTACATGCTGAAATGAAACGCCTACTGGGTTGCAACAATTAATCAGCGGCTACCTACAGAGCATTAACATTAAGGTTGAGTCGCCCCATTAAATGCGTGTAGCCTCCAGGGAAAGCGTTTTAATGTTAGTTGAAAGAAAGTACAAATAGCTTGTGAAAGTCGGATCCATTTTATATTTAGAGTTTGCCAGCATGCGTGCACTCTGCACAACGGGACTGATTTGGCTTTTGAGCTTGTTAATAAAGTAAGCTAAGGCAATTAGTGAATAGTGACCTAACACTGCAGAGAGAAAAAGGAAGGCATTAGCAGGTGAGAAATTTCACCAGGCGAGAGCAAAATGAGTCACATTCAGTGTTTAGCCTCACTCAGCTATACAACAGTATTTCTTTTCTGAGTATCAAGTTAGTAGTTTCTGTAATGTGGGAGCTACCAGTCAGTGTAGCTGTTTGTAATGTGGTTTATTTGTCCTTTCAGGTGAATAAAGACAGAATTGGATTCTCATCTCGCTAATATTCCCACTGTTGATTTTATTGAGCTGCTGAGATACTGCGTTTTATTTCCCTGAACACAAGCAATTGATTATTCTTGAATGTGAAACAGAAAAACAAAGGATGCTTTTTAGAGCCCAGTACTGACCATGTTAAATAATCCTCACATCATGACATTATAGTCGCTGTCTCTTTGGATAGATTCTATTTGCTAGGTTATTGGCAAGACTGATAGCCCTGCCTTAGACACTCTTGTTTTAACTCAGACCCAACTGGGGAGATTAGTGGGCGAGCTCCTGACCAGCTCTCTGATGGTGATCATTTAGAAGCTAGTATTTCCAGAGGAAATTGAATGAACTTCTCAGTCTGTTTGGTGCCTCGATATGGAGAAGACTTCGTTAGACACCTATTGTGAGTGAACATTTGATGTGTGACAGTGTGCTTGCTACATGTGAAAAAGGGTGAGATCTCACCCAGAGCTGCTGCGTGTCTGTAACTAAGGCAGCGATGACAAAACACATGAAATCACACTGTTCACTATCTTATCATCAATATCTCTCTTGTGCAGCCTTGTAGTTTCGAGTGCAGTGCACGTAAGCAATGCTTATCTCTGAAGGAAAAGGGCCTTTAGTGATTAGAGTGTATTGGCAGTTGTGTGTGCGTGTGTAAAAGCAGTCTCCTGAAGTGCCCCATTACTTCTGATTTAAAGTGTGTACAGAGCAACAGGCCAAGTCACTCCTCTGATGATACCAATAGCATTCTGCTCACGGACAGGACGCCTCCAGAGAGAGAGAGAGAGAGAGAGAGGGAGGGAGAGAGAGAGAGAGGCAAATTATGGGGGAGAAAATGGGTGTTATTCACAGGCATAGAATCAAATTTCCTAACATTATTAAAATTTTACAGTTCATCCCATTTTTTGCACCTGCGTTTATCTTTACTCAGTAAAAGTCCACATTTAGAGATGTGCGGTATTAGAGAAAAATACACTGAAAAACCTTTTTACTTTGATTGCATACTGTACACGTTTATTCATGCACCATTAGTCTGAGTAGATGCAGACCTCATGTTAACAGCGAAATGTGCTTCAAAACATGTCAGCCATACTAAATTTGAACAAATTAGATATTTCTTTTGAACTGGAGACGTGTTTAAGTGATTGATCAAAGTGAATAATTATAACAAAAAGGTCCACAAGAGTGACATCAAAAACTTAACTACTAACTGAACCTTTCTAGTCATCAGGACGGTCATATATCCCCCAGGGTGCTGGCTCATTACTGTAATCATCCCATATGCTGCGGTAGAACACACTCAGATATTACTGGCCTGCCAAATACCACAGGAGTATAAAGACATGTGGTCACCAAAGCAGTATCTGCAAAAGAATTTCTCTGTTTGAATCTCAAACAGCAGTACTCCACAGACATTCTGCTAATCTAAACTCTCAACATGTGTTTTCATGCTGGCCAAGAGGGAATAATGATTCACTGCTAAACAGAAGTGTGTTTGTGCAGCTGGTGCTTCACTGCTCACAGCTTTAAAACTATATTTTCTTTCCTCACAATGTATAACTTCTGTTTTATAAGTTTGGCATTGAGCACATTTCTAGTAGTTATAGTGGAAAAAGTACAATTCTTATTTAACTTTAAATGAGTATTGCAATTTTATACTATAACAGCTTGAGTTATTGGTTACTTTGCAGATTAAGATCTAAACAAAACATATGACCAATTAATATTTATTATGATAACATTTTATAAATTAAAAAGGCAGCACTTAGAGAGGGCAAACATCTGCCAAGGCAGCTCAGTTTCCCCATAATGCCTTTAAACAATTCCCTAGATATACCACCACTCCTAAACAGTTAATCAAAATCAATAGTAACCTTTTGACCGTGCAGATTCTCAGTCATCCAGGTCATAGTAAGCTGAAAAAACTGGACCAGGCTTTTAAGTTGAAGTCATTTCACCTCTCATCCAAGAGGCTTCATCAGTTCTGACTGACTGGTGTTAAGCCGGAGATATTTATCCTCCTCTGTGGTGTTTCAGTTCTTTGATGCCCAGTCATTATAGCCCAGTATCGGTGAGAGTTGTTACCTGTCTCTGAATCCTCCCCTGTCGACCGACGCCTATTGTCCTGGTGGATGTGTTTGGGCAGAGATCTCAAAACAGGATTGTAGATGGAAGACAAGTTGTGTGTTAGTCCACCACCTCTATTTAGTGAGGGGTGTTCTATTTGGACAAAAATAGCTTCATTGACTCCTCTCTCAAACCAGCAATGTTCTCTGGAGAGGATCTGGACTTCACTGTCCTCAAAAGAATGTCCTTTGTCCTTCAGGTGGAGGTGGACTGCTGATGCTGGTCCACTGGAGTTGGCCCTCCTGTGTTGGGCCATGCGTTTGTGAAGTGGCTGCTTGGTTTTTGAGTTATGCTGTGAATAAACCAACAAGTAAACAGCAGTAAATACATGACCTCCTTGGCAGAAGTCATCAACCTTGCAGTATATAACAGCTAAAATTAAAGTAACTCCACCTTATCAAACTACATTAAAATCCTACTTACATGTTAATCTATCAATAATAATAATCTAATAATGTAGTGTATTCCATAATATATCGCTCTGAGATGGGGCATTTTATATAAGGAGTACTTTTAGTCCTGATACATTTAACTAATAATACTTGCCAGCATTTTCTTAAACCTATATTGATTAATATTGTTGGCCACTTGGGAGCAGTACAACAGTGCAACACAACACTTAAACATTATTGCTTTATTAAGTTAATATGGGGATGTGTTACTGTAACAAACATTTACCTATGTAGACATGTAACAGACAGTTCAGCGTTAGGAGCTGTTATTCTGTTCACCTGATGAACACAAGTCCAGTTTTCAGTCTTCCCCCAGCTCGCCACCTTTTGGTCTCTACCACCTCACTATTTGATTCATTGGCTGGTTGCTAAATTTGTCTGTCTGCTCCGTGGTGATGCGCAGGTAGCGTACAGTGAGTTTAGCAGCAGTGTTTTGCTGAAGCCAGTTGCCTGCTCCTGCTGGAAGTGAGGCCGATGAGAGCAGAGAAAGTGAACCAAAGCAGTAAAAAAGCAAATCCAAAGAGTGGGCTGTGAGATGCTAAAAAACCCTCCATAGAGCTGGGGGGAACTGCAGGGTCAAGCGACATATTCAAAATTACACACAGTCATTTGATTCACAGTTGATTTGAAAAATGACCTGTGCTGCTTGAACTACATTTTTGAATGGAGTTTATTTGTATCTGTGGTGTAGCTGCTTTTTCTTAAGTAATGGATCTGAGCATCCACCACTGTTCAGCATGCAGGCGTTTGCCATCAAGGACATATGCTAATCACTGTCAACAGCTGCAGTCCCCTTCAGTGGAACAAGTGGCATTCATCAGTTGCACACAAACTGTGAGTTTTGCTCATCTCTTAAAACTTCAATGTCAGTTTATTATAGGTATTTTTCCTCATTATTCTGTGAAGAGATCTCACTGGGAGAAAAACAGCAGAGGGAAAAGAATAACAAATGAGCACATAGAAGGACTAGCCCTCTCCAGTGTCAGCCACCTGTCTGGAGAGAGGATGCTGGTCATTAATGTCTGCAGGTTCATGGGTTATGCTTTCCTAATCTTCCCATATGGAGCTGAAGGTTGAGCTGCGTGTGAGGAGCCAGTGGCGCAGTGTAAAAACACACATACAGGTACACTATGTATCTACTCCAAAGTAAAACCTCTTTAGGCAGTGGCCATGGCTGATGTGTTGCACCGAGGGTTGAATATACAATTGCCCACTCGACAAGGGCCCTATTACTGTTAATGCTCCATGTCATTGTGCTTTCATTCAGTCACTTTAGTACAATAATTAATCAAAATAAACATACAGTGCTTGACAACAAGGCTTTTATATTCGGCACTAATCAGACAACTCATTAGGCAGTAATGAGCCGACTCTGCCTGCTCTTGTCGTGTTTGGGGGAAGTTTGGCGCACAGGGAGATGTGTGTGCGTGTGTGTGTGTGTGTGTGTGTGAGAGAACACAGGTACACATAGACACACATGCACTCACACATTCACACTTTAGCACACATACCAGCCAGCACTCCTGTAGTCCCACTCCAATTATGGCAGCATCTCACCCGGGAAGAAGCCCACTTACCCGGCATTCACTTTATGAATAATTGATTGTTTGTGCCAGTGTTACATTTGTAAATACATATTTGCTCTCTGATTAATAGTTTTCTAGACATACTCATTTGTTCAATTTGATTAGACTCTTAAATGTATTATTTAATAGCGAAAATGCTCTCCGGTTATTAGTCATCACAAGGGCAACAAGAAGATTTGGCATACAGTAAGGATGCATCTGCATGCAAACAGACGTGCTCACATTAATCCATACTCATTCACACGGCAGGTGGCTGTGTGTGTGTGTGTGTGTGTGTGTGTGTGTGTGATTTAACACATTGTTCAGATGTTATGAACATTCTGTCTTTCAGCATGTTTGTGCATGTATTTTAGGCTTCCACTACAGCTTCTTTTTAAATTCTCTGACTATCAAGACTAAGTAAATATTTTTTCAGTATATTAATGAGATCAATATGTACATGAACTAAAGGCATTTTAATGTTGAAAAACCATGCACATTTACGAGCAATAAGAAAGACTGAGGATGGCCACGTGCAGAGGGAAAGGTTATCAAACAGTGTGGATGTAATTTGACGCTTTGTGGGAGCTCAAGATGTTTTCTTCATGTTGCTGATGAAGAAAATGAGTAACTGTGACCTTTGGGGTGAGTTTGTAATATGTGGGAGTCTGCATCATCATTTCCTCTGAATGATTCTTTTCACAACAACAGTCAGCCTTATAACGAACCTGAAGAAAAGTGTTGGATGGATTTAAAAGACAAGAAATACAGTGGTCCAGACAAAAAAACAGGATGTTTCACTGAAAGCAAAGCTGACACAAGCAGCACAAGACCGTCACCATGACCTACCCGTGTCACCTGGCTGGAGCCATTCCCAGCTAACACTGGGCAAGAGGCAGGGTGTGCACCCTGGACAGGTTACCAGTCTATCACAGGGCTGACCCTTAGAGACAAACAACCACACACACCCACATTCATCCCTACGGCCAATTCAGAGCCACCAGTCAACCTAAGCTGCGTGTCTTTAGACTGTGGGAGGAAGTCGGAGTATCCGGAGAGAACCCACATAGGCACAGGGAGAACATGCAAACTCAAACCTGGAACCTTCTTGGTGTGAGGTGGCAGTGCTAACCACTGCGTCACCATGCTGCCCTGCTGCAGTTATTATTCTTTACATCTTAAAAAAGGAACATTTGGTGGCATGTCTAAGTTATTGATAATAGAGTACTCACAAATGTTCTTTGTATCACTTTAGCCTTCTGCAGCAGATCAGTTTGTTCCACTGATGTATTCTTACATCAGTGGATAGTGGATATGCAGGCTTCGGCCGGTTTTCTTACTGTATTTCAGCCTCCAGGGAGTGTACTAGCTAGCTGTCAGAGATAATAAAAACCACGAAGACCATGAAATGACTCAGAGTATGTGCAGCTGATATTAACACATGTTTTTTTCTCATTCTTATTGTCAACACAGAGAATCTTTGCCTGTGGCTAGAGGCATAGCTCTTTAAAAACAAAATGTCGTCAGGAACGAGATAAGTTATCATAAACTGTTTAGTCCTGTGACGATCACCCTTTACCTCCTGCTCTTGATGATGGTTTTAAAGTAAAACTGAAAGCTTGAAACTAGAACAATGCCTCTGTCCTTTTGGGAGTATAGCTTCTCTTACTGTGTTTGTTTTTAGTATTAATGGATCTCTTGGTTTTAGTTGAATACTGTAACAGAGAAACTGCTGCGCAGGGGCAATGATTAGTCCTGTATGAGCAAGGGTAGCATGACCACAGTTAGACAAGTCCATCCACAAGCTGTATGTATTCATTTTCCAAATGAATACATAAACATAAATGCCACATTTTTAACATATTTTCAATTTTTTTTTCACAGTTTGAGGTTTGAGTTATTTTAGTTTGCTCTCTTCTTCTGCAGTGGTTTTATGGCACCTGACTGAAAAGCTGTTTCAGGGACATCCTCAATTTGCATACAGGTAGTGAAAAGAAATGCACATTCATTCCAATTAATTTTGCACATGTTCTCAAAATTCCGGTAAATTTTGCACCACATTTGGATGGAAGCCCACTTATTGAGCCACCATCCACAATACCAGGGCCCTGAAACACCTGTGCTTTTGCTACTGTGACAGGTCACAATGTCTTCTGTGAAAAAGGCCTAAATGAACAATACTGGCATGGTTCATTCATTAAAGTCCCTACATATTTGTGGTACTCCCACACAGGTTATTAAACATTTTCTCAGGACAACATGGGTTTGAACACCAATAGCTTTGTTGAATTGTTAGCTTGATAAAACTTACACCCTTTTTCTGTGTTCTCATAGTTTGGTTCTCATAGCTTTGCCCCATCCAGCGTCAACCTGAAAAGACAGTCCCGAGTAAATCAAAACACTTGTATAGGTGTGCAGAATAATGAATGGAATACACAATATTGGATGGTCACATTAGTCAGAGTATTTTAGTAGAGTGAGTAACAGGCTGTTCCTGATTAAACCTGCAGCAAAAAGGTTGTGGACGAATGCCCAACATCTCAGTGTGTGTGTGTATGTGGAGGAGGGGGTCTCACTTACAAAACTGACTGACATGGTGCATCATGCACGCTGGCATGCACGCACAGGATGGTGCATGCATGCCAGCGTGCATTGCTGGGCTCCTCAGGAGTGCTTGCAGGCCAACTGAAGAGAGAAGGAAAAGCAGCTCTGCTCTGCACCATATGCCAAATATGAGTCTGCCTGCCAATTTATGGGGGGATACTGGCAAGTGCTAGCAAGGCTGAATTCTTGACAGAGGGAGATGAATAATTGAACATGTGTGGAGTGAAGTTCTGTTGGGATAAAGTAGGGTGCCTTTACAGTTGGAGGGGGGAACGGAGGCAGTCGGGCTGGATGCAAGCAAAACTATCATTTAGATAGTGGTGTTTGCTTCTTGTAAACACGTCAAAAAGTTTAAGAGATTTTAAGATGAATTTCAATAGATTTATGGTCAGACATGAGTGGAGGGGTGGGGGTGGGGGCACATCTCATTGCCATTTATGCATTTTAATCACAACAGCTATAACCAAAAAGGCCAAAAGTGGTCATCGATCAAAGTTTGCACTGCAGCCACTCAGAAAACTGGGAAGATAAATATACATACTGAGAAATAAAGGAGGTTTAAAGAAAAATCTGTGCAACATAATCAGTTTTGTGGAGACATTTATTCAAATGGGGTATGCATTTTATATCAAAATTTTAATAATTTAGCAGACCCTTTAATCCAGATCAGCCTTCAGTAAATGCAACAGTAAAACCTCTCAGACATGTAAGAACTTACATCAGACCAGTACTTTAACTCGGTGTCCTAACAACAAATATTGATAATTACTGAATATTTCATGAATGTTGAACTTTTTCCAAAGGAATTATATATTCTATATATTTTTATTTCATTTAAGGCATGTGCATTATAGGCACATGGTTGGTTTCTAAATTATTTCAAGGAAAGGTACAAAAAGTAACAAGAGATGAGAAGAGTGTTGTTTAGTACAAAGTAAGTCACTAATGCTTTTGGCATGTTGACGCAGATTTACCATAAATACATGCTGTGGCTGAGAAACTAAAATGACAGCTTTGAAGTGGTGATTGCAGGCTGTAAGGCATTTCCCCATATGTCCCATATGGTAAATGTTGTTTTGATCCCATTTCATTTGGTGTCATCATTTGAGGAAATGTGTCATTTATCAGCTTATCGGCAAATGCTGACTGACTGTTGTAGATTTATGTCTGCTTTGAGTTCAAGCAACGCAAACAATAGTCTGCAGTTGTGCTAGCAGCTCTGTGCATTGGTAGTTTGTCACAGCAGTGCTTTGTGCTAAATGCTAATGTAAGCATGCTAACATGCTTGCAATGACAATGCTAACATGTCAATGTTTATCAGATATAATGATAATCATGTTCATCATCTTACAGTCTGTTGGCATGCTGACATTTGCTAATCAGAGCTAACACAAAGTACAGCTGAAGCTGATTTGTTGTGCAGATATTTGATTTTAAACAAAATGTGGACAATTTAAATATTTCATGTGATGATGCAAGTGTTCCATCATCACTTGAGCATCAGTGTGTGCACTGACTTTCATGGCAGCCTAAGTACCTGCCACAAATGCCGATATAGCCAGAGAAAAAGTCAGAACACAAACATCTACACAACATTTAGGGAATTTCCAAACAATTATTCCTGAAATATTTCAGTCCAAACATTACTGGTGGATCAACTAACATTACCATTGCTAGAGCCAAGCCACAGGTGTAGCTAAAAACTGGTACAACTTGATTCCTCTCAGTATTTGTCTTTGACTGCTATACAACATTATCATTTTGCTCATTACCATTTTAAACTACTCCTGAGACAGGGTGGGCCATTAGAGAGCCTTTTTACTTTTGTCTGTTAATATTCCCATTACTGGGATTCATGATAATGTGGGATGTCCTGAAACAAGGAGCTCATGGAACATGGAGCCCTGGTTCATCGAACCAGGGTTGGTATTATTCAGCTTTAAGTTTTTCAAATTTATAAAGTGTAAGCTATAAATGCAAACACCAAGCTATAGGAATCAGTTCTGATAAAATCTTACTAAGCATCTTAGCTGGAGGACACTGGAAGGGCAGGCAACTAGGAGAGAGATGTCAAGAGCCTCCGTGGCCGCCTCTCCTCTGCCTGTCACCCAGCTCTGGTGCCAAGGTCTGAATATTTACCGCCCACAACGATGTACATAAGTGTGTGCAATGCGCATATGCAATATCCTGCAGTTCTCTTGTGTTTCATTGAGTGAGCCTAAGAACAATATAGACATCACAACAAGTGTTTGAGGATAATGATGAATCCCAGTGCTTGAGGCAATGACAGGAAGTATAAATAAAAGAGAAAACAAACTGTATTCTGGTTAAGTGGTGTTGCTTGGATAATAGACAGAGAAAGATGTGGGTGACTACACAGTTGTGACAGCAGATTTTCCCAAATAGTACCATACATTCTGTATATGTCACTGTCCAGCTATTGCCTCCGACTTCCCATTAATCCTGAGAAATTGATCTGTTTTGTTGTCTTGTTTAATGGTGACTTTAGTTGTGCAATGCCACTTTTCCTGAAACGTATTATGTTCTAATCATTGTCTTCACTCTCCTTTCCCCTTGCCCTTTCCCTCCCTCTCTCTGTCTCTCTCTTTGTGACAGATACCACCCTCTCCAGTGAACGTGGTAAGTACCGCAGCCACACATTTCCTTGATTTAGAGCCATCTGTGCATGGACTCTGCCAGCAACAGCTGATTGGCTGTTTGTGTAGATGTGGAAGGAACCATTCACAAATGTTGATCTCAGTGGGGGAGCGCTGAGCCACAAACATCAGGAAGCTGTTTTTCCTTAGCATCACATTGCATGTCAAGGCAAATGTTGCAGCAAGGAGAAAAACACCAAGTGAAGGCAATTATGAAAGCAGCATCCACAGACCCATGTGGCCAATCAGCATTTGAATTTAGCATATTTTCCCTGCATGCATTTTGCATCGACCTACTTAGTCAATTTACCCCCTTTTGACTCCAATAGTATTCAATAAAGAGCCAATAATGAGTATCTTTTTCACTTTGTCTCATTTCTGCCTAATAGAATGCATCTCCATATAGTCCAAATAGAAAGTAGATGGATTCCCCCACTGTGGCACGCACTCTTAGTTTTATTTTGGTTTTGACTCCCCTCTGTTGTGCTGCTATTAATGGCTTCCTGTGCTTGGAGGAGCACTTTAATCACCTCATCAAACAGGTTAAAAGAGAGAGTCCATCTGCAGTACTGGATGGATTTATATCTTTATTTTGCATGTGTGTGTATGTGTGGTCCGGCCAGACATCTGGTTTACCCCTCTAGGCAGCATGAGAGCACCTGTGTCAGTCAGTTCTATAATACTACTTAAGGCCCCCTGTAGATGTTTCCGCTGTACATGTCAGGAGCCAAGAGTTTCGGTATGGCAAAGAGAAGAAGAGATTTTGCTGAACTCGCTCTTTGTCCAGTGCTCTAAGTGGGCTGGCACTCTCCGGTACGCAGTATTGGCACTACATTTTACTCTTTGGTGTACCAAGATGTTTTCTTGTGAACGAGCACTTCTAACAAGCTGCCGGTGCTCTCTTCAGCCCTCTGCATGGACTCGTTTGAGATGCATGTGGACGAGAGCAGGCGCCATACAGCTCCACCAAAAAACATCTAAGCTCCCTCAGAAACAACAAAAATTCAAGTTCCACAATAATCAATAATCATATTCAGCTTTATTATATCAATTGTAATCGTAAAACAAACTACATGCAAATTAAATGTAAAAACAATACAAGTTTGAAACTCCCTGTCTTGATTGTCTTTTTTCTGTCCACTTCTTGGATTGTACTATTTCCACTCCCTAACATGAGTCATCTCCTGGCAGTGGAGTTGACACAGATCAGACCAGTGAGTCAACTAACCCCTCCTCTCCATACTCACCATAAAGACATGCCATGTGTTTTTATTAGTTAGGGTACTGGATGTTAAATGTTATTTGTTATCTATCAGTGCTGACACACTGGTGTTAGAAATTGGTGGTAAGGTAGAGTAGGCTATGTTAGTGGCCAAAACACAATGGAAGCTCGTGGGCTGGAAATGTGAATGAAGTCACTCACATGGACTCGTCACAATGTCGTACACGCCTACAACATTTCACCTGCAATCCCTCACCCCCTGACCCTTGTGTTAAAACACAGCGTTTTTGCCAGATCATTGTGAATTTAGAGTAGGGGGGGCACAGCCACTGCCAATCACCCCCTTAAATTCAAGCACTGCTTAGGGGTGAAACTGTGGAAACTGGTGAAACTGGTGTGGTGGCATCACAGGCTGCAGACAAATCATCACATGCTGAGTGTCTGGTCTTTGAAACCTCAAAGTGATGGGGTTTAAGAGAAGTGTAAAGCTGTGGTTTAGATCAAGCACTTGAGGTTTAATTCTGTGAGCCTGGTTTACCTCCATCTGCTGGTGGAGGAGATGCTGATACACAGCAAAGAGCAGCTTGTGTGATCAATTTTTCATTGCCAAGCTAGCAAGAGTGTGGGGTTTGTTTAGATCTAGTTACAGTCAAACAAAGAGTAGGGAATAAAAAGTCACAATAGGCAAATGTTTGTATCCATTCTGCGTGTTATCCTTTATTTTGACCTCATATCTGCATTTCTTAACCACACCCCCACCACTACCACACACACACACACATACCCCAGCCCCCATTAAAACATACACAAGTTCTCTGTGCTCCCACACCTGCCTTCATTTTCTGTTCTGCTGAGTATTCGCATAATGTAAATGATATGCCACGACAAAATGCAAAAAAGAGGAAAGTAAAAAGTGGATGAGAGAATGAGGGAAGGCAGTGTTAGGGCAGAGTCTGCAGGGAGCCCTCCAGTAGCTTATCACTCATCAGAGCATCCACTTACAGTATTAAATTTCCATTTTCATACATGTGCATGTGTGCTTAAGGAAAAACATAAACATGCTGTATATACCTGCAGTGCAGAACAGTACTTGAGCTTCCCCTGTGTGTCTTCCTGTGCTTAACAAGCTCCTCTCTGCCCCCTCTGCAGAGATGGGGTGTGTTTGGAGTCGTCTGAAAGGCCTCCTCAAAGTGAAGTGGCTGGGGGCTCTCAGCTTAATTGGCTGTACCTGAGGCAGGAGGGCAAGGTGTAATTGCGATAAGGGAAAACGCTGTGCTTGGCTGGTTTTAGTGCCCTTATCTATAATCTCTGGATTGATTATGGTTTTTCTGACAGCCGTGCAAATTGTTCAACCCCATCAACTGCAATGGAAACAACCTTAACTCTCTCCTGGCCAAACCACAGCACACCTGGGCAAGCAGTAAACTGGATGGTACATGTGCTAGGTTACAATGTTCTAACTATTGGCTTTCAGCACCAATCTTTCCTGACTGCGTATGCTCACAACTGTTACATACGTTCTGTTTTTTCCTAAAGGTAACAGGGGTTGTATTAGACAGCATGCTTACAGCAGTTGGCTAGCACTGTCTGTCACCTCACTGCAAGTGGGTTCCAGGTTTGAAGTTTATGACTGATGTGAGTGTGAATGGTTGTCTCTTTCTGTGTGTGTCAGCCCTGTGATAATGTGGTCTATAATGAATATAGAACCCTGAAATGTTAAGGTAAGATGTACAGTATACCTGCCTGTCATAGCTTAAAAGATGATCCAGATCCAATGCAGATCACAGATTTTAGGACATATTTAGTACTGTTCCGGATCTCATTTTTCACAAGGGATCCATTTGCATGAGCGAATGTTGTGCCTTGGCAGAGGTACATGCACTCTCTGAGTGCTCATTTTAACTGGTTTTGAGTAGTGGCTGGGGCTGAAGGAGCAGCTATTGGGCTGGGAAATGCATCCAAACCTCAAGCAACAACAGAAGCAAATGTGTCAAAACCCTTCTCAACACAAGCAGCAAAAAACCCTGGTGGTGCAAAGAGAAGAAAAGTGGGGATCCCTGCTTTCTCTTAATGTGTCAGAGAGACCGTTACTGTCATCTTAATTATAGTGAAAATTTCCTAGCCACATTGGTGAAATGGTGCAGTTGTCTACTGGAATAGATGGGACTGCGCCATTGGCTTCACTCTATAGAGTTTCCTTTTGCTATGTAACACATGAACCTGAACACAGCTCATCTGTGTTCAAACATTTGCAATTTCATTTGTTCCGACTGAAGAACAACGCGCTTAGTAGTGAAAATTCAAGACTCAGGGATATTGACAGGGCAATTTTAGCAAGACAAGTTGATTTACTTGAGTAGGACTTGGGAGCTATAACTCAAGGTGAATTTTTTACAGCCTGCCTTATTTATGCTAATTTGAATGTGTTAATTTGAAGAATAAACAACTCTTAGCATTTATGTGTTTTATTGTACAAGCAGATAATGTTAAAAACAAAATCTGTGCAGAGATATTGACAGTATTAAGGGCCTGTGCCAAGGAGGAGCTGGGTTCAGTGCCATTCTTGATCAATCACAAGCAGTTTTCTCTAAAATGTGGTGAAGTGTGCAGCCCCTTCTGCTTCTCTTCCCCCTCAGTACCAATTAAAGCTGTTTTTCTGCAGCAGATCTTGAGCTGATGAAGACAGCCACTAAGAGCTCTTGAAGTAAAGTCGCACAGGACCTGTATGGCAGATGGTTTGTGCAAGAGTATGTGCAAAGAGACAAACCAGCAAAGAAGGAAACAAACAAGCATAAAAATGGCAGCCTGTCCTCCAGTGGGAGCTCCTGTTTTCTACTTACCGTTTCCAAATTTTCAAACTTTTCCTCAAAAATGTTTCAAATCTGCAGGAGACCAGGGAAAACATAGGACCTTGTTTGGTGGAAAATTTTTGCACACCATCTTCTAAAAACTATCAATACAACTTAAGATAAAAACTGCTGGGAATTGCTTGATCTCATTACTTTGAACAGCTTTCCCAGCTGAACGGAAATGAGCTTTGCTGCAGCCTGTTGCTACAAAGCCCTAGAAGGCAGAGAGTCCAGGCACAGAGGACAGTGCTAATGGCTTCAATTCTGGCTTTCCTCAGTGGATTACATGTTTCAGATGATCAGGCTTGATCAGTAGTTTTCTCTCTTTTTGTGATGCTGATGACAACAGGCAAGAAACTTACTGGAACCGCTGGCTTTGTGCTGCTGTTCAGGGCATACACAAGGGAAAATCGAGATCATACAACCTGCCAGTAGTTTTTCAGGGTCACAACACTTCATCGTGGACTGCCTTCCTCCTGTGGTCACTTCGTCTTTAGTCCTGTTTGTTTCTTCTGTAAAAGCACATGCTGCCAACTTTTATCATTATATAAAGAATTAGAAAAATTAAACATCACCTACTCTATCTCTGCACCTGCTTACATCTTCATATTGTGCAGGTATTATTTCAGGCATGGTGTATACCTACCACTTAGTTCACACTTCATTTTAACACCAGTACAGGGACTAATGAAGCCACATTTCCTGGGATTAATCATACCAACATTATGTTACATTAGGAGGAACAGGAAATGGCAAAGCATACTTTAGTATCTCTCTCTTTCATCATGTGGGAGACTTTGCCCTCTCCTGCTCTCCCTCCATCCCTTTATATAGCACTCCTTTCTGCTCCACTCAGTTAAGGCACATCCGTCCCATCTCTCAACGACAAGGCTGGTTGGCACAGTAACATTAAGGGCCTTTAATCCCTACACAGATTAGTGTGTAGAGACCATTATTAAAGCCAGTTACCACTGTCTGCTACCAAGAGTTAAAGTACAATATCTCTTCACCAAAAAGGCAACCAGTTGTTATTAGCCCCTTTTTTCGTCCATGCAAGAGGTGCACAGTTGAGCGAGTGGTGCTTTGGTATCATGTCATTCTTCATGATCTGGGATGGAATTTTAATTTACTATGGAGCTGACGTTTGCATGAGGCCAGGCCATCGAAGAGGCATGCTCATGATTGGCACTTGGGTTTGCACAAGGAGCATTAAGTTTCTTCATTTTGAATTTAAAAAAGCCTGATATTTTTCCACATATCTCATTTCAGATGCTCTGCAAAATACTCAATTTTGTTTTCATGTAAAATACACTGAGGCAATTTCTGTGGCTGGTTTTTAACTCTTGCATTTGGTGCTTTCCTCTGTCAAACGGGTATTTCAGTGGGAATGATTTGCCAGTCAGTCACGACCACTGTACCTCTGTGTTCCTTGCACGCACAGGTTACTTTGCTGTTGTGAGAATGTGCTGAATGTGTGTGCAAATGAGCATACATGTTACATTTGTGTGTGTGTGTATGTGTGGACAGGTGTGCATATACAGTACATGCCAGACATTTTATGTTATCAGTGCTAATCTGTCACATCTATAAGATTACTGCTGGAGCTGACTTCATGCAGTGCATGTCAACATCCCATCTGACAAAACCTGCTGAGTTCCTGTTTCCTTGACATTTATTTTTGCTGCACTTACTAAATTGCTTTATTCGACCCTAACTTGACACATTAATATCAATAAACTCTGTCTTTCTTCACTGCTACATTTTTCCTATTTAGTGGTGAATTAGGTAGGTAGAGCACATCCAGTCTCACTGGGCCTTTTTCCATTGACGACATAAGGTTGTGTAATAATTCAATTCACTTCACTTCAGTTCAATTCAGTTTTATTTGTACAGTGCCAAATCACAACAAAAGTCATCTCAGGACACTTTACATAGTAAGGTCTAGACCATATAATTATTATTATTATTATTGAGAAAAAACCCAACAAATCCCCCTTGAGGAAGCACTTGGCGACAGTGGGGAGGAAAAACTCCCTTTAACGGAAGAAACCTCCGACAGACCCCGGCTCTTGGTGGGCGGCCTTCTGCCTCGACCGGTTGGGGTGAGTGGATAGAGGAGAGACAAAAGAAGAAAAGCAACAAGACACAACAATCTAACACTGATCAGGTCAATGTGGGTGGTGACTGCTCATCAGAGACGTAGAGCTCCAGCAGCCTAGGCCTATAGCAGCATAACTAAGGGAGGGCTCAGGGTCACCTGATCCAGCCCTAACTATAAGCTTTATCAAAAAGGAACGTCTTAAGTCTAATCTTAAAGGTAGAGAGGGTGTCCGCCTCCCGAACTGCGACTGGGAGTTGGTTCCATAGGAGAGGAGCTTGATAGCTAAAGGCTCTGCCTCCCATTCTGCTTCTGTGGACTCTAGGAACCACAAGTAAACCTGCACTCTGAGAGTGAAGTGCTCTGTTAGGATGATAAGGCTCTATGATGTCTTTAAGATATGATGGAGCCTTGTTATTAAGGGCTTTGTATGTTAGGAGAAGGATTTTAAATTCTATTCTGAATTTTACAGGGAGGCAGTGGAGAGAAGCTAATATGGGAGAGATATGATCTCTCTTGCTAGTTCCTGTCAGTACTCTGGCTGCAGCATTTTGGATTAACTGGAGGCTTTTTAGGGAATTATTGGGACATCCTGATAGTAAAGAGTTACAGTAGTCCAGCCTGGAAGTAACAAATGCATGGACCAGTTTTTCAGCATCTGCACTTGAAAGCAGATCCCACTAAAATAATTCACTAATAGTATTTCTGGACTTAAGTACAGTTCTGTTATTTTGTTAACATGAATGTGTCTTGTCGAAGAGTTTTTAAAAAGTACCTGCATTTCCAGGAAACCTCAGTAGTCATTTTGGTTAATGTGCATAAACTCCCTTTTGTCACACTGTATTAGTAAGGTCTTCAACCCTAAACTGTTTCTTTTTTAATCATCAGAGCTTAGACACCGAAATAGCTCCAGGAGTACAATGTAATGCAATGCAAAGTATCACCGCTCATTGTCACTGAGACACAGGGAGACATGTGAAACACTTTATAGTATTCTCCCTGGAAATGAAAAATGAAGCTAGTGTTTTCTGTGAAGTATGAAGAGGCATATTTTTTTTCACCTATGACAAACTCTAATTTCCTCTGCTCCCTAGCCGAGGAACTGTCAGAACCACTTTGCTATTACAGTTTTCTTCCTCATCATCCAAAAAAGCACATTCAGCATCCACCTGTGAGTCAGACCTGAACAGCAGCATATGGCCGTTGATATTTTATGAATAGAAGAATTAAAGATAAAGGTCTGTTACTGTGAATCCTCAGAGATTAATGTTGTCATTAAAAAAAAAAGATCTACACTGGATGGTACTGTGTTGAGGTGTTTCTACTGTTCTACTGTAGAATACTGTGTGCATTTTTCAATGAATATTTGTAAGTTGTCCTTTTATATGCCACTACTGTATGTCCCTCAGGTACATCCTCTTCTGTGTTTTTGTTCATTTTCCACACTTTATCGTTCAGCTGTGACCAGACTAAATTCAGCTTTATATTCAACACTCAATGTTGTGTTCTGATGCTGAACAAATGGATCCGATCAGTCAGTCCACTACTTCAGTCCAAACTGAACTATCTGTTAACTGTTGGATAGCTATGTTTTTTATAAATAGGATTCCTCTCTTTTTTATGTCTTGTCTTGTGTGATTGTGTTGTTTTTACATGTGTTTGATATTTCTGACTTTTTTCTAGATTGTATTTGGCTTTTTGATTTTTCCTCTCATCTTGATGTCTTTTGCTCAATTAGTGGGGGGTTTTTAGACAGTGTATTTTAATTCTGTCCTGATTGATCCTTTTTGGAAGCAGATTGTCTTCAAATTAGTCAGACTGAAAACACCTGAGTGGTGTCAGGTGCACATAAAAACGTGCCTTTCAGTGTAATGCGTGTTTGACAATGCCTGACGAAGATCTTGTATAGATCAAAACCTTGCTTCTACTATTGAATTTAAATATTGGGAGCTCACTACAGTGTGCAAAATGTTTATTCTTGCTTTTTGCCTCTAAACTATTGGATGGCTTGCCATGAAATGTCCAGACATTCATGGTCCTCACAGGATGAATCCTAATGAGTTTGGTGATCTCTCTTTTCCACTTGCTCCATGGTGATATTGACATTTGTGAGTTTGAGTGAAATGTCTTGCCAATTAGTGGCTGGATTGCCATGACATGTAGTCTAGGTATCCATGTCTCCCTTAAGGATGAATTGTCAGCTTTTTTCTCTACCACCACCATGAACCCTACATGTGTCCAGTACATTGGTATATAAATGGTAAATACAGTCCAAATACAGTTCATACAAAAATACAGTCCATATAAAATACAGTCCATTGGTATATGACTTGCCAACATGTTAAACTAAGATGGCAAACATGGTAAGCATCATGGTAACCTGTTAAACATCAGCATATTGGCATTAGCATGATCTTAGCATTTAGCTCGCAGTACTACTATTCCTAAAGTACAGCCTCATAGAGATGCTGCATAGCATAGCTCAGTCTTGTTTCTTAAATACTTAAGCCATTTAAAGGAACTTCTGTTTTTATTTGACCTTTTTTAATGATGAAAATATTACTGCAGTAAGAATAATTTGCTGTCTTAGCAACTGAACACTGCAAGATAGCACAACACTACTTAAACTAGAGACTAATGTGTTGGTGACTTGCATGAGTTTTCATTAGGTGAATAAATGGCTTGTTCCTTATGAAACACCCATACATTTAGCCTGAAATGCGCTGGAATTATGATAAACTAAGCACACAGAAAGGTAAATAGACATAAAGTTATGACCAATAACCTGCTATACAGCACATTTTAAAATTCTGTAAGATGATTTTCTCTTGTAAAGCACTCAGGATTTGTGACTTAACCAAAAATGGCCCTGTTTTTCATTTCCCTACCTTCCATCATTGTTTCGATACCCTACCGTATCAATGCCTCGATTTATTTTGAATTGATTGAACTGTTCTGCACCCCTGGTATTTTTCATTTTAGGTCTAAAGGAAAGACAGCAGCAGATTGCTGGCTCAACCTTTCCAAACAGCTCCTGTACAAACTGTTTTTCTTCACCCTGCTCTTGCAGCTCCATCACTCTCGTTCTCACTTACTCTGTAGATTAGCTCTGCACTGTGTTGGTGGAAGAATGAGGCCAGCTAGAATCAAACATTAATCAGCTGCTGTTTTATAAGACAGAGGGAGTGCCTGAACTCCCTGGGCCCCCTCTCCTTTTTGCCCTTAGCCTGCCCTACCACCGAATGTTAATGTGACTGCCATTACTCATTTATGAGCTGCTTGCTACCCAGAGCCTGGTGTCCAGGCCTAGGCTGGGATGGTGGGCACACTGCAGGTAGACTTCTGTGCCAGGGCATCCAGCAGTGGCAAGGCCAGGTCTCTATATAGAAAGAACATGGTCTGGAGCTCTGTTCGGTGGGCCAAGCTGCTTAGCTCTCTGAAATAGGACTCTGGTGTTACTGGGAAGCGAGAGGAAGTTGTGAATACGGTGTCATATTTACAATATGTGATATATATATAGAGCAAGAAGACAATTATAAAACGACACAGTTATCAAAACTGAGAGCATCACTCATTCACATAAAACTAAATGCAAGCTGTCCAATTTGTATTGAGTAAATGGGCAATGTGACATGAAGTATTCACATTGGAGCGTTGTAATTGGAAATAAATCTCACTAAATTGTTCCTATGGTGAGACTAAGTACCTCGATATGTGCAGACAGGCAGCTTTGAAGAGTTAGAGCTGAGTGGTTGTTCTTGGTATCCAGGACACAGAGCACAGCAGGAGTCATTCTTATTCTTAGTAGTGACATCAATAAAGGAGAGTCTGCGCAAGGTGAGACACACAGAAACTCTCTCCTGATAGTGTGTGAAGAGTTTTCAAGCTGTGAGACAGACATTAATGAAGGAGCAAACAATGGGCTGTGTCCACATGTGTCCGGACCCACTACAGTATCTGTGTGTGTAAAGACAGTCGAGATAAGGAGTGGGGAATAGAATAAAAGAGAGGAAGGAGAAGACTGAATGTATTTGTGTATCAGGTTTTCTCTCTGCTGCTGTGAGCTTGGGTGTAGCAGTGACACTAAAGGTGTTGTGTAGTGTGAAGGAGCTGATGATTCAGGATCCCACAGATTGTCACGTGATCCTGTTTCCCAGATGGCCTACGATCGACTAAAGCCTTCACTTTTCCCATCCATGTTTAATGCCTGCACTAGAACTACAGCACCACTCTCCAGCACATGTCAACATTTTTCACGCACCTGTTACTGTGTTACCATACAAATAGGTTCCCTCTTGAAAGTAGTGGAGAGCTTTGAACAGTGTTATTATACACTGAATATTTTAAATATAATCAACCAACAGTGGTATAACTCAGCCTATAACTGTTACTGTTGCACATAAACAGGATTATTATAAGAAAACTTTCCCAAGGAGGTTGTCTTCTCCTTCCTCTATCTTTTGCCTATGGAGCCACATAGATTTGGGGGGCTTCTCAGCATGCAGCAGAAACAGGGTGTGAGTAGCCTGTGACTAAAAGGTGGATACTTCTCCTAGCACACATACACATGTATGCTTCTCTTTTACGGGAGTGCTAATCCCCAAGAGAGGAAAAAAAAGACTCCCTCTGCTTTCTGATCCCTGTGTCCTGCTGTGGTGGTTCATTTGGTGCTTGGCAGAGAGAGACAGGTCCAGTTGATGCTCCCACACATTGTGTCCTTGATCGAAGCACAGATGTGACTTAGGCCAAACCCCATGCTGATCCAGAAAGTTCCATATTAGAAATCAATGTCCGTTTGACGCCCCTTTCATTCTAGCTCTTTGTGGTGCGTCAGTATCATGAAGAAAGAAAAAAGAGGAGCAGAGATAAAGAGACAGAGTGTGTCTGAAGATCCCTTCACACCGCCCTGAATCATGGTGTTTCCTCATGAGAAGCCACTTGTTAATGCTAGATTAACAATCTCCTCTTAAAGAGTCCTCTGCTCAACCTTGATGCTTTGAAGTGGTGTCAAAGTCCACACAGAGTCCAGCGATGTTTGCTTTTATTTTGTATGTTTTATATACTCTCATGCCTTGTATGTTTTCAGCAATATGCAGTGGGTTCTGCAAGGAACATACACTGCCCAAATCCAGGTGTGGAAACTTTGTAGAGACTCACCTATGAAGACGCAGAGCTGTAATTGCTGACAAAGATAAATAAGTACTGAATTAGGGGTTTGAATACTTTGGTAAATGGGATATTTTAGTTATAGTTTTTTTTTTTTAATAAACCTGCAAAATGTAAAAAGTTTTTACCTTGTCTTTTTACATCTTTGAGTGTTGATTGATGGGGTAAATGGCAATTTTAGACTAGAGTAGAGTAGAGTAGAGCTGCTTCAGCTCCCAAGACAATACACTCAGTAATACTGTAGCTCCCACCATAATTCATCCTTGGCCTTACAAGCAGCTGCTGACTGACGTAGGTTTTTGTGGTAGTTCTCCTCAGTGTCTTGAATTTTAAAGAACAGATAATAAGCCACAATGACCCTTATTCAGCACAACAGCACTTAATATAGAAATGGTCAACCTACGCCCTCTACATTCAATAAAAAATACATTCTAGATGACTATCTTCATTTCTGATTATATCCGTAATCCTCTGATTGATGGCTAGTCTAAATGGGAACCGTCCTTTGGTGAAAGAAAATCAAAGAATCAGCAGTAAGAGTCTGCTGAAAGTGTCTTTGCAAGCTTCTGTGTTCTTTTCTTACCTAAATCCCATGCTAAGGCAGGTTTGATAAAGCCAGAGGTGCATAAAGTCTTATAAAACAGTATTTTATAAGTGAGCACTTAAAGAAAGAAACAGAAAGGAATGGTGTGTGGAGAGGCGACATTGCTCAGTGTAGTGTGCTACCATTTTGTGAAACTGTAAATGCATGTTAAAAATAAACCTTGTCGAACCATAAGCTAATATCTGTCACATTAAATGTGATGGTAATACTAGAGTTACTGCCATCAAAGAAGACCATGTTTGGCAAACTAGTTTTGTCAACACAATTTCAGACACTAAGATTAGATTTACATAGGTAAACACCATTTCAAAATGTGAGAAAACATTTTAAACCCTGTCACGGCCACTGTGAAGCTTGTGTTACTCTAAAATACTGCCTTATGGAAATGAGGCATAACATGGGTAAATAGCCATTCAAAATGTGCAAAACTGTGTCTGAACCCTTTAGTTGCAGTCAAAGTATGGTGCCATGAGCTTATGGTGGTTAGCCCTCTGTACTGTGGCTACAGCAACTCTGGTTTAAATCCCAGTCATAGCAGCGAATCAATGGGTATGATTTTGCACTTTGGTCCTTAACAAACTCCAGCTTCTAATACATTTTCAACTCGGCAGTGTGAGCATATTTTTGTGCTGCAGGATATGGTTCTTGTTACCATTGCTAACTCTAAGAGACGAGACAGTCCAAGTAACTTCAAAACAGTGCTGATTTATTCAAAGGATCACAGGTAAAATTAACATTACACGCTCAAGTATCTTGCACCTCGAAAACTGCTCGCAGGCAGATGTAAGATGAAAGCCCCTGAGCCCACCAGGCCTATACATTATATCACCTCGGTTGGGCTAGCCCCATACTACACAGAAACGTCAAGACGTCTCTGTTACCAGCTTTGCAGCTGGCCATAGCAGTAGTCAAAACATGAAGCAAATCAATGTGTGTGTGTCATCAACTTTTCTCTCTAGTTATCCTTGACCAGATGTACCCTGTAGAAACTCATAAGCATGACTAAGCATTTAACAGTCTAACTAGACATCCTATCTCCACTAAATATTTCTAATACATAAAGTATCTATCCAATATCTCTCTGACTAAAAATACCTAACAGTGCATAAAGCCCCTTATTATCTTACTCACAAGGACAGTTGGTCGGCATTCACCACAAATATCATTATTGTACAAGTGCTCAGCTGTCTGCATTCAGTGCTGTCAGAACTGAGATGTTCCTAGTCTCCTTCATGAGTGGGGCTGGTGGGGCTAGTGGGGTAATGGATAACACATCTGACTAGGGAGCAGAAGATTCCAGGTTCAACTCCTGGCTGGCTTGAATGTTATCAAAATGCCAGTTCCTCACTTCCTTTAAATATTGTCTATGAAAAATTGTTTCCATCTGAAACAGGCCAAATAATAGTATGCATTTTCTGAAATGCAGTTTCTTACTGAGAATTAGGTGAGAAGACAGATACCACTCTAACATCTTTACAGCTGGAACCAGATGTTACAGTTTAACAGCTGTTATCTTGAAAGCTTGCAGCCTAGTTTGAAACTTACTGTAGCTCCACTCAGGCACCTCTATTTTCACCTTTGCAGAACAAGTTGTGCTGTACGTTAACCTACTGCTAAAACAGGTGGCACATGGTCTTTCTGTAAAAGGACACCATTGCAAGCTCATAAATAACAATGGTGAATGTTACAGCCGTGTAGAACACATGGGGGTCATCTTCCCACAAGTAGGGCAGTGTTGTCCATGGAGGATTGGGGTGCACCCTCCCTCCGTCTATCCAGAAGTGGCTACCATCAGCAGGTTTAGAGCAGGAGGCGCCTGGTTAATATTTAGGACGAAGCACACTGAACATTAGTTTTCCCCCAGGCTCTCCTTTAGTCTCTCTCTCTAGTGCCAGTTATGCGACAGGTGTCTTTTCAGCCCAGAAAGTGATAAATGAAAGGCTGTTTGTCTGAAACTGAAAATAAAATGTATCTCATAGGGCGCCAAATAAAAAACAGATATCTTGAACTGGATTAATCAAACAATAAAAGGTGCTCTCCCGAGATCCAACCTGTATATCCATTTATGAAAACAACTTTTCTATTAGTCACCCATTAACAATATGATGAAATGCCACAGTAATACTTTCCGAGATATGTGCACTGCAGCTTGGCATTTTGCCTGTGCACCTTTATTACCAAGTCCTGCTCACAATTTGTGAAAATTCCTCATTTTAATAACTCACAAGTTCTGTTGTGAGTTTTCTCAATATACTGAGCAGTGTAAACATAACTGTGATGACTCTTTGTGTTGGCACATTATATAGCTCCGCATTGATTGTAGTCTCAGCACAAAAAT
Organism: Monopterus albus; assembly: GCF_001952655.1. NCBI lineage: Eukaryota > Metazoa > Chordata > Actinopteri > Synbranchiformes > Synbranchidae > Monopterus > Monopterus albus. Next base: position 6,866,617 of record NW_018127898.1, on the reverse strand, counting down.
GTTACTTAATCTCATTACAGGAGTGTGTTTGTGATGCTGAGAGAGAAGGGCATTGCTCTGGGGTGGCTGGAGGGACATGTACCTGCCTTCTCCTGAGACACTTATTAAGCAGAACAGTGATCACATCACATCATGTTACTGCCTGAGTCCATGGGGGGCTACATTAACTGCTTTTGTATATTTTATTGCAAGTACTGTATTTGCCTTGCAGGGCTCAAAGGCAGATGCCTAACTAGTCTTGTCAAAAAGATAAAATAAGTCATACCATGGATGGGTCTGGCAGTTCTGAGCTGGTATAGGATTGTAACCAAAATTTTATCATGAATCAGCTACAAGCCACAGACTCTCTCACTTCCACCTGCCAGTCTCTTGGAAGTAGAAAACAAGCAGGATCCAGCAGATACAGTGCCGAGATGATCACACTGTGACAATAATAAGGACTGAGTATTCAAATTGGGCCCACAATATATTTATATATTACTGGTAAAGTGCTCTCCATGCTGATATTGATGCCAGGTTATCAACATTATCATTTCTGTGTCAGTATTTAGTGCAGAATTGCTAAAATTTCATCAGTCCCATATAATTTTCTGATGTTCTTTGTCTTTGGATATAAAAAAATACAAAATTACAATCATGAATACACACAGATACAGACTTCCTTATCCTGTCCGCCCCCACACAAACTCATCTGGTAGAACAGAGTGACCTGGTTCTGCCAAAACCCTTCAGTCATCCTTGGTGCTCACATACCTGCGCACACACAGATACACACACTCGCGTCTCACTCGATCATGTTGCAAGCTCCCAGCGAGCGCGCTCCCTCAGCGGGCCTGTTAAGTGATTAGCTCAACACTGCACACTGCTGTGCACACAGTTCATACACTGGAGAGAATAGCCAGGATCATGCAACCTATAGTCTCCTTTACTGCTCTGATGGGCAAGAGATTAGCCAGACTGCAGCAGCTGATGATCCCATCACTGACAAGTTAAAATAGCATACTTTCAGGACACCCACTGTTTCCTGAGAGGTCCGGCAGCCTACAGGGCCCCAGAGGGCAGTAAAATATTTGCCTGACTGAAAATATTTGACTGAGGATGTCAGAATTTTGATCTGAATTCATTATTATAATGTGTCAACAAAAGCATACATGCATGGATATTCAGAGGGTCAAGGAACTGCTGCAGTTTTAAGGGATTTGGAGTTGGTGTGTACTCACATAGGCAGTGCTTGAGCTCGTTTACCCCAAGTCCAGTTTGTTCGACTAATGTGATTGGAAGAGGTGGGCCGGGGACGGTTCGGTTGGACTCGGACACGATACGCACAGTGTGATCACTAACTGTGCCCGGGGCACAGAATACCAGCACTATCTGCTATGCGAGAGCTTTAGCTGCATCGTGGTGACATAAACATGCTCTGGCCCAGACTGTTTCATGTTTAGTGTGAGCGCAGACCAGTGGGGGAGAAGGGAGAGGGGATAATTGTGCTCAGGCAACTGTGTCTAATGTTAGTACGCCCTTAGGTTAAAAAACACCGTACTGTCTTCTCCATTACTCTTACTCATGTACACACAAACATACTTGTGGACTTAAACCAAATAGCTCCTGGATGAAAGAAGTGATCAAATGTATGTTCCATATATACAGTACTCAGCCCTAGGGCTCCGTCCCATTCTCTTACATGTTTTTAAACATTTGTCTGCATCCATACTACTTAAATGACTTTGTTATATGCTTTTAACAGACCCTGGCGAAGGCCGCACTTTGGTCTTGTAATTAAAAAGAATAAAATCAACACCAACATATTGTAGGGCTATTTGGGAAACAATATGATAATGGTAAAAACTTAAAGCCATCACGAGAGCAAGACCCTCAGTATGATGTCTGTTTTTAGTCTATATGTGTTTGGCAGACTGGCACCATTAAAAGTATAGTTCTGAATTAGCCATTAGCAGTTTCTGTTTGCAGTGAATCCACAAATATACAGAGAGACAACTCTCACTGGGTTACTTAGATATGGAAGAAAACTGCAGTGGACATCAGAGATAATGATACCCACAAGGGTTACTGAATGACATCAACATGTATTATTTTCTGCTGCAGTTTGACTGAGCTCTGAAAAGGAGTTTGATGTTTGACTCAAATTCACTTCATACATAATTTCTGCCTCACCTTCAACTCTTCCACTCCCCTCCTGGGACTCTTTTTGGTTTCTCATTTTGCATTGTCTTGTTAAATGCTCGTGTCAATTACAGACCGTACGCTGTTGTTTCCCTATGGTTAAAATACCGCCCGAATGATAAATTAAAGTACTGAGGAGCACGGTGAATAATTCACTCACCACCTTCTCCTCTGATGTTTGTACCGTCTGAATGGGGCTGAAGGAAGAAAGTTGGGTGACTTAAGATACTCTGCACATCCCAGGTATTTTCACATGAGAATTCAAGCCATTCATGTACAGTATGTGTGTGTATGTGCATGTGTATGACTGTGTTTGTATAAACATGCATCCAGAGGTGTGTGACTAACACGTTTTCACTTGGATTTGAGAAAGAGATGAAATCCACAAATGATGTTTTGCAGCTAGCATTCACAGCTTCCTACGCTGTAGCCCTGTGCAGCACAAGGATGCCCTGCCTGGAATGTTCATTTGAGATGTTTTGCTAATTCGACAGTAACAATCTCGCATAATGTTTCATTCACTTCATGTGCCCTAGAATTTGAAGCACTTGCCGTAGGGACTGTGTGGTTGTACATTTACAACCATGCAGTAGTGAACACAAAAGAACTGGCCAATTGCATTTCATCATATTTTAATTTATGAAGGGTTTGACAACAAAGCTCACACACTCAAAAATAAATTAGAAAAATTGTACAGAGTAATATTGTGTAAATTAAATGTAGGAATACTCATCTTGTATTAGTGCTTAAAGAATGCATTCAGTTTTATTCAGCAGTGCATCAGTGCATTAGTAACCACCCCAGAGAACAATTTAGGCCTTGAAGTGCACATTTCACCGTGACGCACCTCTTCATTCCTCAGTCTGTCTATTTTTATCACATCACAAGCTCCCCCTTACAAATGTTCATGCTTTCTCCTTTTACTCTCTTTCCTCATTTTTAATCTTCACCTAACATCTCTTTACATAATCCTCCCTGTCCTCTCTGCTTTACATTCTTTCTTTTATTGTTTCCTCCAAAACGCTGAGACGTAGCAGACAGGCTAGAATGGTTTCTTGCGTTAATAACTGTGACCTTTTAACTGACAGTGATGTCTCGGGGGAGAACCACTTGTCCTTAAATTATACATGATCACTCTGTCAATTTGTTCATTTCACTCTCTCTCTCTCTCTACTCCTCTGTTGCTCTTTTTTCTCTCTCACTCATCCAACAGTATAAGTTCAACACTACTGAAGATAAAAGAGTGATGAAAGAACATGTTGAGCAAAGAGATTTATCCACATTACACTAGGTAATAATATTAGGCAAGTGTATTTCTTGTGATCTGTTTTCATTCAAGACTTTCCTTCCCTTTAAAACAATCTCATAGGTCATTTATAACAACCCACAGTTACATTTTTATCCTTAGGTGACTTCTGGCCATAGTAAATAGCTTGTCATCTGAGGAAGAAGGTTGAGGTGGATGTATAGGTCAACAGAACACAAGATTTCAATATGGGAGAACCCAGTTTCAAACCAATAGCCATCATTGTTTATTTGGTTCTTGGCTGCTCCACATCCATAGCCACATGTTTATTGTCATGATCGTGACAACAAAGGTCTGGTAGGGGTGCTAATTCATGAAATGTTCCTATGGGTCATATCAGATGGTAGAGAAAAACTACCTACATGTTCATTTAGACCAGAGGACTTCGTTGATTCATAGTATTTGATTCAGTATACAGTATGTCCACCTGCTTCAGGACCAAGTTAAATTGCTACGTTAATGACAGCAAAGCATTCCTCACACTCCAAACTGGATGCACTTCTCATCTTTTCAGCTCCACCAACAAGCCTTTATTTGGTTAAGCAGTGATCGTTGTATTTAAATTGCCACCTTACCAGCAGTTTATTGCACCTCAGAATTCTAATTCCATGCATAGTCAATAATTTCTCAGCCAACAAATGTGATTTTCAAAGATTTTATGTAAACTAGCTGCTTCCTTGCATCTGCAAAGGTCATTATAGCTTGCACAGTATAATCGCTTTGACCACATAAGAGAGAATTTCTCAAGTAAATCATTAATGCCGTTTCAATGTATATAATTGTGATGGAGATCTGATCTTTGTTGTTCCAGTTTGTGGGGTCGTGTCTGTGTGCAGAGCCGAGCAACAGCCGTGGCAGATATTTCTCTTCATGTTTATTTTATGCCAACTTTTGCGAGATGTAGCACTCAATCAAACTCAACTGCTGGAAGCTGTTTATAAAAAGCAGATGATATGCAAGTAATTTTACCAGTTTTGGCAAAACTATATTCTTAGCCTTTAGCTTCTGTGCATAAATAACTTGTCATACACCCACTTATGATTCTCTTCTCATATTTTATTAGATTTTGCCTGTGATAAAGATCTACAGTAGTTTTCTTTGTAGTGTGTTGTACTGAATCCTAAGTATCAATACAACAAAAAAATGGATAAATGTCATTATAAAGTTCATCTTGTGATGTTGACCTGTCCAGGGTGGACCCTGCCTCTCGCCAGTGTCAGCTGGGATTGGCTCCAGCCCCCTGCTACCCTCTTTGGGATAAGCAGTATAGATGATGGATGGATCTTGTGATGTTTACTATAAATTAACAATGACATTCTGACTCAGATGAGACCATGAAAATTTGGCAGTGACTAAAAGAGGGCAAAAGTGACCAAAATGACTTTCCCTTACAGGGTCTAAGGTTTTAGTCAGCTGACAAAATAAAGCCATCTGGGGCCTCTAATCAGGACACCTTCCTCTGTAAAAAGATTTAGGCACATCCAAGCGGGAGGAGACCCCGGGGCAGACCCAGAACATGCTGGAGGGATCATACCTCCCATCTGGTCTGTGAACTCTTTGGTTCCCTTGGGAGAAAATGGAGGTCATGGCTGGGTAGAAGGATGTCTGTGCTAGTCAAAAAAAATAAAATAAAATAAATCCTCGCTCACACAGTCAATAGTGGTTGTACAAGGTGTTCTTTGGCTTAAAGTTGCACTGATCAATTTTTTTTTTAATTATCATTTTTTTATTCTTTTTAAAATAGATTTAAAATATTTGATAAATTGTACTTACACACTGATGAATATCTACAACTAAATCCATCCATCTATCCATTCATGTCCTATACCACTTATCCTGTAGAAGGTCTTATGTTGGCTGGGGCTTGAGTGAGAAGTCAGGTGCACCATGGACAGGTCTCCAGTCTTTCACAGAGCTGATCTACAGCGACAGACAACCACTCACATGCCTCACACCTGCAGGCAGTTTAGAGTCGCTAGTCAACCTAACCTTCATGTGTTTGGATTGCGGGTGGAAGCTTGATTACCCAGAGAAAACCACATGTGCAAAGAAGGAATTTACAGCAGCATTGTATGTTTACTCTGAAGCTAACATTGGGTGACTAACAAGTAAATCTGTAAATCCAGTAGAATGCTCTGGTTACTGCTAATGTCACACAAAGTAATGAATGTTACACAAAGCTGGAGTTACTCCCAAATTAAAATCACATTAATTCAATACAAAAGTACAATCATGACCATGCCAGGTCGTCAATATTACCAAGACAAACACATTATCTTTAGATGCCAACAGATCCAGAAGGAAGAACACCGCATCTGATTCTGTTTATGCATTTATTTTTGGCTGCTTTTAACACTGTATATTTAAAAAGGCAAACTCATGTTAACCCTGGTTTTTGTGCTTTCTTTGTCCCACTGGCTGTTACAAGCTTTTAACTGGCAAGAACTCTGTGCAGCTGAAATGACACTGCTGTAAATTGTTTTAGCACATGCATATAACAAATCTGGAAAGCAGCACAGATCAAATAGTTACAATGCAAACTCTACACAGAAAGTCCCCCTTCAGGATTTGAACCCAGAACCATCTTGCTATAAGGCAGCAGTGCTAACCACTGCTACACAACTAAGTGTCTGAGGCAAAATAGCTTCATAAAGGCCCAGACCTCTGTGATATTCAAATGTCACAGCAAGACCTGAGAGCAGAAAACGCACATAGAAGACAGTGGTTTTATAAAAATCTGTGGGACAGAATTCCTCCCATTGAATATATAGAAACTGGACAGGGCAGATTAATTCATGTTGTGCTGAAGAGAGGGGTCTTGCATGGAGTGCACTCATGGTTTATGTTATGCTTTATCTTAGATTCAGTTGTAATGCAGAAGCATCAAATATATTATAAAATGATTTAGGAACATCTGCATATGTGTGTGGATGTTTATAATTTCAAATAGAAACAGTTAGTTTGAAAATTGTTGAGGTGAATTAGTTTTTATTAATTAGTTTAACAACTTAAATGAAGTTATGAAGGTTTGCATACAAGTTTTGTTCAAGTGCTTATCAGCTGCATTAGGACACATCTCATTCCACCTTGAACAACATAAAGAGAGCAGACTGCTGGAGCCGCAGAAATCTAAAGTGTTAAGTGCAGACAAAAACATCATTTGACCATCTTCTTCTGAGTTTATAGAGATGTCCTTGTTTATTCATACTGAGACAGAGCCTTTTATTGCTTTTCATCATCTGAAGAGGTGAAAAGGTTTTGCTGAGCACATTGAAAGGTGCATTATGGGAAGAGAATAGCTCATTTAATTTACATTTCTGCGTTGTGTTCCTGCGGGGTAAATATCATGCTCACAAGGGAACTCAGCAGCCAGGCAAAGTTCTGCATTCACCACCAATATTGTACAAGTTGATTACTGTCATAAACCCACAGCAGCCACAACACACACACAAATCATATGGAGCTTTAACAGTTAATTCTGGCTTATGTTGTGAGACTTATCAAGGCTTCTGTTGAAATTTGATTTATAAGAAGTGGGGCAGCTATGGCTCAGGAGGAGGAGCTGTCCTCCCCAAACCAGTAGGTAGGCGGCTCGATTCCCCTTCTCACTAGTCCACATGTCGAAGTGTCCTTGGGCAAGACACTGAACCCCAAGTTGCTCCAGATGGCCAGTGATATACCATGCAGGGACAGCGCTGTCATCTGTGTGTGAGTTGGTGCCACAGATGACTGCCTCGGTTCTTTACTGGAGAAAAATTCCTTGTGTTTGTAACATACTTTGTCAATAAATGTGAGGATGCTTGGGCCTGTGAAGCCAGTAAATGACCAATGACTCGTGAATCATTAAGCAGTTAACCTTGATCCCAGGTGTTCGTATGGTAACCAAAGGGTGAACAGGGGTAAATGAATAAAAAATGTTTTCTTCAATTCTGTGGGCAATTGTACTGTGTATGCTAATTGTGTATACAGGAAGAATCCTCTTACTGCTGTACATGCAGAGAACGAGGGAGTGTCTATGTTATCACTGCCATTGTTAGCCGTGCTGGTACAGTGGCTACAGGCCTGACTACTGTATGTTTGTCTGTCAATAAGTTGGCTTATCACTTTGGTCTAGACTTGCATATCTCAACAACTGTTGGATGAAATACCATGAAATTTGGTTCAGACATCCATGTTTCATTCAAGATTAACTGTAATGATTTTGGTGATCCTCTGACTTCTGACCACCTAGCGCCATCACCAGGTCAAAACTGCAATGTAACAAGACCAAATACCTGCAAAGCTAACACATTCCCATCAGCCTTAGCTGTACATTGTCTTAGGATGCAAACATACTAAACCACCAACATGTTAGCATTGTAACTGTAACCATATAAGCATGGTGGCATTTAGCTGAAAGCACCTCTCTGCCTTCCTATGGCTGGAGACTGTTAGCCTTGCTATGGTGTCAGCATATTCTGTGGTTGTATTGCTTTCAGTAATGCATTAACCCTTTATGTTGTCGTCTGGACATTATGCTTTAAATCCCGAAGGTCAGTCTTTGCAGCACCAGACATGATCATACAGACCAAAGCCACAGACAGTGCAGACATTGCTGGCTGTCTCTCAGCCCAGCCAGAATGCCCACATCGGCTCTTTTCATAGTAGAGCACTAAATTTTTAAAGAGCCTGTATCACCAATCATTACAGCAGAGCAGAGAGAGAGAGAGAGATGGAGCTGCTCAAGTCAATTTCAGCATTTCTGGATCACTGTTTCTGGCCTGTCTTCAACATATCTTCATAATCTCCTCCTCCTGCACTGTATTGTTTATCTGTGAATAATCAAAGGATTAGTAAATGAGGAAAAGGAGAGGGAATATTTTCCTCTTGCATGAACAGAGGAGTTTGATGCATCACATAAACAGGAGGGAGAGAAAATGTATATCACAGAGTTGTTGTTTACAGCAGCTGAAAGATGGACTGATTCTTCCCTTTGCTCTCTGCATCTAGCTTGAGGCATGAGAGAATGGAGAGAATCTGAAGAGCTGACACAATGAGTCAGAGTGAGGCGAGAGTCAGTGTGAGGGAGAGGGAAGGGCGCTAAAGGTTTAGGCACCTGCACTGACAGTTTTCTCCCGCAGTCTGACAGAGCTTTGTTGAGGATCCAGGGTTTCACCGCTGCTGCTGCTGTGGGGTTTCTCTGATGTTGCTGCTGCAGTAGGCGCCCAGCCCTGACCTTTTCATGCACACCGTACAAATATCCATCCTTCACACGGCAGCCACTTTTTCACAACTTTCCCCTATGTGTCTGGATCCACATTTATGGCAGAGCAAAGGAAGCTGAAAACAGACTGTCATGTGTTGACAGATGGCCGTCGCTGTTAGTAAAACATCATCACAGACCACATCTCCCACGAGGAGGGAGCTTGGCGGAGCGGTGGCGAGGATGGCCATAGCCATCTGTGCCCCTGCAAAAGATGCTGCAGACAATACAGAGGCCACATGTGTCACACTGTGTTTCATACACAAGGCTGACTGTAATGCCCTGTGCACAGTATTAGTTCGGGTGTGTCAGCACTGTGGAAATTGGTTGATTTTTTGCTTCTTCATCCTCCAAACTAACTCTGACATATTGGAACTGCAAACCCTATTCTGTCTCTTTCATTTCTCTTCCTCTGTGCCTGACTTTCTGCCTGTCTGTCACTCCATCATGTCTGTTTCTCCATCTTTAGCCTTCTCTCCTCCTCTCCATATTCACGCCTGCTATCTCACTCATTCCACAGCTTGCCAACTGTAGTTGAAAGAGAGCATGAAAAACGATGAGCAAACATGCCGGCTGCCTCAGAATTCATTTTTAAGCCCCACGCGCTCCCGTCTTCTCCTCGTGTCTGCCATACCTCCACTCGCAATATTCCTCTTCTGCTGCTCCCACACAGGATTAGGTTTAAATTAGAAATGTATTGTTTCCTGCACTCACTCAAGTCCAAGAGTAATTGAGTTAATCTGTCTGTCTTCTGTCTGTTGGGGAGCAGCAGAGATTAGGGTCTCTGCTGGCAGAGATGGAATCACAGCTTTAAAAGATGGAATAAAAATGTCATCGCGACTTTAATGACAGTCAGCTTGACATTTCCCAGCAAGCTTTTCACAGGAAATAGTCATTCAGAATTTTTTATTTTCTCTCCCAGTGCAATGTAGGAAAATGCCATGTCATTCCATTATTTCATCATGGCATCTCTATAAACTGTTATGAACACCTTTATAGCAAGTGCATATTTAGTCCATAAGAAGACATTTAAGATACTGAAAGCCATGACAGCAGCTCAACTAAAACATTGGATTGAGACATACTGTAGGTACACTAATAGGTGTCTTTAGATGATATATTTTTTCATCATGTGTTATAGGTCCCCCTGTGAAACAATGCTTCTTTTCAGTCTAAAGCAAGCTAGCTTTATTATGGTGATGCATAACATGTTGTCTGTCCACATCTCACACCCCTCCAAATTTCCCTGTGTAGGAATTTGCTTATCCCACCTAAACAGTAACCATGCCAGCATAGCAGTTGTGCCTAATGGATTTCATTGCACTGTTATTGCTGAACACATAAATAGTTATGGGGTGAATGAAAGCTTTTTTCTGTGCACAGCAGAAAGGCTAAGTTCAGTTTTACAAGTCCCTGCAGAGTGATTTGAATATATTTTTACAGATAAATGGTTTTTATGGAGGCTTAGTGCAGAAATACCTGATTGTAAGTGAGCAGCGGCTTGTCACGATCCGATGGTCACTCCAGGTGTTGTCCCAAAAATCCTGGGGTATAATTGGCTGAAGACAGGATTCATGAAAAAACAGGATGCATCTGAAATCAAAATCCACAATGTTAATGTAAACTGGCTAGCAAATCGGTTTTATATTTGACTGGATTGATACTCCTCTCATGTCTTTATGGTTAATATAAAGCTACTGCTAGTGGCCAGTTAGCTTAGCATAGCATTGGCACTAACAATTCATCCAATAGTGGTTGAAATATGCTCTGTCCAAAGGTACCACAATCCATCAACCAACATTTATAAACTTTTTTACATGACATAAATAATTAGTTTAATCCATTCAAAAACATGTGTAAAAACAATTACTAATATCTTAAAATAGTGCTGCAATTAAAAAAATCCAACCATGAAAAACCCAATATTTTTACACTTTAACTTATATATAGATTAGACGAAATATTATACTGTATAACATATTAATTACTGAGCTTTAAAAGCGCTGGAAGGTCAGTTGTGTTACCTTTGCATAGAGGCAGGCTATTTGTTTCTTACTCTTTCTAGGTTTCATGCTACAGTAAGTAAAGCTAACCAGCTGCTGGCTCCACTTACTGGCTCCACTAATGTAGATGAGAGATGTGTTTTTCTGCTCGCCTAACTCTCTATTGAAAACCCTGTGTCTCATACAGCCAAAGGCACCCTTTATCCTCTCTATAAAACGCAAAAGGTACTTGACAAAGTGTCAATATTTGACGCTCTAGGAATGAGAATGGGCTGCTTTAACTGTTGCCAAAGATATTCAAACATCTTTGTGTGTTTTATTGTAGAGTTCAGTCACTCTAAAATGCCACACTCAGGGCCACATAGTGCTTCAGTCAATGCCCATCTTTGGCTCTCATATTCACATTGCCCCACACTGACCCCATGATATGAGGCTTTAACCAAATTTATTTCTATGTAGTGGAATACCTCCTCAATGCCAAAGCCTTTGCTTCTAGATTTGTCAGGTTCTCTACTCACCTTACTATGACTCAGATCTAAAGGGAACTTTCATGAAAACTGAACGCTTAAAGTCCAGGGTTTGGCCTACTAGTTCATGTACACAAAAACTAGCGTACATGAATAATCTTAGACGACACAGGTGACATGAAGACAGCACTTGGTGTGCAATCTTCAGTGGTGCCAGCACATCTTCACATTAGTACATATATGAGTGGATTCATAGAATTATGATTCCTGGAGGGAGCAGTTGGCAGGCTGAATAGGACAAACAGGTGCTTCTGTTTAGAGGTAGATGAAGCAGGAACAGCTCAGAAAGCCTCCTCTGTCTTTTTGGTTTCCCCCTGCCTGACAGTAAACATTCATTTGCCTGAATCTCAAAACATTTATAAAGAAGTGCTTGCTCAGTAGTTATTTACACGATCCTGTGCCACCTGTCTTGCTCCAGATACATCAGCATTTTCCTCCTGTTCTTCGGGCTTTTTCTCCTGGGTTTTTGACAGTGATCAGGGGAGTTGAGGCGATGCTGAGCTGAACAGTGCTGACAAAGCCAAAAGACTGCACTTCAGGTTCCGGAGTGGCTGGATCGATATAGTGCCAGTGCTGTGGCCCGGGGGAACGGCTTCCACCATCCTTCATACTGTGCTGGATGTCCTCATGTGCCTCTCTATCACCTCTCTGCCTGTGGCACAACAGAGATTTATGCATATTAGACAGCTCAAGTCCTAGCATACGTCATAGGTTAGCACACTACAGCTCATGCCATTATCAACGTTGTTGGCTAGCATCAATATGCTTAGTGTGTGAAACGATCATTGTTTGGAAAGTTTAACACCTACAGTACACTGACAAACTGATTCTGGCAAGAAAGTTTAACTTAGCCATGGATTTGGATGAAAATATAACTCGGCACTTAAAGCCCAGAGCTATGGTTGCAACACCGCTGACTCTTGTGAGCACACTCCTGCAACACAGACTTTTTTTTTTTACATGATTTGTAAGTTTAGACATAATTTTCACACCCAAATATGTTGCCTTAAATGTGTATATTAGCATAATACGCATTTTCCCTATGATGATTTGTGAGCTTGTGAAATATTTATAAACTGCAGGAAACACTTTGTGAAGGGGAAAAGGCCGAACAGCAGAGCAGGAGAGTTTACATATTTGCCCAGGTGATAACTGAAGATAATAAAGTGCAGAGATCACTTCCTGCCTTGTGAGGCTATGTATCAAGGATAGTGTTATAATATATACAGTATATATTATAACACTGACAGTTTGTGTGTGGCTGCTTGATACATTTGCTGTAGAGTCAGTTGAATGTTGCACACACATCCAGAAGCTCTGGTGTTGTTTATGCAGTCAACATTGCTGCTTTCGAAACAGTTTGCATTGAATCTTTATTTTGAGGCTTCATTTTGTTTTGCACACATACACAGTGTGATTTTTCTGTTCTTTGTTTCATTCATTTGGGGCCTGTCTCAAGAAACAGGATAATCATGTTAGCTGAGTGAAGTAAATCCCAGAAACCCTGCAACCTGACCATGGACTGAAGTAAAATGAACTATTGTTTTCAGTGCTGTTAAACTGCTAATTTAATAATCCTGCTTTGGGAAACAGGCCCTTGGTGGGCTTTTCTGTTGTTGTGTATTCAGTACAGTTATTTCTGCTTGGGTCTTTGATCCCCAAGCTTTCGCTCGAGTGAAAACAAAATTTAGCCAACCTCTCCAGAGCCCCAGAGTCAATTTTAGAAGCGGTTTGCTAGGCTGGCAACCAGCCATTAGCTTTTTGTTGCCAAATAGACAGAATGGATGGTGTATTTTAATTGTTTGTAATAGGAGTGATAATGGTTCGGTGTAATTATAGACTATATTTAATTAATGAAATATGATACCGAGCATATTTTACTTAATACAGTCGACTTTTTTTTTGCTTCTCTGACTGTCGTTTGTGTGTTGCAGACAAAACACACACATACATTCTGTAAAAGGAGTGTCTTCAGCTTCTCATTAACTTACTAATTGTAGACTGGGAATTAAAATTAAAATAGGTGAAATAATTACCTGTTGTTGTCGGTCATGTCAAATAAGGTAAAATAGAGAAAATGCAATATACATTTTTATTTTACTTTATTTATTTACTTGTTTGTTTAGAATTGAGATGCCCAGCTGTTCCCTCCACAACCCGACAATTTGGACAATGGATTTAAAACTACAGTATGTTACTGAAAACTTAGTTAGCTGCATCCATTAATTTTTCACATACTGCACTGCTCTCTTCCTTTGTTTTTTAAACTTTTTTTACAGTTTGTTATCTATAAACCTGGTAATCCATGTAACAGCAGCACTCGTTCTTGCTTAGGAGGAAGGATACTTTGAGGTGACTGTACTGTATTAACAGATGTTTTTAGCACAGGAAAATAGCTGTCAGTAAAATGGATAGCAGAAGTCCAGATTTATGGCTATGTGCGTAAGGTCTGCTGGTCTCGAAAATGTACAGTAAATACATGTTGGTGCTAAAACAGGTACAGAGATAATAAGAGGGCTGCAAGAACTGCGACTGGTCAACTTGGCCTTTATCTGTGAGCACTGCAACAAAAGTAGTTACTCTTGTGATTTCCAATCAACTCTAATTGCATGAAGATTATAAAAGAACAGCTTTATCAGTCCTTGCCGGAGCTGTGTCTAATGCAAAATGGCTACACATGATGAGGAAATGTCTGAACAAGAAATAAAGCTACATGAAGTCAGCCTCCATGGGCGGCGTGCGAAAAGAAAATCACTGCTCACAAAGCAGCACAAAGCTGAACAATTAAACTTTTGCCAAAGAATATGAAAAGAAACCTGAGGAATATTGGCATCTCATGCTTTACTCAGATGGAACCGGCATGTCTGGTGTGGATCTGAGCAGGTCTGCTGCAGTGACTCCATAGTGCTGACCTTGAAGCATGGAGGTCGAATGTGCTGCTATGGGGCTGCACGAGTACAAACAGCGCAGGGAATTTACAGATGGCAGCATGAATGCATGTTTGCAGCCAAATACTGAATAAAAAAAAGAGTTCTACTGTCAGGACACTTGGCAGGGGAGAAATTTTTCAACAAGACAATGATCCCAAGCACACAGCAAAATCCACACAAGAATTTTCATAGGAGAGAAAACTATGACCTGCGTGGCCAAGTATGTCCCTGACTTCAGTCCAATAGAACATGTTTGGACTGTTTAAAAACTGAAGTGAGAGCAGCAAAACCCCTCCAGCAAAGACCAACAGGGAGGAGTCCTCTGTGAACAATGACAGATCATCTCTCCACAGACTTGACTTGTATCACCCATGACCAGGAGGATCAAATTTCTACAGAAATGGGCTTACATGATATTAAATACCCACAATAATGTAATTACACTAATGAAGAGAGTACTGACTTTTTGTTGCAGCTCCCTAATATGGACCTTTCAGATTGGCATCATTCCTCATGGACTTCATGGGCTGAAAAGAAACTGTATTAAACAGACAGGATTTTTAATTATATGTTAATGGTATTGACCAGGAGTGGATTCAGTCTTATAACACAGCTATCCCCCCTACAATATGTTGATTTCCAGTCATGATTAGTCACCTGACAACCAGTCCTTTTGCTTGCTGACCAACCTAAAACCACACTGCTCCATGACAGCCAGATGTGATGGAGTCAACTTTGCTCCCAAAGACAAACTACTTCCACTATATATAGCGAATTGCATGAGAAGGGCTTTTAAGCCGATTTCCGTTGTAGGTGCGATAACAGGTATACCCATTCTCACATGATAAACTAAACAGCCTGATTTTTTTTATAGATTAATGACATGTCTCTGACTAATGTATTTTTATCACAAGGTCATGAGTGATGTATTATCAGTTAATGAGAAATACAGATATGTCTGGTGTGAGAGGGGCGGGGAGGAGGTAAACACACAAAGAGACACACTCATTTGACCTCAGAAGAGTTTTTTCTGGCCTGCAGTGATAAGAATAATGGTTTTGGCGCCATGGCCCGGGGAGACCGACCTCCCATTCCCTCCCAGTAGATAGTTGAGCAGAAAGGTTCAGCCACTCCTATTGTGCCTCCTACATCTATAGCAGACAGCGAATCTTAGCACTGCCCACTTAAGGGACAGCTGTATGCAGGTATTAAGGACCACTGCAAATCTCTCTGATAACTGCCACTAGGGAGCTTACATAAGAAATGTAAGGAGTGGTAGAGGAAAAAAGACCCTTGCATTAGATTATTTATAATCACACAACAGGCCATTCATATTGTGCCATATGTCTTATGGGCGTTTGAGGCATGCTGGATTTCTTTATCGAGCACTGTACAAAAATAGTGCAGTTGGAGTCCCCTGATATCCTTAAATTATTTAATTTCACTTTAGGTCAGAGTGAACACTTGAAACAGCGAATTAGATTGAAAGGGTCCTCGTCAAGCGTCTTTCATCACTGTTTCTGTGATCTCAGCATTTACACAGTGTTAGGCAGTGGAGGCATCACATGCTCTAAAGAAGAAAGATGGAAAATGTTAGGTGTAAATGTGTTAGTCATTTTTTTATTGTTTTTGATTGATTTTAATGGAGCGCACGGTGACATTCGTAAAAGCTATAAATATACATATATATTTATAATGAGAGAGAGAGAGAGATATGTATTAAGGGAGGGCTGCACTCTGAAAGACACTTTTAAAAGAAAATCAAGTATTTCCAAGCTCAAACTTATGTAAAAGCTGATTACAAAGATTAAACATTTATGGTAAATGCTAGTTTATATATGTGCTGCTATTTACAAAGCGACATGCTGTTTGTTTGCTGCCTGTTGGATAAACTGATTTATGTGACTTTGCATTAAAGTTGCATTAGCCAATATTTCATATTAAAAATGGATTATATGACTATACATAATGTAAAAGGTGTCGCTTATAGTGACAACCCCACAGGGAATGATCATCCCACTCTGCAGTTCATTAGCATCTTTGAGCGAAATGTTCTGGCTTTACTGCCCTCAACTTTGCTGTTTTGGTTCCCTGTCATCAACCTCATTTCCAGCAACAGCAGGGAACTTTTTCAGCAAAAAATAAGAAATAAGACAAATAAATAAAATCTGATAAACCCACTGCAGACTACAGAACATCAGACAGACAAAGTGAGAGACTATTTGTGAATGTAGTGGATCAGTTAGCTGCTAAAGCACTGGATATTTCCCTGAGGAGTTGGTAAAGCAGAGGTAACAGGAGAGTGAATATTGGTCTTACATTTATTAGTTGGCTAGACACATAACTCCAAATGAAGGCTAATGCTGCTTGATGTGTAAATAAACACAGTTTGCTAACACAGTCACCATATGCACGCTTGTTCCACTACCCCCAAGTGGTTGAAGAAAAATCAATAACAATGTAGATTCTGTACTTATGGATATATGTATTCACTTCCTCTAACTCAGTTTTTATTGGTTTGACACTAAATGTAAAATGTTTCCTGTTCAGGCCTGAAGCAGTAGGCATTGATTACTGTTTTGACTTAACCACTGTGCTCAGTGTTAGTAGTCAGAGAAGCAATTATCTTCATAATGACAACATCAGCACCTGGCTCACAACGATTTGTCTCTGTAGTCCATGTACCCGTACTCTTCAGATGAGCATTTTCTGCTTGCAGGCTTGGCTATTTGGAGGAACCAACCTAGAGCTGCCTTTGTGTGCTGGTAGACAATAATAACACCAATTACTTTCAGCAGTTGCTCAGCTAATTGATCAGTAGAATGACCTTTAGAGCTTCGGATGGCGTCTAACTGATGGATTACTTCAGCATCACTTTGGCTGTGTGTGTATTTCCATCTCAGAGTCTTACTACTTAGATCAAATGAAGAGTAAGAAAACAAAGAAGCAGTGAAGCAATTATGGGTATGTGACACTGTAGCTGTCAGCGTAGCTGACCTCTGAGATGGTCTTGATCTCCTTCTAGTGAAAATACAAATGAATGTTGTCCCTGATCTCTGGGCCTGGAGAGTAGTGGCCAGTCTTGCACTATCACTTGCCCCAGGGAGCTTTGGAGTAGGGACAGGATTAGAGAGAGATGGATGAGAGTGAGCGATAATGAAGGAGATCTGTCTTATGTCTAATCATTGGCTTTAGAAGACACAAGAAAGGGAGCACAAGAAAAGATAAGAAGTCCGTTTCTTGCTATTGCACCTTTTATCATGATTGAACATCCAATATGTTTTCATTGTCAGATGCTCCGTGTGCTTCCTGTTTTCACTTAAAGCAAACATCTCGTTCACCAATTTAAATAAATGTAATGAAAGTGTGGTTTCAGTGGACTCGGATAAGACGTCTCATTACCGAGATACACCTTTTATCACACAAATTTAGTGTTGCTTTTTCCTCTGGCTTCCACTCCCTTAAATTAGCCTGTCAGGCATAACAGATATTTCAGTCTAAGTGTATATTTGTAATGCTAATTAGGGCAATTGTGGGGAATTAAATCAAGATGCTCAACACAGCAGCTAAACAATCACAAGGGAAGGATGCAAACACTTTTATGATAATAACACAAGAATGGGGGAGAATATGGAGAGAATAAAACAGAGAGAGACAACGACTGCTGGTCGACTAAGTCAGGGAGTCAGAGTGATGTACAGTGAGCTGGAGATGAGAGGGAGAGAGATCAAACAAGAGAACGCAAGATAAGAGGGGGTGAGAAAATTAAAAGCTGATTACCTTGTGAATGAGTCTTTCGTTTCTCTGAGGAAGGACGGAGGGGGAGGAATGGGGAAGGAAGCCTGTTTTTAGACATATAATATTCATTAAGGCCAGTCTCTAGAGTAATCAAGAGCAGCTAAAAATAACCAGCTGCCGACAAACACTGGACAGAGACTGAGCACTGCTTTATGTACTGTAACCACACTCATTTACTCACCCGGCCATGACGTCTCTCCCAGACGCAGGGTATTTCTGAGCCCTGTCAGTTTTTATAATAAAAGTGTGACCACTATCTCAAACCTGAAGTTTATTCTCGGTTTCACACACCCACAAAAAATGCTTGAGAATAATGGGTTTTCATTACACTCATTATACGGTTGAGTGGGACATCACGGATATTTCCCAGAAGCCCCTTTTGTCCCCCTGATCGTTGCCTCCAGCTTGCCTGCATTCCCCTTACTGTCACTTGGCCCAGCTGAGGTCCCACCACCTTGCTTTGGGCAATGTGAAATTATTATATTGTACTGGGAGATAACAGACAGTGTGTAGCCTTGAGGCAGTTTTTTTTTTTTTTTTTTTTTTTTTTTTTTTTTTTTTTTTTTTTTTTTTGCTTCACCTCCTTAAAAAAAGATATTGCTGTGATAAACCGTGGCTCCTTCTCTGCTCACGCTAAATCGAAGGGGAAGCCTTCAAGGCAAGGTTTGGTTAGTGGGATCTGGAAAAAGACATAAAAGAAAGAAGCAGCTGACATGTTTCTGGAGCTTGCTGCGTTTCCAAAAAAGAGCATTTCTCATTACCATAAGACTCAGAGAAGGGCCACCAGCTCAGAATGTTTCAAGCATTATTAGCACTGATGGTCTGACATTAGTGAGTAGATACTAAGGTCAACCAAAAGGTATGCAAAAAAAAGGATGGCAGGTGCTCATAAGCGTTCATAACACTGTGACTCTGTGAAGTTTAGCAAGAATTTGTATGTTATATTTTAATAAATGATTCTTAACTTGGATGTTCAACTGTTTAGTCTCTTCAACAAACTGAAAGCTGTTTGTTCCGGTCGCCAGATTGTGTGACACAACCTTAGACAGGGTTTCCTGGTGTAGGGTATGGTTCGTATTACCATTGCTAACTCTGAGAGACGAGACAATCCAAGTAACTTCAAAACAGTGCTGATTTATTCAAAGGATCACAGGTAAAATTAACATTACACGCTCAAGTATTTTGCACCTCCATACTGCATGCAGGCAGATGTAAGATGAAAGACCCTGAACCCACCAGGCCTATACATTATATCCCCTCGGTTGGGCTAGCCCCATACTACACAGAAACGTCAACCGAGACACGTCTGTTGCCAGCCTTGCAGCTGGCCATAGCAGTAGTCAAAACATGAAGCAAATCAATGTGCATTTTGTGTGTCTGTTGATTAAGTGGTGTGTAGCTAAAAACATTCTCACAGACTTCTAGTAACATGTCGTGGCTTAAACATAAGAACATATTATGGCTAAGGCTACAGTTATACACGTCGTAATAATAATATTAAACACCCTGTCTGCTGACAGTCATCAACTCTTCTCTCTAGTTATCCTTGACCAGATGTACCCTGTAGAAACTCATAAGCATGCCTAAGCATTTAACAGTCTAACTAGACATCCTGTCTCCACTAAACATTTCTAATACATAAAGTATCTATCCAATTTCTATCTGACTAAAAATACCTAACACTGGCACACCTGTGGATAACACATATGGAGATGCACTGGTGCCCCCTAGCTGCAGTATATTTAAGAGATCCATTTACGAACAAAGCCACACAACCACACACACTATGCACACTTCCATACAGAGAGGAGAAAAGGGCTGAATGGCGGTGTATTAATCACACTGACGCCTGGCACCGCGATCTGTGACCCAGACTTTTAATTGTATCCTCTCTGCTTTGCTCCTGCTCTCCTTCTTTATCTTGCCTCTTTTCCCTTTCTCATTCCTCGTACCTCCTCATGCTCATGCCCATGAGATGAGGCTAATGCAGAGATAAGAGGGAGGGCTGTGTGAAACCCAAGGCTCTAGTCAAATGTTCCCGCAGCCAAAACGCAGAGCACGCCAAATGCAATAACACATTAGCACAGTGGAATTGAATAGAGCTAGGCTTACTGTGCAATCCAGTGATGTGCAAGTGACATCTGTGAGAAAATCTTGATAATTCATTGAAATATCATGAAAACCTTTTCAAAACCCCCCACAGAGCATGCGGTGTAGACATCCTGTACGTGTGCGGTTACATTACAGACAGATCTGCAGTATAAAGACGCTCTGCAGCCTGACAGGCTGGTAGGCTCCAACTCAGGAGGGCTTTCTCTTATGGCTGCTCCTCCATACCTGCAGAAGCAAGGAGGTGACAGAAGGAAAACAAAGGTGTGATGGGTGGGGGCAGCAGGGCTGTGGGTGGATGTTGGCCATAGAGACATGACAGTTCACTAACAATGTGACACCATCTCATTCAGCTCCGTAAGTGCAGCAGCATCAGATAACAGCATGTGGTGTTTAAAAAGTGAAACGAGCAGTGACGCACACAAATGCAGGTTGACAGTACCTTCTCTTCCCACACACACACACACACACACACACATCTGTGAGAACACACAGACACAATGACATCCATACCCATTTACGCATCAGCTGTAATAATCGCATATGCAAAGAGCCTGTGTCACACACTTCCACTCCGATGTCCCACTTCTCCCTAACTCTGCCTCTTTATCTCTCTCACGCTGGCTCCCTCGCACACACAAGCACACACAGCAACACACACGCTTGAGTCGCAGTGGTTTCCTTTTGTAAGAGCAAGCTGTCAGAGGGAACTGTGTGGGCTTTTGTTAAAACAGAGAACTGCAGAGGCAGAGAAATTCATTTCCAACTGCGGCAAGAAAAAAAGTCATTTTCAGGAAAGTCACATTGTACCTGCAGTGTTTTAAAAACAGCAACATGTAAATTGAATTAGTTATAAGCTTTTCTGTGTTTGTGTGTGTGGTTTGGGGGTGGGTTAAAGTAGAGTTTCCAGGCTTGTGGACACCTTAGGCTTGACAGCAGATTCAGTTGCTCCACTTCAGCTGTGATAAATCAAGAAACCAGTAATTAGATTTTTACATCTTTACTTACCAATCACGCCTTTTCTGCTGCAGTTACTTCACCGCCTACTGAAAGGTGTAAACTTTTCTCCTTTTACTTCTCATAGCTGGATTATTAGAACTCAGACATTTCTGGTATCTGAATTTGTGTGCATTTTTAGTTGCTGCGGTGTCACTGTCGGGTGAAAACCTTGCACGTTCGCTTATATTGGAGGATTATGTGTGTGGATTGTTTCAGTTCATCAAAAGTCTGTGTCTCTTAGGTTCCAAAAGCTGTCATAAAGTACAGGATGAATGTTTGTTGTTATCAGCAGCTCTGTTCTCTGTCTGCAAATTAAGCTTTTAGGTGTTGTTTCACTGAGCCACATCTGGTGCAGTTTTTCATTAAAAATTCAGTTTATTGTCAGGAACACTGCTTATCAGACTGCTAAAAACAAATGCCTTTCATCACAGCATTTCACTCATATTTCAGTTTTAATTGTGAATAGTGTTGAGTTAAATCACTGCTGCCATATGATGAAACACAGTCTTTGTGGTCTTTACCAGAATTCCTGCTAATCATAGAATAAAAATGGACAGATAACGATGATGGTTCAAATAACTCTTTATCTGTGTTCCTATATCAGTACAGAAGGAAACCAAATACCAACCGAAGATATACCACAACTCTTTACAGCCTCTTACACACAGCATGTTTGGTATTTTAGCAGTGTTCACTGACTCGTCAGTGAGCACCGCACTCCTGTCTATCACATCCTCAGCCTGGCACAAATACTGTTATTTCCAAATTGAGTGGGTGGCGTTGATTTTCTCGTTGGCTTGAGGAAAGCAGTGGGGTGCCAGCGGGAATGTTTGCTTAGCACTGTGCCACAACTGCGATGAATAGTACCTTAATAAAAACGAGTTCCATATGCTCCATCTGGACCCGTTTACCAGCTCATCTCATACTATTCATACCTGATTCTCAAGTACATTGCAGTGTCATGTTTAACACTTTTCTACACACAGAAGTGGGGAAGTTTGTCCCACACAAAGCCATTTAGGTACAGTGTATCTGCTGTCTGTAGCTGTTGTAGCTAATATATTTTTATTTATACAAGCTCCAGATCACAGAAACAAAACACTTTGCAGCTCATTAAAAACAGATCAGAAGGTGCAGAATAGAAGCAAGAATCATAAATAGGAGACTTTGTAAGTAATAAAAGTTTATACATGAAAGCAGGTTGATAAAAAAAATCATCTGTCTTAAATATAATCAATTAAGATGATATGATCACTTCTAAAACCAGCTAACGAGTGTGAAAATCCTAAAATTAGACTGTTGGCACCCTCACCTTTTTAGTAATGACTTTTTTTTTGCATCTTTTTTTGCTTTTTTTATGTCATTCCCTTAATTCACTTTTACAATAGTACTGTATGTAATAACTGAGGACAGGTGGGGGATTAATCAGAGTGGAAATAAGAACAGTGAGTGGTGGAGACAGGGAGGAGATGATGACGACATGAGGAGAGGGGAGGCATGCACGGTCGGCAGGTGAACATGGTGAAGGTGGATGCAGAGCGATGAGGGATGCACAAAGCAGGCTGGGCAGAGACACTACTCACTCTCTGCATTGTGCACATGTAATGTTTCCATACAAGAGCTGTTTTGTTTTCCTCAAGGGTATTGTCATGGATTTACAAGCAGGAAGCAGGACAGACTATAAGCATGTCTCTATCTGTGTGTGTGTGTGTGTGTGTGTGTGGAGGACTTGGTGGTCGGCAGTCACGGCTACTTGCCCACTCTGTTTTAGCTGCGTCTGTGTCGTACTAGCCGCTCTGTTGGACAGCGTGTTCTGTGCTGTATGCATCCAGAGAAGACCAGCCAAGCAAAATGACACCAGTCTCAGAAGCCTGCCAAACACTGCTGAGCATGCAACCACACATACACTGAGAGAGACTTACAGAGGGACACACGGCGGCAGACCAAACCCTCCAGCTCACACATTTGCACATATCTAGCTACAAACTACTTTAGAAGAACAGAATACATAGACAGAAAACACACACTTGAGCTGGTGATTTAAAACCCTTGATGTTTCCCTCATCAACAACAGGGAACCAAGGCAAAATACAGGGACACACACACAAACAGGCAGAGGAAAAAGGCAACTGACACATTTGATCTTTGAGTCAGAAGGTTGTTATCATAACCAGCAAGGCACAAAATTGTTCCTATTTTTATACAGTTTACATTGTTCACTGATTCTGACCCGCTGAGCTGCCACACGCTGTAATCACCCATGTATATTGTATAGTATTATACAAATAGCACATAGTAATTCCAGCATTGCATTAATGTACATTTAAGTCCATGTTGTTTATGTGGACTATGTTCAGGAACTTAGACATCCAAGCTTCAGGCTTGCAGAATTGAGCTCAGTCATTCTTCATAAAATTCTTCACCATGTCAAAGAGATGCATGATGGGTAAACAAGGCCACCCAGTGGCTGGAAATCAGGGAATCCTCTTGCAGATCTACTGTATATCAGTGAAAAATCTACTGAAAGAAGCTCATTTTGGCTACTATGTGGGTATCTGATCCCCGAATGTGGCTCTGGTTATGACGTGATGTTCTGTATACTGATGCCCATTGGCTTAACAGTATGTTCAGAACTGTTTCATGCTTAGTGACACACATACACACGCTTAAACCTTTAACATTTATAAAAGATGGCTGGTGAATGGAGCTGCCTGTCAAAGTCTCTTTGTGTGATTTTCTCATTGGATTTGAGCATCAACAGCAACAACAAAAAATGTCCACTTACAAATAAATACAGACCAAATATAGTGCAAAGTTTCAGGTTGTCAAATACCTGTATGTCCATTAGTACTTGTCAACAAATTATACAGATAATGTTATCAGCTCTCACATAGCCAAAGGCCGGACCTACTCTTAGTCCTGTACTGTGTCTCTGGTTCTCCAGAAAAGCTGACCAGGTGACAAAGTTAAGTCCAGTGGCAGCACTGAATTAAACCTGTGGTAAAATATGTCTGTGACTTTTTTAAATTAAAATGTCATGCGATGTGTTTACTGACCTTCAGGGCTGTCAGCTTAGAAGATGCCCTGGAGCTTCATGTTTATTTATTCATTTCAAATTCAATTTTTTTTTTATTTGGTAGAAAAGGATGCCGTAGTTTGTCAAGCGTAAGATGACAAAACTAATTACATGCACTAGAGAACAATAACAATAAATAAGCACAGATTAGTTATCAACAGTGTCCCTGTTTCCATTTCCATTATGATGTAACAGCGGTGACTCAACACCACATCATTGTGTGCATATGAACTCCCCTTGTTTTAAAATTAAGGATTTTTGAACACTGTGAAAATGATTCTAATATGGGGTTTTTTAACATATATTTTTCTTTATACCTCTATCTCAGTTTCTCTCCATATCTGCCTCTCCTTTCTTCTTTTATCCCACCATCTCTAGCCTTCAGACACACACACATGTGTAGTGTCTCTATCAGTATCTAGTCCAAGCTTTGTCTCTTTCTGCTGCTTTCATCTCCATTTAATGCTGTGCCAGATCAGATCCCACCATCTGATTTGAATATGCTTTATGAAAAGGATTTTTAATCACTAGCAAAATACTTATAGATATCACCACATTAAGTAGACGCATCAGAAATCAAGGTCATGGTCCCAACCCCTTGGTTAGGGTGCACACAAGTATGCTGTGAATGGTAAACTGAGAGCCAGTCTGGTTCACTTACAGTACAAAGAATCAAATACACTCTACTAACAGTGCTGCACAATGGCAAAGCCTCACAGACCACCCGTTTGTTCCCATGCCAACTGGCAGCATCACAGCACACAAGGCAGCAGACAGACCCGCAGAGAACTCGTTGGCTTTACTATAGAATTAACATTGAAATTAATATATGCGCCTGCTGAGGACTGACATTATCAGACTAGCTGTACTTTCAACTTACTCCTGCACTTATGCGCATGCAGGCATGAACACACCCATAAGCATTTGTGGTATAAGCGGCACTTTGCAGTGCATGTGTTCTTAAGCCTCGCTTTTCCAGCTGTGCCACAAGGGACCTGTTTAAGTGACAACAATTAGCCTGCTCAGTTCAAGCTAATTGAAGTCATTTACACAATACATGACTGCCATCACAATTCATCTGTGGACAATCCAAGCAGGTCTGTGTCATTTTGTCACAACCTGATGGTAACCCCCCCTTGTAGCTTTGATAAATGATTCCCAAAGCAAGGCCTTAATTTTACTCAAAGCTCATCACTCACATAAGGATGTTCTCCACTGGGTTGTATTTTTTTTTAATGAAAATATGAATTGCACTTGCCAACATAGACAGATGCACACATTGTGAAAACTCTGTTTACCAGCCTTCCCATTACACATGCAATTACTCAGGTTGAAAACAACCAGCCTCATTTGTATGATGCTAAGCTGCAGCGGCCAAGGAGATCTCATGCTTTATTAGCCTGTTGTTTGGGAACTGCTCTTGACAGGAAGCTGGGCGATAAATTAAATAGATGACTTGATAAAACAGCTTGCTGTGCAGAATTCTTCACACTGGATTTTTGAAAAATCACGCTGCCATAGCTCATAACAGCCGATCTGTTCCCTGGGTGATTTATGAAATCAATTTGTCTTGTCATCAGCAATAGAGTTTGTGAGATAAGATCAGAACACATGCATTTCAACTTGATGGTGGAGGGATGGGGTGTTTGTGTGTATGTATGTATTAACATAATATGCATGTTGAAAACAATAATCACTCATTCTCAGTATTCATGCCATCATACTGTGAATCATGGGATAATTACGCATTGACTGTTGATTAAATTTGGCAATGGGATAAGAGGCTTTTCTAATCTGTCATGTCTGAGACTATGTTGGTTTCTCTCTCTTGGTGCTTTGTGTAGTATAATGACATATTCATGTAGCTGTCACTGGAAAATTTGTGCTGATCCACTCGACAGCTAAACACCACGTCTCTCTGTCTGTCTCTGTGTGGTCTGTCCTCCTGACCCTTTGACTCATATGTTTAGAGGAAAGACAGAAAAACACTCCCTGTTCTCAAACCATTCTCCCAAACTGTTCATTCACCCCATAGGGCACATTTGTGTCAGGAGGAGCAGTTTGTGTGCCTGTGTTCATGTGAACATACAATTCCTCAGACCTTCTTTTTTTTGTCTCAGCCAAGTAGAACCTTCCAAATGTCATTCAAGACTGTACTCTGTGCATTTGGCAGAAAAACATGGAGCACAGTCAGCCCAGTCAGCCTAATGTGCTGTAGACTTTATCTTCATGCTTTCCCTGGAGAAGCTGCGGGAAATGTTGTTTTGACATTGTATCCCTCTAGTTTGGGAAATGAATAAAATGAGAAAGAATTACACCCATCCTCCAGCCACGTATTCTGGTTCAGAGACAGATAAGTAGTTTGTTTTGCCAAAGATGTGAATGCAGGGAAGCAGAAGTGACAGCAGAAAGAATGAGATATTTCAAGATACGTCTTGATGGATGTGGGTTAATCTTAAACTCGCCAGATGTGTCGAGGAGTTACGAACATCTCATGGAGAAGATCTCTAACTTTGCAGCCCTGTTCTTTCTTTCTGATTGTCTCTCCAGTAAAGTTTGAGGATTGCCAGCACAGCAGAGAGGTGGGCTTTGTCAGCAGCGACCCCAAATTCAGCGTGAGGCCCGATGGGACGGTGTATGCAGAGCAGGAGGTGGCCAATTTGTCAGAGCCTGTCCAGTTCATGGTGACAGCCCGAGGGCTCCATGACCCCCACATCTGGGAGACCACCGTTAAGCTGGCCTTGGCCAGGCACCCTCATCCTTTACCACTGACAAAGGTAATGATAAAGAACAACATTCCTAATACAAAAACACAGTTGCGAGGACACTGACGGGAGCACTACCTCACTGGTAATTTCATCAGTTATCACATGCTATATGTGGATTACATGTTGGCAAAACTAAACTGGATGTTTGCGATTGCTGGAAACAACCTCACCATGTACTGTATACTGTATCTTCTGTTCCAAATAAACCTTTCATTAGTCGAAGGTGTTTAGAATCTTTAAGGTTCTGTCTAGAACATGATATCATTACACTGCTAAACCTGTGTTTTGGTTGTTTTAGTGTTGGGTTCCTGTAGCCGGTACATTAATTAAGGTTTTGCAGCTTCTCTGGTACTAAACAATGAATTTGTGTGTTCATATTTACTAAGGAATCACAGTGGGGTTTCACGGGGGATAAACAGAAAAAGTAGCACTGCAGAAATTTGCACATTTGGTCTGATGCTAAATGTATTTTAAGGCTTTACCATTCAAGAAAAAAAAATAAGGGAGGAGAGAATGAAAATCTCTTTTCCACCACTGTGACAGAGGGAACCGCCACTGAAATTTAACAACAGGAAATCTGCTGTCACTGTGGCAGATTACTTTGGAGTTAAGAACATATTTGAGGAGGGGGGAGGTTGTTAGTACAGTAAATCCCATCACTTGCCAGAAAAAAAAGTGAGGAACTTTAAACAGGCTTTCAGGTCAAACCACGCTTCACTTACTATCCTTAACAATGAAAGATGAGTCAACTGGTAGAAGACTGTGTGATTGCAACTCCAAAATATGTTTGTTGATTTCTCCAACCATATTATGTCAGTGAGGTTTATCAAAACATTTGAAAAATGGCAGAAGTTACAACAGATAACTGTGGACAACCAAGTCCTCAAAGTTTTACAATCATAAGAAAGATTGTCAGGTGTCAACTATGCAAAATGTACCTGTAGTGGCAGGGGAGCATGACGCTAATGCATTAGCACCTAAAGAAAAGACATGGGAGTTAATGTTACAGAAGAAGGAGAGCTCAATGTTAACTAAGTTGTTAATTTTAAGTAGTAATTTAAGAAATTATGAAATGAAAATTATGATTTACCTGTGAACACCCAAACACTGTATTAAACACAATAAGCAAAACAAAGCTATAACGTTATAGGTGTGTACTGGAACACTGATGAGATATATATGCAAGTCAGGAGTAAGGCTAGTCCTAAATGTGTTGTGGATTGTTTAGGCATACTCAGATTTACTTTTAACTGACAGCAGTAACAGTCATGTTTGTACTGGCCCTTTACATTAACATGTCAAGTTTTATGGCTAAATTATTTTAAATCATAAAAATGTGTTTATGTTAACACTGTAAGGACCTGTTGTGCCCTTTATAAATACTCTATTCTTGAACAGATTTTTTTTTTTTGTTTAATAATGCACTGCATAGAAACATAGCATAAGCATTGTTTAGAGGAACACATTTGTTTGTGAAAGGTGGAAAATAGATTTCTGTGTGTTTTTTATACATTTGATTAATCAAGGAAATAATCAACAGATTAATCGATTATTAAAATAATTGTTAGTTGTGGCCCTACTTCCGTTTCAGTAGACACTCTTTTCTACCGTCCCTCTCGGTCGAGTTGTTCAGAACAGACAGGTCCTTACTAGCTGAAGCGTATTCAAATTAACACGGCTGCTCATTTAAATCTTTAGTCTTGGTAAATGCGCTGCTAAATTGAAAAATTGCAGTGACGCAAAATTTTCAATGTCCGATAATAATTTGCCACAGGTTTATTAAATATATCCCTAATACATCTTATAATAAACCCTTTTTTATTCTTGCTGCTTTTCTATTAGTACTGAACAGTATAGAAAGCATTTAAGTACAGTAGGCTTATCATTTCTCATCGGCCAGTGCTAGCTGTTGCCTGTGCTGGTTAGAATGACAGATATAACCATAAACAAATTATATCAGCTTCATCTAATTAATAATAATTTCATAATAGCTAAAATGCAACTTTGTTGCTATGTAATATAACATGCTCTGTGCAAATCAGCATCTGTACTCAGGCGAGGATTATTTGTTAAGGAAATGAAACGCCACCCCTATACCTTTTCTAGATCCCGCTTATTGCATGTCACTTTCCAGAGAATCTAATGCATATCATATTAAGAGTTTACATTAATCAGCATATTAATTCTGCAGTGGAACCTCACTACCTGCAGCAAGAAGTTGAAAAGGATAGAAATACACAGGAACTCCTGTTACCTTAGTGAGTCAGACAGAGTTAATCAACATTTGAAACCGTATCTTCTGCCGTTCATCTCATTTTCAGATTGTAGTTTTAAAAATTAACTTGGCTGACAATCAAAATGTTTTCTGTCTAATCAGCAAACAAATAATAATTTTAGTAATTTTCATCTTTAGTTACATGCAAGTGTTGAAAGCTGAACATAATTTAGTTTGATTAAAAAAATGGATGGTGATTTAGGTTATAGGTTTGATCATTTTAAACTTTAGGTTCAATAAAATGGTATTAAAGCCCAATCCTAGGTTGTTTTTTGATTGAATATGCTTCATTATCAATCAATCAATCAGTCAGCCAGTCAATCAATCAATGAATCTTCATTTTGCAGCTAAGTGAATACAGACAACAACAATAAAATAAGTCGCGCAGCATATCAACAAAAAACCCAGACAAATAGCTGAGACATTTACAAAATTCATTTCATGTAGTCAAATCTGTAGCTAGGATTTAGCAGGGCCACTGCCACTGAGACAAAATAGGATTTAATCCTTTACCTCCTTGTGGCAGGAACACTAAAACAGTGATCTGATGGTAAGTAATAAGTAAGTCAAACTCTTTGAACACTGGAAGATCTGGACAAGCCAGATTAGCCTCAGCCTTCCTACATACAGTACATGTGCTTTTTAAAGGTGTCAGAAAGCTGGGCGTGGCTTACCCCAGGAGTTTTGCTTGACATTTTGACAAGAAGAAGTCTACCTTTGCTGGACAAGCTGAGATTTTCATACTGCACCACAATACAATAAGAACAGATTCAGTAAAACTACGATAAAACAGAGTCATCATGGCTCCACAAATATTAAAAATGTATATTTTTTCTTAAAAAGTATAGGCCTATTTTCTTGTGAACCATATAACCCATGTCAAATTTCAGTAGTTTGATGAAGAAACTGTAAAGCATCATCCTGATAAAGGCTCCTATCAATCAACTAAATCACAAAACAAAATATGAAGAGGGTGAAATGCAATGACTTGTTCTTTTAATAACCAGAACCATTAAGGTTATGTATTTTTGGAGTCTGCCTTGCAACATTTACAGTAAGGACACCTTTCCCTCTGTCTCTCTGACCTTGCATACACATGTAGTCTTTGTGTTACCAGTGTTGCTCTGAGCTGAAGTTTTATATGAGTGCATTATTAGCAGTCAAGATGCGGTGCTTCTCTGTATGTGACAACTAGAGACATGGTTCTATTAGCTAACAGAGAACTACACAGGGCCAAATGTATAACTGTTAGTAACTTTCACTACCAGGCTGCACTTTGTTGAGCGGAAAACCCATTATCATTTTTCCTGCACTACTTGTTGAACGCCATTGGGTTTAATGTTCAGTCATGTTTCTAATCATGACAAAAAGCCCAAGACTCATGTAGCTAAAGCAATTGCAGTTTGGGGATTAAAATTCTGCCCACTCCTGGCAGTGCAATAATGGAGACTGGGAAATAATTGACATTGATTGAGCTAATGTTCCACTCTGGTGGAGTCTGCAAGGACCAGGTGATATAGTTTCAGTGCATAATTATGTTCCCCACATAGTGGAGCTAGAGAAAAGTTAAATAATTGAACAAAAAATAAATGTGCTTTCTGTAATCACATGGAAAGTTGAAAACCAGCTTTTGTACATACAGTACAGTATGCATTTTTGCCAGAAAAGTGTTTACTGTACATGTGTTCTTGTCATTTTCTTCCTCAGATGCTATAAACAGGCACTACAGTTCCAGTTTCCTGAGTGGGAAATTGGTGGGACGCCCTGAGGAGAAATTTAAATAAATACTAGTTAAATTAATAGTCATGTCATTATTAAGACGCAGTATGGGCTAGTACAGGATAATATGAGATACATGGATGATGAAATAGTTATTTGAGGAAGAAAAACTCTGTCCCCACTGTCCCTCGTGGAGGTTGATCTGAGTTTTTGTCTGTTACCTGTCTTTAGTAAACAGGGCCTGTAGTCGACACTAAACAGCATTAATATGTTGCTGGACAAAAATGCACAAACACTCACAGGTGGTGATTCTGTGCACTGGAGTGCACGCTGTGTGTGAAGCACACTCCGTATCAGAGAAAAAGAGCTAGAGAAACAGCTTATTTATTCAACCTTTTCACAATACGTGCTTAAGTGTGAGCGCATCTGACATGTTCTATTTTTTAGCTCAAGCTACCTGGTTCAAATACTGGAGGTCATGTTTCAAAAATAGGCTTATTAAGTTTATAAGCTTAAATTATTGATATGATATCAATGACAGAATACCTGGGAGAATGTGACTTCTGAGACCTACAAGGCATTATTATCTAAAAATAAAGCAGCTTGTTAAAAAGCTGTGAAAATATGGTTTAGAGGTAAATTTGACTATTAAGCATATCCTTGTTGCACTGCGTAACGTTTGCACACATTCTGCTTTTTATATTAATAACATTCTACACTCTATTTGTTACATTAATGCAGCAACTCACACCGGAGATAGCTAGTGTAAACAGGCAAAGCTTAAACAAACAAAAAAGCAAACAGTCCATGTCAGTACAGGATTTATTTAGCATTATTGATCCTCTATACAGGATCCTCATCAGAGACTCTGTATGTCTGTTTAGCCATCAGTCTGGGCCTCTATCAGCTGTCACTGATTCCCACGCCAAAACTCCAGACACACTGTTTGTCAGACACAGAGCCTTCGCCTTATTCATTAAACAGCCTAAAGCACAGTAACAGTGTGAGCTGTCTGACCTGAAAACTAGCATTTATTCTTGCAGCTCCAGTGTAAAACCTGCCACAGCCTTCATAGAATCCAGACCTCAGACCACATTACTGGAGCTGACAGTTCTGCTGTAAAAGGCAGGGTTCCTTTTTGATATAATGAACACTAATTACTTTTACATTTGCGCAGTTAGCCATCAGTCATTTTGGGATGTATTTTACCCCATGCATGCACATGCATCTCACTGGTGACGTCGCTAAGAAACCCATCTATTGCACAATTGTAGTTGTTACCAAATTTTAAGACATTGTATTCAACTGTTCACTCAAAACCACAAATGTGAACCTCTTGAAGATAAAGTTGAGATCACCAAAGTCAGTGGACTTTGTCCCCTAGTCTGTCTGTACAGAATGTCTTAGAGCAGCTAGCATGGCTAAAACACAGCACGCCGTCAAGAACGCCATGCATGTTTTGACTATTAGTAGTATATTCAGCTGACACTGAGGAGCGTCCCATTCACTTTGAGATGCTTGTTAAACTTAACAGTAAAATGCAGCTGTTTCATGCTGTAAGCTGCAGAGAGTTACTGTAGAAGCTACACTGTCATCTTTGATTGCTCTCTTCTTGTTTTGTTCTTAAGTTTATAGCATTATAAAGTGGTGAAGTTAGTAAAAACAGTAGGAGTGTTTTGAATGTACTTCGGTTAAATGACTTCACATGATTTCTGGGAAATGAAGTCCAAAATTGTGTTGTGCAGCATTTTGAACTCTGTGGCTCATTTTCTTTTTCTAGTTCAGTATAAATATCTCAGGATATCCTCTTCATCCTCATGGTGATTAAGACAAACTGCTCAGATCATTTGGTTAATTCAATCTGTGTGGAGACAGATGATGTATGCAGATGTACTATAACAAACTGTATATGGCTGCTTCATCTCCACTCAAATGATCTGTTCTCAAACTACTGTGTTTTTCTTTTTTTTTTTTTTTTTTTTGCTATGCTTGCTTTTTTGTATAGCATAAATGGGAGTGCATTGGTTTTCTTTTAGTAACTGGCTTACTTTCTCCTTGTTGTGTTTTAGTAGCAGAAATTGGCATACTTGGAATGTGCTCCATGGTGGACCAGCTCAATTTACTATTTAATTTTCAAGCGAACAATACCACAGCAATTGAAGTGTGGAGCATCTTTGGCCTGAAAGCCCTTCCTGCTTTGTTTATGTACTCAGGCTATCGCACCTCGCACAGGTAGGGCCTCTCGTTGAGTGCTCTCCAACTCATACTGATTTCATGGCACACTGGTTTGCCTTCTCCACCAGCTTAGAGCCCATCAGTTATGCACCAATGGATTTGGAGTTGACTGGTTGCTGGATTGGGTTTTAGTGCTTATTTGCTTTGCATATGCTTTGCTCCCCCCAGACAGCCTCACCTTTTCAAGGTAGATTACATTGCAACGAAGGCCGGCAGCAGGGTGGAACGTAGGACCCTGGGGCCTACTGGTTGTTAAAAAGCACCTTGGGCAGGGTTGGATGATTGTGCTTTTGCTATGCGCTTTAGCTTTGTGATTATAGTCTGATTATGTTGACAATCCACACTGAAATGCTGCAAATCTCAACAACAAATAGCAACAACAAGAATTTGAATGTCTGTTTTTTTTTACACTAAGTTAGATTTAAAAGTTACTTTTCTTCACTTTAAAGAAAATATGCATCATACAGATGGTAAAGGGTACCTCTGAAGGTACCTATGAGGGTTTTCAGTATAAGAAGAAGGGTGCACAACTGATGAATTAATTATAACAATGTTAGTGTGCATCGTGTTAAACACTGAATTGCAGTTGCATATGAAAATGTGTTATTTAAATAAACTTGCCTTACCTTGCCTAGTATTATCATATTTATAATATTATACACCTCTAGAACTGAAGAAAAATAGATCACCAATTATTTCACACAAACATGTCAGCACTTAAATGTGCATAAGTGTATGTGCTCCGGAGTGTGCGTAGATTCTGTTCTTACCTAAGAACAAATCCCAGATAAGGTGAAGAATCTTTGTGAAAACTGTGTAAGTGGGTTTAAAAAGAAATTTGTTCTTAAAAGCGGTGAATGAGGCCCAGTGCTCGTACTGAAGACAAGCACTCTGATCTCCTGTTTTATCACAGTGAACTAGCAAAAGGAACTGGGGCTCTAATGACATAGAAATTAACATCAGAAGATCTGAAATGAAATGTTTTCAGTGCCACACTGAACAAAGAATGGGCAATGAGCACACACTCCTATTGTTCCGCCTGTTTGTCAGACTGATAAACTCCAGATGTCAGCTCCAGGGCTTGGGGGCTGCAAGAATGCCCCAGTAATGCTCAGTCTGCCTTAGAGCAGAGATGCCAGCTGGCTCTGACTGCCTTTGGGTTTCAGAAGCCCTGGGTGCATCAGGGGCACACTAGTGGCGTCCCTTTCATGTGTTCATGCGCATATGCACAGTGGGACAAGCAGACACACACAAATACACCCTCACATGCTCTCATGTTTACATGTACACATATGATTTCCTGTAGGAGCATTCAGGCATGACTGAAGATACTATACATGCACATAATGTCTTCATACACACAGTCAAAAAGAAAAGATGTCTCTGAACCCTAATAAGTATCTACAGTATGTTCCTGGCAGCTCACGGAGAGCATTTTCAGCTTTCTTTCTTTCCTTTGTAATTCTGGTATTGTCAGAGTGCCAACAACCTGTCATCCACCATGCTGTTTGAAAGTGACAGTCCAATGCAGTCACTACACCGATATCATCCACAAGCAGACTTAGAATAAAAGATGTTTCCCTTTCATTGTCTCTTTCTATGTCTGTCTCCCTTCTTCATTTCTGTTTGGCCAATATTTTTAAAGGAATGTTGGTATCTGACCAGTCACATGCTCCAACCTGGTTATCTTCAGGCTTGATGGGCTGCTTTCATCAACAGGCCTGATTGGTGCTTAGAGCACCTATTTAGTCACTGTATTTCTCTACCATTAGCCAGGAAGGCAGATAAGGGCCTTATGCTGGTAACAGTACCGAGTGCGGATGAGGAAGCGCATGATCTATGTTTTCTGTCCATATGCACTGACATGCAGATATGTCACATAGGGTGCTGTTTATCATCTATTTCATATTTGTTTTTGTACACACTTGTTTGTTTTCTCTTGTTTTGGTTTGCTTTAAATGAGCATCAACACACACACAACCACAGAAACACACAAACATCCACAGACAAACTAAATCCACCTGCCGCCTGTGGAAGAGGCTGGCATGCTCCCTGCCTGCCTCTTGCCAGTCAGTACCTGTGTGTGTTTTGGATGAGTGGTGCTGGAACATGTGTTATCTTATCTGGGAAACACATCTGGTCCCCTCGTTCCTCTTTTTGGTCCTCTAACCATCTACCCCGGTCACCCCGCTCCGTCCCCTGTTGTGTTCCTGCCCGGCTAAAACCCACAGCATGCAGTGTCCAGAGCGCCGCACTGAGCTTGCAGTCCAATCGTATGAGCTGTGAATTTGTGAAGAGTTAAAAGATGAAAAATATACAGAACATTTGCTCAGGTGTAGCTTACAGTCTGTCTCTCTAACAGGCAAAGCAGTTCTGTATTGATAAGATGAACTACTGGCCTGTGTTTGGCATGGCAGTGTGTTCATGCTTGCTGATGTGCAGACATGTGTGTCTTTGCGTGGATGTTCCAGGTGGGATGAGCAGGAGGATTTTCAGTGCGCTTCAGGTGACAGTGTCAGACTGCCAGTGAATGTGTATGGGTACGAGGCACACAGAGGCAACAATAGGATTAGGTGGATTACAGCAATACAACCATCTTACACAGGAGGACACCATAGAGGATAGGAGAAAAAACACTCAGTCTTTTATACACCCTTCTAACCCTTATTTTGCCAGGCAAGATGAGTAAGAATGTAATCTCCTTTCTGCAGCTGTAGCCGGGAGGAGTCAGCGCAGGGGGCACAGGGGTTGTATATACACCCATACATTTCCCATAATACCATGGTCCTGTATGATGTTCAAAGGTACCTCAACATCAACAGTAGGAAATAGTACACACATGCAAACAAATCCAGGGCAGATTCTGGATTGAGGAACGGCCCACATGCTATTTGTGCTTTCTGCAATTCTTTCAACAAAAGCATGTTAGCAGGATTGTGTGACATTTTCAGCTGCTCTTCATCTAAGTGCTTGCTGTGTAGACAAAACTGCAAGGCTTTCCCCCTTCTTATTGCACTGCTTTTTCATCAAAATCTGTTTTATATGATGACAGGCTTTATTAAGGCAAAGTGTCACACATCTTCAGCGGGGACAGAGAGGACAGGGGTGAGCACACCTTAAAAAAAAAAAAAAAAAAAAAATTGGTGCTGGGATGCAGACAAAGCATTGCACCTCTGTAGCCTGGGGGTGGTGTCTCTTGAGCAGGCACAGGTGTCTTGCCAAGGGCCTCATGAAATGCAATTCAGCAGCATTCAGGGAAAATGTTTATTTACATTTATTTTGCCTCTGTCAGTCTCACAAAATGGGTTTCCTGTTAGTGTGGCACCCAGTATTTTAGTTTCAATTGTAGCAGAGGGGGAAACTTGCCATTTTATAGCACTTTATAGTTCCATCTTCCAACCTGTCACCCGGCAAAAAAAAAAGCATTTTTTCAAATGGTATCATGCAAGTTATTCACAGGGAGATGTGGCATGATATGATATTTTTGGCTTTTTCTTTTCAGGTTGGCATTGAAGAAATGCTGTCAAGAGTCTGGTACTCCCAACCCAGAGTTATCAAGTTCCCTCGAAGGCATCAAAGAGGCTCCTCTGCCAATGGGCTGAGGCGACAGAAGAGAGACTGGGTCATCCCGCCTATCAATGTGCCTGAAAACTCTCGAGGACCCTTCCCTCATATGCTTGTCAGAGTGAGTGATAGTTTTTATAATTTCAGCAAGTACCACAGATCTTTTCCTGATGTGGGATGGCTTTGGTGCACCACAAAACTTTTTTATAACTTGTTTTTGTAGACAACCTATAAAAAGTACTTAGAAGAGAGGAGAGTACACTGTAATATCTTTTACAATTACCAACAGGAGCAAAACTATACTCAACATTCTCAAATCTTCTATCAATCAGCTATCTATCAAAATCTTCTATCTTCTATCAAAAATGCAGCTCTTGTCTTCTATTTAAGTCATGATGCCAGGTGGGTTGTCCGCTGTGCCTCTGGGCACCACAGATAGACACCAAATAACCTTTGCTTGGAAAGCACACAAATACACACTTCATGCTTAGAAGAACCTAAGAAGAATCCAAGGATTACTCAGGATTGTTTTCTCTCAGTTGTGTTTCTTCACCTGTTAAATATTTTATCACAGTACGTCTCTGTAGATTACAGCCTCCAGAACTGTTGAGTTTGAATTTGCTAGAGCAGCTTTAAGTGAACATGTATGTAACCATGTCCTACTTACTAGCAGTTGATAACAGTGAATATCAAAAATTAGGAAAACCACAAGCATGTTTCTCATGGTGGCACTGTACTCCCTTCACTTGTTGCCTCTTATCAGTCTCCCAGACAGATGTGCAGTTTTCTGCTGGCATTTCTGATACACAGACTCACACACATATACACACACAAAGTCTTTTACACCCATTTGTACAGTGGGGCTTACATTCCCGGATTACGGAAATCGCCTTTCAGCAAGCAAGAGGGCATATTTTCCACCAATGCATGGAAGCACTCACGCTCACAAACACACACCCAGCAGGGCCGCGGAGTGTCAGGGGAGACACCAAGTTGTGTTGCTCTGCTGCAGAAATTGACCCTCTTTTATCCCCTTTTCACATGTTGGAAGTTAAATGGTTGGACTAAACTTCAAGGGCTTCTTTTGTGTATGTGAGTGTTAAGGTTTGTTTGAGTGTGTTTGTCTGAATGGACAGTGTGTGTGTGTGTGTGTGTGTGGTAATATCTTTCAGTATGCACATGATGCATGTGAGCACAGTATAGGTGTGTCTCAGCCATATCTGAATGCAATGCGCCATGTGACTCTATTGCTCTGTGAGTCCGTCCCCATTCTCCATTCTCCAAAGAGGAGAAGTGGGGACTCTGTGCTTTATCTTGCCAGTTTCATAAGTGGCCAAGAACAGTCTTTAAAGCTTATACCCTTTTAGGATATACCAACTCTTCTGTGCTGTGAAAACTCTTTTGCTTGTGTTTCTGCATTAAAGTCTTCATATGCAGGCTCACTAGAGCTGTTTTCTCATATGGCCTTCACAGTGTCTGGAGAATCAGGTACAGACATTGTCCTGGGTTGCCCTTTCACATGTATAGTAGCACACAGCTGGAGATTGTCTGTGTCAGACGTGTTCTCACCTAGTGGAAACACTCTGTTTGATTTATGCGAGGGGTGGCGCCTGGGTAGAGTGTGCAGGAGGCATGACATGATGCAAGAAGTATACTGTCACATAGCTGGTTCAAAATTTGGTCATAAATAGTCAAGTCTCTTGCCATTCCTTGATATGTATGACAATTTTGGCATCATCACTTAATGACAGAAATTCAGGAGTCTTCTTGTCTCTCCAGATATTTTCATAGGCATCTTTGTGTAAAACAAGGGACAGCGCTAGGCTGTGAAGCAGTTTTGGCATAGTGGTCAAACTACTTCACTACAACTTTTGCATTCATCACATGATGCATGCTGGCCTAAAAAGCATTTTTCCCATAGAGGATCAATGGAAAAGAAGTGCCTATAAAAAGGTGAACACATTTTTCTGACCATCATAAACACTAAACCCCATTTTGTTATATCAGAATTTGATCAATTAGGGAAATCTAAGTGAGCCCTAGGATATACATACATACATGTGTGTGTGTGTATATATGTGTGTATATATGTGTGTGTGTGTATATATATATATATATATATATACAGTCATGTGAAAAAATTAGGACACATTTTGAAAGCATGTGTATTTTGTAACATTTTTTAATATATGGTTATTTAATCTCAATTTTAACAATACAGAGAGATTAAAGTAATACAACTAAACAAGTAAAACTGAAGAAAAGTCTTTTCAAGATCTTCTGTAAATGTAATTCTACAAAAATGCCTATTCTAACTGAGGAAAAAGTTAGCACACCCTCACATGTATGCCCTCTTAAAATGGCTCAAATCACACACAGGTATATCACACCAGGTGCACATAATTAGTAGATCGTTACTCAGCATTTTGAATGAGGCTTGCCCCATCTAAACCTCAAACATTTAGTTTGGTGTGCTCCTGACTGTTGAAGTGAGAGTGAGCACCATGGTGAGAGCAAAAGAGCTGTCAGAGGCCTTCAGAAAAAACATTGTAGCAGCCTATGAGTCTGGTAAAGGATTTAAAAAGATCTCAAAAGATTTTGAAATCAGCCATTCCACTGTCCGGAAGATAGTCTACAAGTGGAGGGCTTTCAAAACAACTGCCAACATGCCCAGGTCTGGAAGGGAAGGAAGAGCAGGAACCCTCATGGAAGGACAAGCCTCTGTACGGTATGTACCACCATCAAATAGTTGAAGTGGCGCATACTGAAAAATCCTACCAGTGGCTGGACAAAGCTGGACTGAAAGACAGCACAGAGGCACTAATCATGGCAGCACAAGAACAAGCTCTAAGTACAAGATCAATAGAGGCCGGGGTCTACCATACCAGACAGGACCCCAGGTGTAGGCTGTGCAAAGATGCCCCTGAGACAATCCAGCACATAACAGCGAGGTGCAAGATGCTAGCAGGCAGGGCATACATGGAACGCCATAACCAAGTGGCTGGCATAGTGGACAGAAACATCTGTGCTGAGTACAGGCTGGAAGTCCCAAAGTCAAAATGGGATACACCTCCAAAGGTGGTTGAGAATGACCAAGCTAAGACCCTTTGGCACTTCCAAATACAAACTGACAAAATGGTAATGGCCAACCAACCAGACATAGTAGTGGTGGACAAACAGAAGAAGAAGGCCGTCGTGATAGATGTAGCAATCCCATGCGATAGCAATATCAGGAAGAAGGAACACGAGAAGCTTGAGAAATACCAAGGGCTGAAAGAAGAGCTAGAAAAGATGTGGAAGGTGAAGTCACAAGTGGTCCCCGTGATAATAGGAACATTGGGGGTGTGACCCCCAAACTGGAAGAGTGGCTCCAACAGATCCCAGGAACAACATCTGAGATCTCTGTCCAGAAGAGTGCAGTCCTAGGAACAGCTAAGATACTGCGCAGGACCCCATTAATGTGTGTGGGGAGCCAGCTCAAATCTGTTAGGTCAATCGAAGTTCGATGCAAGTGCACATGGTCTATGGACCCAGAAATGTGGAAACTTGCTGGACATCTGGGTAACTTTTATGAATGGACTCTGGAAGTATGATTTATTCAGAGTATGCAGCACTGAGAAGCTT
The DNA here is from genome assembly GCF_001952655.1 of Monopterus albus. Taxonomy (NCBI): domain Eukaryota; kingdom Metazoa; phylum Chordata; class Actinopteri; order Synbranchiformes; family Synbranchidae; genus Monopterus; species Monopterus albus. The sequence continues at coordinate 6,826,261 of NW_018127898.1, read as the reverse complement.
TCAAAACAATGAATTGGGTGTCATCTTGTAATCCGGTGTCCTTTATACAGTCATGCTTGACCCTTGGATGTTTGTATTTTTCCAATTTCAGGTAAGTGGCATGAAGAAACATCATCAATGCTGCATGGACTTTGTACTAGAGAGCTGCCAGGATAAAATTTATTTAATGTCCAGGCCAACTAATTTGGACATTTGAGTTCTCACATAACGATGGGGAATGTCTTGATAAGTTTGTGCTTACAGCTCACGTCTGAAAAGGGCTTCGTTTTAAAAAGGCCAATTAACCCACGGAGTGTAATTACCACTTTTCAAATTATGCAAATAACATATCCAGAGAGGTGTGTGGTGGGCCAGTGGTGCTTTCCTCCTTGATTCAGTGAATCAAAAAGGAACTGGCAGCATGACTCAATACAGTCAGAGGCTAATGTACAGTACAATGGCTCTTCTGCAGGAATATATTTGATTAATACTAGCTAGACTGACAGATTATTGTGCAAATATAAAACAAACTCCTTGCTGAATCAACTGAAAATGATAACTGATATGATTATAACAACTTGAGTAATTGTCATTAAATAACTCATATTTATGCTGCTATTTAGTTTATGTTGTGGTTCATTCTGACCTTACCACCATCACACACCTCTGGCTCAGACGGCAGCATTCAGGTTCACCTTCTGAAAGGTACTTTCACTTTAACACAAAGATAAAATGCTCTCTTTCTCTCAATCTCTCATACAAACACACATATGCATTGGTCTTAATGTAGTTGTGAGATCACCCTTTGACATGATACATTCCCAAGTATAAGGTTAACCACCAAAGCCTGTTGCCTAACACCCAACCCTAACTGTAACCCTCAAACAACGCTTTGTGACGGGTCTTTACAACTTCAATGTTCTTACAACGATGGCACTAAACAATTTTTCCCACACAATGACGGAAACACACACACACACACACACACACTGCAGTGCTGGCCTTTTTTACCTTAACATGTGCAATGTATAAATGGCATAAGTAGAGCAGCTTTGATGGTGTTTATTTACTATTGTGCTCAAATGAAATATGCCTTCGAGCTTTCAAATTCTTTGACATGGCAGACAGAAGTGCAGTGGAAATGGAGAAGTTGAAAAACAGCTTGAGTTAAATGGATACTGAAGTAGATGGTGAGAGCTACTCCTTTTGAGAAACTGAAAAGCAGAGAGGGTGGGAAATAGAAACGGGAGAAAGAGGGACAGGCTGAGATTGGAAAAAAAAATAGAAAGGCCTTGTAGAGTGTTGTAAATCTGTGTGGTGAGGGAGGTCAACATTAGTTTCAGGCCATTTGTGGCATTCTCATCTCAACCGTCTCCTACAGCACCTACATTGGGGCCAATGAGGCAAAACTGATTGAAAGCAGTCTGAATATGGGAGAGAATAGATCCCCCTTTCATTTAACAGGGCCTCAAACACTGGCTCCTCTCTGACCTGCAGTTAGGACAAGGAAACGAATAATATGAGCTGGAAATAATTGAGCACATTGTGGATAGTTATTTTAATACTGTGCGATTCCTCAGCTAAAGGGAAGACTAAATAGACATGTCTGGGTTTGCAGTTTCCTTTACACTCTGTGCCCTTTCCATGGAGCTAAATGAAGCTGTTATGTCTTTATCTATAATGATATGTTTATCATACATTCACATTCTTGTATAAAAATGAAGGTCTTAAGGTGAATAGGTGAACTGGCATATTAGAGTGCATCTCAGTATGATTTGGTTTACCTCATTATTTTGAATAGCCCATTATGCCAGTGCTCGTGGCCATTATAATACGGTATACTGCAATGTCGAATGTGTCACAGTTGGAATAACTGCAGGCTCCTCATTTAGATGGATTTTATCAAAAGCAAGCAAGCTCACAAATAAAAACAAATAGTTAGTTCGCCCACCACTCAAGTTAACTTTTGCAAAATAAAACTTGACTCTTTGGAAACAGAAGGAATATGTGGCTCTTTGTTGGTTTACTAATTTGGCTTACTGTGCCGAGCAGCTAAAATATATGTGACACGTACTCTTGTGTGGGAGCAAGTTAGCCCAGTGATATTGTAATGTCTGTACTGCTGTTTGCTCAGTACACTAAATGATAACAGTGGTTTAATTCCAACCTCATATTGCAGAGTATTTCATTACAGATCATAATGAGCTAGTGATATTCTTTTTGGATCTGCTTGCTTTGGCTGCACTTTTATTGCATCCCTTGGGCATTGGAATACAGTGTGTTCATTGTGTCTAGTTTGTGTGTACTATATGGGTGTACACGTGGATTGCCCAATCCCAGTTCATCTCCTTGCTCCTACCACTAGCACTGCCCCTCCATTTTGCATGTTCATGTGTAGTGGTAGGGGTGTACAGATCCTCTTTAGGATGGAGGGGTAGGGCTAGTGGTAGGGCTACATAGCCCTTCAAATAGAGGGTTTTCAGACGCAGACTCAAAACAGAGTGGTATGAGGCTAACTACAGTAAAGGTTACCTGCAGTTGGTGTCAAAAGTATATTCCTATCCATCCATTTTTGTTATTTGCTGTTGAAAATTGCATCGCGACGCTGAAAGACCATGCAAGCAAAGCCACCACCGCTGAAGACGCCATTGTGTGATAAAAAATGTACAACAAGTCATCATGTCTGTGTACGTAACCGTTTTTATTGTTTACCAATGACGCATAGAGGTCTTGAAGGGTTGTCCCATTTCATAGGGGAAGATTTAACCACTACTCCTTGTAACGCTTAAAAATGAGGGGTAAGGGTAAAAAATAAGAAATGGAATTGAGCCTCAATGTAGGTGAGTATGGGTGTGTTACCACCAGTAAACGAGTGGTGTGTTCAGTGACTTTGATGCCGTTCAAAGGAATTGCATAGCCTCTGCAAAATTGGTTGGTAACAACTGATAAGCCATTCGTCACTATCTTCACTTCAACTCAACTCAGCTTTATTTGTATAGCACACATATGCAAACAGCAGTTTTCAGTTTAGATCTTAAAATAGTTAGTGTCTGCAGATTTTATTTCCTCTGGAAGCTGGTTCCATCTTTGTACTGCATAATGTCTGAAGGCAGCTTTGCCCTGTTTAGTTCTGACCCAGAGAACTACTGCTGTTTAGAGACCTTAGAATCCTTTTAGGGTTTTATTCTTTAAGGAGATCTGAGATGTACTGCGGTCTCAGAACACTGAGTGACTTGTGGACTGATAGCAACACTTTAAAATCAATTCTAAAAGAAACTGGCAGCCAGTGTAAAGATTTAAGGACCAGAGTGATGTGCTCAGTGCTCTTAGTTAAAACCCTGGCTGCAGTGTTCTGAACCAGCTAAAGTTGTTTAACAGTCTTTTGATGAAGACCTGTCAGGAGACCATTACAAGAGTCTACTAGCAATGAAAGGCAGGAGACAGTTTTTCATTCCTCTCTGGACATGAAGCACCTGAGCCTGGATATTTGCTTTAAATCAACATAGACTGTTTCAATTATGTCTTTAAAGGGCTCCAGACTAACATTTCATACTGGTGGCACTGGTCCCACCACGTATCTCAGATGGTGGCACCAGTGTTTTACAGCATAATGCAAAAAAACAGTATTTTTCACATTATTTTAAATAACCTTACCCTCCAATGTGCATAGCCAGGATTTATAATACAATTCTGAGAGAGGGAGACTTATGAAACACAATAAATGGAAAAAATCACTTCCAGGTTTTCAGCTCTACAGCCTAGCCATCAACACGATGGTAATGATGACACTGATGACAATGGTGATGATAATTAGCCTATCATATTTAAACTGAAATTTAAGCCGCTGAATGGCGTGCATGCTTTGCAGTTTGTATATGTGACTTATTTGTAGCCTGTTTTTCTTCTGAAGAAGAAAAACAGACCTGTAGATGAATGCTGCGATGACATGATTGTGGAGACTATTACATCGGTACACCATTTCTACAGTGAGAACAGTTATTTGTGCATAAGCTGTTTATTTTGCAATCATACACAGGCTCTTGCTAACACAGAGGGGGGCGGGATTTTTGACCTATGATGCAACCAGCCACCAGGGGGCCACCACCTAGGAGATGTCCAATATCAATTTGCTTATACCTAGTACTTAAAAGATGCCTTTGTCATTTGTTTGTACACATGGTCTCAGGCAGTTCTAAATTTGTTCATCGAGTGTGAACAAATTTATGTAAGATAATCCTGATAAATCCCAGTCTTGTGCTTAAATTGTTTGTACACATGATTTAAGCGTGCACACTGTTTGTGAATGAGGTGCCCTGATACCAAGTCAGACTAAATTAACTAAACTAAAACCAGTAGCAGACTAGCGGCATCATAAACCACTGTTCTCCTCCTTGTTAGTAGGTTCGTGGCCTTGGGTGCATCCTGACCCTTAGGGCCCCTCCTAAAACAGCCACACCCGTCCTTTTTCTGTGTGTACTGCTTCAGACAATCATGAGTAATAGATTGGATTACTATCACCAACACTGCATTTACTTTTTTCTTCTTCTTTCCTTCCTTCCTCTTTTCTTCTTCCTTCCTCCTCCTTCCTCCCTCCTGCCCTTTGCAGTCCTCTTTTTTGTTTTTCCATCTCCTGTTTTCCTTCACCTACTCTGCATCTTTTTCTCCTCCACCATCCTTTCCCTCCTTTTTCCAAGATAATAGGTAAACAGCACAAAGTCACAGGGCATGTCTGCATTTGTTATGATTGTCTGGCAGTAGAGAAACTGAACTAAACAAACAAAATAAATCAGAGCAAAATAATAAGAAATAATAATAATGATAATAATAATGGTGATGATTGCAGTGACAATAAAAGTGAATGCTTGTTCATGGTGTGCATGCAGAGAGTTCACTTTCTCCACACTGAGGGTAAAGTCTGGATATGGGACATTTTTATGTCAGTATCAGCACTTTCAGAATGTTTTTTAATGTCTCAAAAGATAAGGAGTTTTACTCTAAAATACAATTATCACAACTTAAAACCCATCTGTTTAAATTAGCATAGCACAGATCATGTCATTCTAGTCATACGGTTCCTTTCCAGTTTAACTTTGACCTTTGTTTTGCTGTGTTTTAATTGCTGTTGTTCTGTAAGTTGCCCTGGGTGTTTGAATGGTGCCAATAAATGTAATGTATTTATTATTATTAAAACTACAGAATTGTGAAGCTTAAATTGCTTCAAGCTCTTTCAGAGCTGCAGCGATTGGGTGACTCCACAGCAGTCAGCTGGGTTGCTTTTTGTAAAACATTTTTATAGCTGGTTCAAACAACAAACACTATATCATTATACTGTGGTCTAACTTTTGATTTGATTTGATTTGATTTGATTTTGATTTGATTTATTCTTTCAAGCATGTAAAGACAATTGATATGTCAACACACATAATTTTACACATATCCAACAAATGCTAATCCAATATCAATTTGCTTATACCTAGTACATGCTTGAATGGAGTAGGAAGAAGTCAGACTTATCCAGTCCTACCCCATGACATCATCTTACCATCATTGGTTTGCAAGCAATAAATGATTCACTTCTATTCTCTTCTACACCACACAAGTAATATACTAAAAAA